>NC_090731.1:110909362-110931862 GCF_036898095.1 Palaemon carinicauda | reverse complement strand
ACCCGAGACAGAGTGAATTCAGTATCAAGATGCATGTTTTACTTACTGAAATAAGGGGAAATCGGAACGACTGGCTAATATGGTTAAAAGGCTGATGTTTAGTATTTATATGGATGAATGTGGTGAAGAGGTATTATGGGTGGGGTGAGACCTGGGGAATAGGATACAAAGAATAAAAATAGAAGAAAGTAGAGAAATTTGACTTAAGTGCGGAACTACACTAATAGTAGTAGTATATTAGAGATGATAATTCAATTTTTAGTTCTATTATAAAAGAGGTCAAGACGTAGACCTGTTTTGGTGAACAGTAGCTTGTATCTGGGTCAACTATTCATTAGCAGGATCCGTTGAAGCCCTCGCTAGCTTTCTTGAGAATTAGTCTTTAAATAAGATCCTCACTTAAGTTCGATTTCTATTGGTCCCGAAAGAAAGATTCTTAATTTGTGTTTGATGGATAGTGGGTGGCATCAAAGGCTACTACGAAATCTCCATTCTTTACGTCAAAACCACTTAGAAAATATCGGAGCCAAAGTCTAATATAACGACTGACATAGCACATAATTGCAGATTTCTCTGAAGGAAATCTTACTGATTTGTATTCTTCTGTTCTATGTTAAATATATCAACTGTGTTCGCCGACATATTTATCAATATAGTAATTTTTGGGCTTGAGCCATGTCGTCCTGATGGAAGTTCCTTCCGGCGTATTGTATAATATTTCTGCGAATGATATTACAAGAGAATTACCATAAGGTATCACGGGGTTCTAACAACCGGAACGACTATCCTAAGATATCGTGTATATCAGAGACGAATCCATAGATAACCATAGATATCTGCACCCCTAACAGACTTAACCCAGTCTACGAATCTAAGGAGAAGGATAGGTGAAGAGCCGTTACATATCCTCTCCCCTCATAATACTGTCCGTCTCTGATGAACTCATTCCTTTTGTTCGTAGCGTTCCTACTGCGTTGTAGTTTTTTGGGTGCGCCCTTTTTCAGCCCCTTTTAGAGTAATTCCTTGCATGATGGCTTCCTCTTCATCGTCTAAGTTGAGTACCTTCTTCCTTTACAGTTTGATTTAGCTGAAACTGCCTTAGATCCCTTCGGGGAGTGGTTAATTAACTTTGTTAGGCGATGAGAGAGCTGGGTGCTCCGAGTCCAGCTAGCCATTGGGCGCCCTGTTGTGTACACAGCCACACTTTTTATTTCGTGTTCACTTAGTCTTTTTTCCCTAGTATTACGTTAGCTAGCTTTATTTAGGCATTACGATGCCTTGGGCTCTGTTTTGTGTATACTTTTACTATGCATTAATGTAGTTTCAGTTTTAGTTTTGTGCCTGTCGGTCCTGGCTAGCCTAGCTTGGAGAGTGGTAGTTTTGTTGGAGACGGGTTAGCTGATGGCGATCAGGTCTTTCTTACTGGTCTCGTTGGCAGCAGCTTATTTACCCTTAGAGGGTTTTTTCCTCAATTATACTAGTTTACTGAGCCCCTATGCCTGCCTGCCTTCGATACCCCGGTCTTTTCGACCTATTGGACTTAGCCTAGGTCTCGTTGGCGACTCCATTGGTCCGCCATGCTGCATTCGGTCGTGATCTCCCATGCTAGGACTGTGCAGTCCATTGGAGCTCCCAATTGCGAAGGGTGATCTCACCATATCGGTGCGCAGACTTAACTGTACTGCCATTCCCTCCTAGCCTCTGGGATTTCTCAATCGATCTGTGGCATTGACCTATTAGGTTTACTGTAGTCCTCGTTGGCGATCCGTGGCCGCCATACTGCATTCGCTCGTGATCCCCCATGCTAGGACTGCGCAGTCCATTGAAACTCCCCTTTGCGAAGGGTGATCTCAACATGTCGGTGCGCCGAATTTCATGTACTGCCATTACCTCCTAGCCTCTGATATTTCTCGATCATCCTGCAGCCTCCGTCTCTGACAGGGTAGGATTCATTTTAGAGTCTTTCTAACCCCTCCTGGGATTCGAGGTGCGGCGGCCTAGAGTGTCTCTGTTTAGAGACTCTTCCTTGTTGGGATAACCCTCGGATTGGATCCAGATTTCTTTCTGAGCCTGACTTTCTGGCCGTCGCCTCTGTTCTGGAGATTGTTAAGGAATGCTCATTTGGTGCATGGGTAGAGCTACCCCATGCCGTTACCTCATTTTTTTTTATCCTACCCTTTCCGGGACGGATATTGCGTGTTTTTTATCATTATATTGTTGTGTTTTTCCATTTGTTGTTTGTGAGGGTTGGTTCCTTCTGGGACCTGACCCTCCATGGCCGTCTGCATGATTCTCCCTGAGGGGTAAGCTATCAGTCTGACGGCAGTCGATACCTAACGGCTTTTCCGCCACCTACTGGCACATCATCCAATAGTACCAGAACTGGCGATATGTCGCTAATTACGGCGGTGCCGCCACTGGCGCCACTGCCTTCACCTATAGCACGGTGTTTTCTGCAGGAACCCTTGCCGTTTACCTCCACTGCCTTGGGCATCTTTGCCCCTATTGGCGTTGCCGTTACTGGCGGCGGAGCTAGTACTAGTCTATGAGAGTGGTTGCCTGTACCAGCGTCTTAGGACACTTAGGACATTGGCGGCAATGCTGTTACCCCAGCACTTACTGGCTTTTTCGCCAACTATCGACACATTATACTCATCTACTGTACCTGTACTGGCGATACGTCGCTGCTTGCGGCAGTGCCGCCACTGGCGACACTGTCGTCACCAAGATGTTTTCTGTGGAAATCCTTGCCAGTTATCTCCGCTGCCCTTAGGCACTTTTGCCTATAATGGCATTGCTGTTACTGGCGGCGGGGTTAGTACTAGTCTATGGGAGTGGATGTCTGTACCAGTGCCTTAGGGCACATTAGACATTGGCAGCAATGCTCTTAACCCCTGGGGCTGCCAGTGCTTTTGGCAACACTGGTACCTATGGAGCACATGCCTTTCTGTCCTTTTTTCTGAGACCATCTTACCTAAACTAAGATAGGTTCTCTACTGACTGTAGGTTTATTCAACTACAGACCAACATAAAAGCCTTACTCCTTCAACTCTTGAGGCTTCTTTATGTATTCTGGGCCTGGGGCTCCTTTTACGAAAGGTCTTCTAGGCCCTGCATGGGAATAAACACTACATATGGTTATTGGTTTTCTATCAATTTGTCCATTTCCCTATGAGGGTGTGGATTGGATAGATGGGTGATAACTCTATAGGCTAGTTCCCTCTCCTGGGTCTTCCCTAATTGAGATTATCAACCTGTTGCGCATTAATCGATGCGTCAATTACTTTAACTATTAAGTTTAACCGTACTGTTGCCTTTTAATTGGCCATTTCTCTGCGGAGATTTAGGAGTGACGGTTCTTTCCATGAGCACTTGCCCACCCCCCCTCTTTGGGCTTATAGCAACGGACTTTAAGGAGGCTATTTTTTCCAATCACGTCCTTCAATAGGAGAATGGACATTTCGTACTTGATCTCCTCCTTTCTCACCAACTGCAAATACACACAATTTGGGGATTACTATTCCTTCAACATGGAAGGATAATAACCCATTTCTTTCAGCTTTTGGTGACTGTTAGAGGATGTAGTACTCATCTAACCCATTTTCTCCTTACAGGCGGTGTCTATGTCGGAGATACATGCGAAGTGTCGAAGGATGAAGGGTCCAGTCTCGTTCTGGGACCTTCAGGATTGCAGTGTTTGTAAGGACCTACTTCACTCCAGATGGGTATTGAAGGATACCTCCAATGACAACCACGTGTTCTCCCGCGGTCCTTTCGCACATGGGTAAGAGGGTTCAAGAAGACGGTGGAGTTTGATGAAGAACCCTTTCCTTCAGTGGATGACTCTTACTGCTGTAGGTGGATGAGGTAAGTTGGGGGATCATCAAGGATTCAGTGGTTTCTACCACTTTAGCCCCCACTACGACAACGTCCCTCCTGTCTACGGTCACAATTACTTCTTCCGTGACGGGGGCTGTTCTTGGCCTTTTTCTCCTCAAGATCTTCTGCGGGGCTCATGGAGCCCCTTAGTTCGCGAGTACCCCGTGTACTACAATAGATCCGGTACTTATGGCTAACATGAGAGCCTTCATGGAAAGGAATTAGGATTACCAGCTGATGATGTTCAAGGCCTCTTTGGAAGAAATTCGGTCCTTGAAGAAGCAAGAGGAGTCTTTTAAGGATAAGGTCATTCTCTCCTAGCTACCTTATTGCATGCAGCAAAATCCTTGGAGGTATGTTGGACATGCTGTTTTCTCTGAGGGCATCCTTCACATTGATGCCTACCCGTTTTTCTATGTGAGACTAATTGAGGGGGTTTTGTTGAGGTATTTTACCATCCCTAAAGAATTTGATCCTCCTGGAACACATAAGGGCCCAACACCAGGCAGTGACAGAGATGAGGACGGCAGGGTGTATCAATACACAGATTGTCGTTTCCGGTAAGAGGTTGGCCACTTCGTGGCTCCAGACTACATGGTCTTCCCCTTTGCCCTATGCGGCTATGGAGAAAGCCGTCCATGAGGGTAACCCTCTCCCAACTTTGGAAGAGTACAAACTAGTCTCACTTGTCTTACCACATAATACCGTCCACTGGACCATGCCCAGTTTACTTTTACTGAGGGTAAACTGGATAAGGATGCGGTTGGCCACCGATTTCATGAGAAGCTGCCCAGGATTCGTAGGCAAGAGAAAGATTGTCAGTGTCGATGCCTTTTTAGTGATTCTTGGAAATGAAATGATCAGGAATTTTGCAGATGCCTCAGTCTTTGCCTTGCTGGTGACAACTCCTCTGGCTACCTTTATGAAGGACCTTTATGCTTCTTTTCAGGCCCGTTGAGCCTGTAGAGAGCATGTACTTGCCATAGCTACCATCCACCTCGAGCCGAAACATTTCGTCACCTCTAGCGTCATGGGAAAAGACCCGTTTCCTTAGAAGGTGTGGAAAAAATTACGGATAAGGCTGTCGCAGAGTACAAGAGCCTTTTTCAGAAGAAGGGGATCTCATTGAAGAGGAAGTTTACCCCTGGGAGAGGCTCACAACCAAAGAGGCCTTGCAAGCTGACCTATCGTCGAAAGTCGTTTGCTCCTCCCCATGCCGCCATCCATCAGACTGCTTACGCTGTGCCCTATTAAGTGTTGTCACAGTCCCGGTCCTTCAACCCTGTATATGAGTAAGGGTCGTCTTCCGAGGCCATCCTGACAATGGAGGCATGTCCAGGGGTCCTGGACACTGAAACGACAATGGAGGAAGAGGTCCACGTCTTCAACACAAATATTGAAGATCTCCCAGTAAGGGGACGGCTGGCCTTGTTCAAGGACTGTGGTTCCTTCAGTTCTTGGACATAGAGCGTCATTTCCAACGGTTTGGGTGGGAAGTGGTAACAAAGACCACCAAAGCTCAGGGGATTCTTCCAGGAATCAACGCCTTATCTGGACCAATATATATATGACCTTCTGAAAGAAGAGTTATCCGTTGCATGAGATTTATGAGACTTCAAGGTAGTTTATTTTGTGTGCCAAAGAAGGTTTCGAGCATACCTCATACTATTCTAGTCCTGGCCCATCTAAACCTGTTTGTTTAGTGCGGCAGGTTCTGGATGTTGACTACTTTGCAAATACGGACCTTCCAACCCCTGGAGGCTTTCACTGTCTCTATAGATCTTACCAATGTGTTTTGGTATCTTTAAATAGGTCAACGCTTCTCCCCCTACCTGGCTTTCAGCCGGGAGAGTAAGGGCTACGTATTCAGAACTATGCAATTCGGGCTCAACATAGCTCTGAGGATTTTCACGAAGTTTGCCAATGCAGTTGTACAACAATTTCGGGAGGAAGGCCTTCAAGTAGAAGTGTGCATGGACGACTGCCTAGTGTGGGTTCCTTCAGCACGGAGTGCTCGGGAGCAGCTACTCGAGTTGTACAGTTCCTCCAGTACCTTGGAGCTCAGATCAACTTCAAGAAATCAAGATTGTCTCCAGCTCAACACTTCCAGTGGTTGGAGATTCGTTGGAATCTTAAAATTTCACTCCCGATCTATTCCTCCCTCCAAGAGAAAGGAAATAGAGATGTCAGTAGAATTCCTGATCCAGTCGGGGATGATCACCAGGCAACGCCAAGAAGAGGTTCTAGGATCTTTACAATTCACCTCGGTAACAAACCCTGTTCTCCAAGTACGACTTAAATATGCAAGCAGAGTTTGGGAAGAGAGAGCCTTTAAAGCTCTTCTTGACCATCAGAAGTAGGCTCCGGTTTTACTACACAAGCTACTTAGACTTTGGTCCACTGCCAAAAGTCTTTCACAGACAGTGCCATTGTGCTTTCCTCCTCCAGTAGTGACACTGTGCGGACGCCTCATTGGATGGTTGTGGGGGTTATATCCCACTCAAGAAAGTGCAAGGCCGTTGGTCTCAGAAATTTCAACTATTCCACATCAATATTCTGGAGTCCATGGCAGTTTTATTGCCCCTCATGAAATTATATTTGAAGGAGAACTTTCATATCCATCTACACCTCGACAACAGGGTGATAGTCCATTGCATCCTCAGACAAGGGTCGAGATCTCCTTATATAAACCACGTAATGATAGCTGTCTTTACGATGGCTCAGAAGAATGGTTAGCACTAGTCAACATCCTACCTTCATGTAGATCAAGTCCCTGGCCTTCAAGTGGATCTGTTTGCGACGAGTCTCAACATGATACTCCCCGGCTAGGTAGCACCGAACGTGGATCAAGCAGCAGTGGGCATGGACGCGATGTCCCTGGATGGGAATCGTTGAAGGAAGATTTACCTGTTTCCACTGTTCAACTTCCTCATGAAGGTTCTGGACAAGCTTCAATCTTTCAAAGGGATGGTGGCTCTGGTGGCTCCTCTGGGGCCAAAGAGCAACTGGTTTCCCATCGTCACAGACTTTAACCCAAAGTGGGTGCTGTGACCAACCTGACTTAGTCCCAGGAGGAACAGCAGGAAATTGTTTATGCTTCATCAAGGAGCAAGAACAACCTTCATCTCACGATTTTCGCCCTAGCCCTGGGAAAGAAGTTCCAACTTCAACGTGAGAAATGGATATTTGTGGAAACTATGAGTCGTCTAACACCTTGACTCAGTATGAAACGTCATGGACGTAATGAGTCACTTACGTCAAAGACAAAAATCCTGGGTCGATTACTATGGATTTTTGTTTAGGTTTCCTGCTTGCTTGGCATGTTTAAGGTCTAGCTTCCTCCATGATTTCGTCATACAATTCGGCCCTCACTAAATCTAAACTAAATGCCTTTGATGACGACTTCACCTCGGATCTCTTCACCAAAATTCCGAAGGCTTGTGCAAGGTTGCGGCCGTCGGCTCCACCGGAGCCCATCTCTTAATCTTTGGACAAAGTTTTGCAATTCTCTTCAGACATAGACAATCAAACGGCTTCTACTCGTGATCTCACTCAGAGTCATCTTTTTATTTGCGATGGCTTTCGGTGCTTGAATTAGTAATTTTGTGGCGCTTTCTAGAGACGAGGACCACATTGAATTTGTGGATAATGGTGAAGTTAATTTATACCCTGATCCCGCTTTTTTAACTAAGAATAAACTTCCCTCTAAACGTTGTGGTTTATGGAAAATAGTTCCTCTACCAGGTGATCCTTCCCTGTGTCCAGTGTAGTGTTCAAAAGGGTATTTACTAAGAACAGCGCAGTTTAAGGGTGGTCATTTCTTTTAAAAAAGAAACGCTGGAGTCTAATTTGTCTCTGGAACAGTTTTGATTGATAATTACTTAATTCATACGAAGAGCAGACCTGGCTAGTATGCCTTCAGGTCCCGACCATATGGAAGTGGGTCCTCCTTGAACTTTTTACATTATATGCCCTTTGAGGGACTGCAGGCATATACTGGTTGGAAGTCCACTTGGGTTTTCTTCGGGCATTATTTGAAGCAATTGGAGGAGATACGCCATTTGTGGTGGCTGCGACGGCATAGGTCACAATGCGTCCTAGGGCACTCCTCCAGCTTGTTATTAGCAATGAGTAAACAGTTGGTTTTTCTTCAGGGAAAAAAGGAAAATGAATGAATGATTTAAAGTTTTCAGGCATCCTGACATCTAAGGTCATTGACGCCATGGGAAAAAAGGAAAATATGCATTTAATCATTTCCTTTGCAGGTTCAAATGTGTCTTTCTGACGCTATGTTTGTTCCTTCAGTGTTACAGCCTAACTATCTACATGGTTGTTCAGCTATATCTCATTTGGCTTGGTCATTACTCCTTTTTTGTACACGCATGATCATGTGTGTATTGATCAGGTTTATCTTGTTATAGGTTCCCTAGAGTTCCTTGCCATGTATTTATCCCCTAATGTTACCTTATGTCGGGGTATGGACGGGATGTATTTACTTTGTACAAATTTTCAAAAATAGATTTTTCATATGTCAAAATCCGTTTATTTGAGTATTTGTGATAATCACGATCAGGCTCTTTTCTTCTGAATATGCATTGGCTAGCGTATTACTGATCATTCTGAAATAATGGCAAAGATAAAGTACTCAGTAACTTTATTCATTAATTTTTTTATAAAAAAAAGCTTTAATTTGTTATTACAGTCTGTTTTCTTATATATGAGATAGCTTATCGTATATTTAGTCTCTTAACAGTTTTCTCAATGTTTCAAGCTCGATGGGTGATTGAGTTGAATATAGACATAGTTGTAAATATTTTTCCAGATACCCAGGTGGACGTATTTAACAGAATTACAGCCAGCCTTGCTCTGTGCAAGGACCCCATAATAACTTGAAAAGTTAATACAAGAAATGGCAAAATCTGGTTACCATAAAATCATGTCAGTTTGGAAATTGATATTATTATTATTATTATTATTATTATTATTATTATTATTATTATTATTATTATTATTATTACTAGCCAAGATACAGCCCTAGTTGGAAAAGCAAGATGCTATGAGCCCAAGGGCTCCAATAGGGAAAAATATCCCAGTGAGGAAAGTAAATAAAGAAATAAATAAATGATGAGAACAAATTAACAATAAATCATTCTAAAAACAGCAACAACGTCAAAACAGATAGATTATTATTATTATTATTATTATTATTATTATTATTATTATTATTATTATTATTATTATTATTATTATTATTATTATTATTATTATTATAACTTGCTTTGCCACAACCCCAGTTGGAAAAGCAGGAAGTTGACCTTTATTTGCCATTGTAGTGTCTTTTTCAGTTATCATCCCATATTGCTATGCAAAAGTGTAATCGAGTAATTTGCTAGAGTATCGTTTCCAATAGAATCGATGCATATTATTCATAGCTCCCTTCTCACCAATTCAGATAAGCGGATAACTAAATTTCGTAGGTGCTATTTATCCTTTTAAAATAAAGCAATGATGGTGAGGTCTGGTTGCTCTGAGGGGAAAGTAATTAGATTAATAAATAAACAATCATAAGTAAATTATTAAGTAATTTATCATTTATTTATTATCTATTTGAAAACTTGATAGCCAGTGATAGCCCAATATCAATCAGCAAATCAAATTTCATTCAAATATTGAAAGTGGCATGGAATAGGAACTTATCCATACTAAAGATTGATAGATGTTAGACAGGATGATGACAGGTCTGTGTAGGAGGAGGATGGGGGGGGGGGCATTTGTTAGAGAGCGTGTGAACAAGGAAGTAGGAAGGGGATATAGAGGGGATCGAGGCCTTAATGAACAGAGGTATGATGAGTAGATGAATATTCTCAATTCAAATTAATATCACATTTCAAGAGTTTCACTGACTCAAGGTGTTTCCGTATTTGGGATTTTCGTGAGAAGACGCAAATTTCTATCTTCCCAGCCTCACACATAACGACCCGATTCCATTGGCGAGTGGCTTCATGAATGAATAATTAATTTCTCATTTTAAAGGACTGGAGTAAGCTGGAGAAATTAATGTACAGTAGACCAGGAGAGATGTGAAGTCTGGAGGGGCTAAAGAACGATTTGAGGGTTTCCTTACACACTTACACGCATGCACACATACATCGATACAAAAACACACGAGTGCTTACTCAAAAACTCTCAGACATACCCATAAGCAAATTCTAAAACCTTGGTCGACATAGTGTAACCTACATGAAAGGACGCATAACTACTGTAGGTATATGGACACATGGCGTGCACTCATATAGCTGGTAACTATACAAATACATAGAATTACATCTTTTTCTCATCCGAGAAACATTGCTATCTATCAGAAAAACCGCTTGAGAAATATCAACGACATATTCTGCTGAAATACATGGAATTATCAAAAGCAGATATTGAAGAAAATTTTTGACGCCAAAGATCTAAGAAACAGTTTTACCTAAGCTATTCCGCTTGATTGGATGACGTGGTTACTTGATTATTACTACGGTAAATAGAGAAGGCAGTGTCACAGATAGAAGAATATATACTCAGTCATAAACTTCAATGTCTCATAGAAAACCGTGATTGGAACAAGGATGCAAATCCAAAAATCTGCAATCTTTCAGATAAATTATTAGATGATATTGCTATCGTAACTGTTTGTTATAGTATTAATGTTCGTAATAGAAAAGTAAATAAGGTAAAAATAACTAAATCATTCTGTAATTTGGAAAAATTTGGATCCTTGGCCAATGAAGATGTCAACATTTGTAAAGGTATAATGTATGGTGCTTCGTCTATTAAATGTTATCATAATGTTCCCATAATGTTTCGAGTATTGTTCTCCTGTCTGGTCTTCAGCTGCTGATTCACATCTTAATTTGTTGGACATAAACTTACGGTCTATTAAATTTCTTATGCCTGATCTAGATATTAATCTTTGGCACCGTCTATTAAATTTCTTATTCCTGATCTAGATATTAATCTTTGGCACCGTCGTTCAATTTGTTCATTATGCATGTTGCATAAGATTTTTCATAATTCTGACCATCCTTTACATTCAGATCTCCCCGGACAATCCTATCCTGTTCGTAATACTAGGCAGGCAGTTAATTCTAATAGCCAGGCCTTCTCCGTCATAAGGCTCAATACTACACAGTATTCTAGAAGTTTTATTCCAGCTGTGACCAAGTTGTGGAATAATCTTCCTAATCGGGTAGTTGAATCAGTAGAATTTCAAAAGTTCAAAGTTGCAGCAAATGTTTTTATGTTGAACAGGCTGAAATAAGTCTTTTTATACTTTATATATGACATATCTGTTTTGACGGTGTTACTCGTTTTAGAATGATTTATTGTTAATTTGTTCTCATCATTTATTTATTTCCTTATTTCCTTTCCTCAATGGGCTATTTTCCCCTTTTGGAGCCCTTGGGCTTATAGTATCTTGCTTTTCCAACTAGGATTGTAGCTTGGCTTATAAAAATAATAATGATAAGACAGGTACTTAAAAATGACGAAAGTCTTCATATAACAAAAGCAGACAGATCAAATAAACATGTGTTGATAAAAATGTTAAATTCTAAGTAACAGAGAAAGTTATTCCGTTCTGAATTTTAACACATTTGAAAAGGTTAATAATATTTTCAATAATAAAAATAAAGACATTCTTAAGAAGGAATGATGAGTTGATTATAAGAATTTTTATTGATTTTGAGTGTAAAGTTATTAGTTTTGACCTAACATAGCTTTTTACCAATGTTCCAGTTGACGATAGAGTCGATTTTTTAACCGATGAGCTATATAATTAAAAATTTTCTCTTCCTTCTAATATTATCTCAGAATTAATTGAATTTCGCATCATAGTTTGTAAATCTGACATTTTTACAAGAAAACATTTGGAGTCATCATCAAAACTTATCATACCAAACAGCCAACCATTGATGCGTTCTTTGACTGACATTCACTAAGTCAGAGTTGTCCAGATTATGAGATAGTGAGCATTATTGGAGAATATGATTGATGAGCTGTGTATTTCCTCCACATTCGCAGGTCTGGTCAGCTTTAAGGCCCCATTTAACTAGATTTTTACCTATTCTGCCCACTCTAGCTCTAGCTCTGTTAGGGGCACACCAATCATGTCCGGGAAGTAGTGTCCCATCAGCAATTTATTCAGTGCGGTCCTGCACTCCGTCTTTGGTAGGTAATCTCCTGGCAGAGCCCCTCCATTGGTCCATTGTATCATTCTTTCTTGAATTAATTATGCATGAAGCTGGTAAATGCTTTGTTGGGTCTTCTCAGTTTATGTTGTTATATGTCTCCTGGTTTCGGGGGGTGGGTGGGGGGGGGGGGGCAATACCAGCGAGTTTGAGATGTGGGATGTAGTGTTCCTGTGATGAATGCATGCCTCGTTGGACATGCATTGATGTGCTCCACACTGATGCACAATACTCGGCTGGTGCATAGCACAGTGCTAATTCACTTGTTCTTAGTTTGTAAGCATTAGCTCCCCACTTGGCTCCTGCTAGTTTATTTCACCAGGAAAGTGCTATAGCGTACCTTCCCTCGAAGCTTTTACAGATGCGTGAAAATGACAATGTTCTATCCAGTGCTACCCCAAGGTAATCTGGAAACTGGTGATGTTCTTGCTCTTCGCAATGCCAGAGGATCTTGAGTTTACGATTAGCTTCTCTGTTTCATTAATTGTACAGGCTCCAATATCCTTACGACATCAGTTCTAGAGCCCATATGAAGGTCCCAGTATCGCCTAGTAAGAATTGAATGCCACTTAGTAATAAGACCTAAGCAATCAAAATATCTCCCAAGATTTAACCTGAGGATAGCAAACTGGGCAGCCCTTAGTGAAATGATTGAACGACATATTGATATCATACCACCATAACCAAGTCATTCTGATAAATTTATCAAAGAGATATGGAAATCAGATCAACAAACTATACCTGGAAGCTGTAGATAGGAACATATTTCTGGAATGACTGAACAACTTAAGAATTGTATGAGAAATACACATCCTCATACCATGAAGACCCATTCACCTGAGACACCATTGAAATGGGAGAAAATGTTTTAACACTACTGAGCCAAGAGAGTCGGTAACGATGGAATGACCTCTTACAAAACATGGATATGACTCAAAATAGTAAAAAAGCATGGTTAACTGCCCATAAACGCAATTTAGAGAACAGACCACCGCAACGAGTAGCAGCCGTAAAGCTCATTGACATTGCACACCAACTGATTACGATTTGTTGACCCAAGGAAAGAGAATGTTGCCAAAGGAAGAGACAGCAAATGGAG
This sequence comes from Palaemon carinicauda, assembly GCF_036898095.1. Taxonomy (NCBI): domain Eukaryota; kingdom Metazoa; phylum Arthropoda; class Malacostraca; order Decapoda; family Palaemonidae; genus Palaemon; species Palaemon carinicauda. Next base: position 110,918,653 of record NC_090731.1, on the reverse strand, counting down.
ATGAAAGCAGCCCCATGAGACGAAAATGAAATCTTCCGACACTTTACCTTAGATGAATTGAAGAAAATAATCACATTGCTAAAATTAAACAAGACTGCAGGAAAAAAATGGGATTTTTGAATGAAACATCTGGGCCCAGAAGCACAACAGTAGGTGTTGTCTTTATTAAAGAAGGCAACCAGAAAAAACTAAAGTAGCTGTTCTTCTCAAACCGAACAAAGACCCAACAAACTCAACTCACTATATATGTATATATATATATATATATATACTATATATATATATATATATATACATATATATATATATATATATACATATATATATATATATATATATATATATATATATATATATATATATATATATATATATATATATATATATATATATATATATATATATATATATATATACATATATATATATATATATTAATGCTGAACCTTCCCCACCAAACGTCCACAGATTCTCCTATGCAAACGATCTGTATATGGCCACACAGGTCACAACATTTCAAGAAGTTGAAATACGACTATCAGCTGCCCTAGAGCAAATAGGACAGTACTATGACAAGCGCTCTCTGAATCCAAATACCCTTCGGATTTGGAATGGCAATGGATAATCCTTTTAAGGAATATTTAATTTGAATTATTTGAGAATAAGCTTTCAGTGAATATTTTGCCTGAAATTGTTTTGTGGTTAATGACATTTTCTGTATATGACCTTTAAATAAAGGTTTATATATATTTCTACATAGATTGAATTTATTAGTTCCTTCTATCAATTTTACTATTGAGGAATGAAGAAATAGTTTTCTACCGTTTTGCCCGTAAATTTTCATAGACATAATGATAGTTTTGAATTTATTATATTTAAACAATGCATTCATTCATTTCTAATGTAACCACCATAATAAAGTAAAATTGTAAGAAGTTGGTGCTCGGAATTCTTAGATGATGAGTTTTTAAGATTATATAATATTGCCTTTAGTTTGGAATGACCAAAATTCTTAGTTGACGTAGCATTACAAAAACCCAATAAAAACTTTTTATGCAATTTACATTTCCCATATTTAAATTGTGATAACTTATTAGTATAAAGTAATTAAAACAGTTTTCTTTTTTTACCTAAAATTAAAAGATATGTATTGATATCAACGTTGTTTCAGAAATTCATCTAATGTAAAATGTATTTTGATAAAGAACTCTCCTTCTGATAGGGTAAGTTTTAATATGAAATTCCATGCAATGGTTGTAATAAACATTGGTCAAAGTGGTAAAATGCTGGCAACTAGATTAAATCAACATAAATATTGTGTCCGTGTTGGAGTATAAATAAATGGAACAATGTGAATTCTTTGATAGACTTGAAATATCCTATAGTATTACAGTGTTGCAAAGATATCGTAAACATAAAAGTAATATAATCTCGTTTTATGAAGATGAGTCAGACTGGATGATTTGAAAAGAACTAATGTTGTTCAGCAACTGGACATTATATAACTCATTAGCCGTTCTGTTTTAGGACCACTTTACGTTCAAATGTAAATTTTAGCTTTAAATTGTTTGCTTGTTTGACTATGCTAGTTAGCTGATAAGGCGTTTTTGTCATTATTTTATTGTTCATTTTTTTTACTTACTGACGTCTTTGACCGGTGAAAACACTTTGTGCTCTTCCCTGAAAACTGTATATTAAATTGCAAGAACTCGCTATGTAATAAAGTCTTATAATTCTATAATAGGTTTTGCTTTATATAAATATATATATATATATATATATATATATTTGAGAGTATATATATATATATATATATATTTGTGAGTATGCTATATATATATATATATATATGGTTGGAGGTTGTGCCACAATCTGAGGCACCGCGGTCACAGGAAGTTGTTGTTGTTGCTGTCGGTAGGGTTTAGCCGGCCGAGAGGATAGCCTAGGCCTTTTTGTCCTCTTCTTGGGTTGGGGACCCTCATCCGGAGAAGATTAAGATCTAAGCCCCATTTTTTGAGAAGGTTCCTATTCTACGTGGCGGCCTTGTCTACTACCTCTTTAACCACTTCGTTGGGAAAGAGGTCCTTACCCCAGATACAAGAGGAGATCACCTTCCTCGGTTCGTGCCTCACCGCAGCCGAGGCGAACACGAACTCTCTACAGGCTCTCCTAGCTTTAATAAAGCTATAGAGATCCTTCGTATCTGTGGCCAGATGGGTTTTGGCCACTACCATGAACATGTCCTGGTTCTAGGGGTCACTTGCCATCGTTTCTAATGTCGTTTGCAACGACATCGATGCCGCAAGTCTTTTCTTTGTCTCTTGCTTTCTGTGCAAGAGAAACTTCGACAGCTTTGGAAGTTCCTCACCAAACTAACGTTCAGCAATATCAGCTTCCAGCTTCCCGACTGAGAAGGTAAGGTGGACGTCCTTCCAGTCTTCTTGATCCAAGGGCAAGGTCAGAGATAACAGCTTGCACTCCTCCAAGGAGGGGCATGGTTTCCCTGCCTCCACCGCCTTTAAGGCTGCCTTATATCCCTTTTCCATCAAGGGAAAGGCTCTGGTTGGAGAGGCCACAAAGGAGGGGAGCTTCTTACTCAAGGCGGGCACCTTTGAGTTCGTGAAGCCCCTCTCTTTCATCGAGCTTGCTAGTAACGCCTGTGCTTTACTATGGTCAAGAACTATGACCTCCTTCGGGTCCGTCTCCTCCTTTGAGGCTGGCTCCTTCCTAAGACGGACATATCAGTCCGGGTAAGAATCTTTGTTGGGCCAAAATTCCACCTCTTCCAGGGGAACTGCTCCCAGCTTTTTTATATAACAATCTTCCCAGTTGTCATTGGCATGTGTTCGGCATACCTCCAAGGATTGGTATCCGAGCACAAAGGAAGATCCTTCACGTTGAGTCGCTTCTGGGGCCCACGTGATGCCGCAAGTCTACGTATCTCTAGTTTCATTGCAGCTTACTTTTCATCATTCTTTTTTTGAATTTGTTGAATCATCTCAACAATAGAAAAAAGAGTCCTTCCCAGGTCATCTGGGATAGCAGACGATGTAGAGGGAACAGGTGTTTGGTCCGTAACCAATGTAACCGACACCTCGTCGATTTCTTCCTCTTCTACTTCAGGAGCTTGGGACAGCTCCTCCTCCTGACCTTCTTCTAGAAGGTCCTTCTCTGTAGAATCCGACACCTCCGACATCTCATCGTCCAATTGGATGTCTTGAAGGGCGGCCGAGACTTCAGAATCTAACGGATTCTGGGCAGTTGGTATCTCCACCTGAGGCTGAGGAATGACTGCATCAGCCGATGCTTTAAGGAAAAGGTAGGCCCTCATCTTCTCATTTGGAAGGTAGGGGCCTGAGGTGTTTTTCTGAAAACCCCTCACGCAGGTTCGTAACTTTTCCATGGCAGCATCCCTTGACTCCGTCGACTTAGGGGTGTCAAATGCCTCGGTAATCAGGTTAGAACATACTGTACAAACCTGAGGGTCCCAATACCAGAGATCACCTCTGGAGGCTGCGCATGCTGCGTGCCTCCTGCAAAACTGATGTCCACAGAAGTTCTTGCTGCGGACATTGCAGAACACACTCCCGCACTTCGGATGGTCCTCCTTTAAAGAGAAGAAAAATCCATGAGTATCAAGAACATGTAGCTTACACAGTAAAGCTATAAAGGAAAGAAAGAAAGACAAATACTTGTATTTCCTGTCCAGCCAATTGCTGTAACCTCCCAAGATATTAAAACTAAGGTTAATTCTATTCTAGAATACCTTATGGAATTTCCTAAACGGAAATTTAAGGTGTACCTCACACCTTGAAATAAAGTTTTAATATACGGGATAGAATGAATACAGAAAGAACTCACTTTCTATATATTGTACGGTCTCAACAAAAAGCTGTACAAGACAACATTAAGTATGTTGGAAGAACTTTAGTGTTAGAACAAACTCTGTACTGTAGTTTTATTAATGCAGTGTGTACTACACCACAAATATGGTAACTACTTTTACATCGCATGCTGCTGTGCCGGCCAGCACGCGCCGGCACGTGCCAGCCGGCATTTACCCCTGTATAGTTCAAAGATCTACTACCTTTATCTAATAGGTTCACAAATGTGTGCCGGCCGGCAGCTGAAAACACTAACACCCGGCTGCCGGCTGCTAATCGTAGTGGCCAGCAGAATTCGGGATGTATTTCCACTGCCGGCAAGCAAAGGTAGCAATACCCATGTCTGCCGGCAGTGACTAAGAACCAGAGAACCTCCACATGCCCGGCTGCCGGCTGTTAAGCCGGCCGCGGGGCTAGGGGTACAAAACACTAGTAAGAGAAACAGGGATGTAAGGTTATAAGGCGGCATTGCCATACGACCTTTCATCCAGAAAGAGTGAACATATGTATATATATATATATATATATATGTATATATATATATATATATATACATATATATACATATATATATATATATATATATACATATATAATGGTTTTGCCATATAATAAAAGGAATGCAAAAGTTTGCTTTATAATAGGGAATTAAATGGAAACTAATCTAGCCTTTTCATGCCCAAATGAAAAAGAAAAATCTAGGAAATTAGCTTCAAAATTAAAAGTTTTGCAAATTCTGAGCCTTCATTTTTTTATATAAAAAGAAGAATACGAAATGCAAGCATTTACCTTTGATATTAATAAACATAAGGAATCCACATAACTTATTTTAGATTAATAAGATACATTTTCAGGAATTGCCGTTTAAAGTTAATAAACTGCTGTATCTACGCTACTGTTTTTTTTTTATTATTATTAAAAATAGAATAAATTCTGGGCAATTGCTTTTCATATAGAAACAAATTAAATATTCAATTCATCACTTGTCAATGTGAAAAATGCAGTTTAATTAAATCAATATAATTCCAGTCCTTTTTACAATTTAGTAATTGCTTTAAAAAAATATGATATTTAGGTTTTTTTTCAAATATGAAAGATAATATTTTTTTTCAATAACTAAGAAAACGACTTATAAGCAACTAATTTTCTATTTGAAAAAAAAAAATAAAATAAATAAGCGATTCCTTTTCAGTTGAAGAAAATACAAAATCTTTAGTATTTTCTTTTTAGTATAAAAAAAAGAACATAGAGTTTAATATATTTCAAGACGAAAATAATTGTTTTTCAATTTAAAAAGATATAAGATTTGAATACTTGCTTCTCAGTTATAACTGATTTTCAATAAAAGACAAAAAATATGCAATTGCTGGATTCAATACAAAACAGGATATGATTTCTAACAGTTTCCTTTTAAATGTAAAATATTTCAGCAATTGCTTTTGCATATAATATAAAATACGAAATTAAAGCAATTGATGTTATATATTAAAACGTATGCAAATATTCAAACAATAATTTTTCAGCGTAAAACAGAATGTAACTTTTAAGTAATCAGTTTCTAATATAAGAATTAATATGATATCTAAGCAATTACTTTTCAATATTAAAAGGAATTCAAAATATGGAATTTTTTAAAAATTGCTTTTGTGTGCAAATATAAATACCAAAGTTGAGTAATAGTTTTTCAATATAAATAGTGATATGAATTTAAACAAATTCTTCAATTGAAAAAAATTATAAATTTAAGCCATTGTTTTAATGCAGAAATAATACTTGATTTAAGCATTTGCTTTTCAATATAGAATTATACATAATATAAGCAATTGCTTTTCAGTGAAGAATACAATGTTTCGATAATTACAGCAATATCTTTCCAATAAGAAAAAAATTAAATTTAAATTTCTTTTCAGTAATGAAAAATTATACAAAATTTAAGCAATTAGAATAGTAAATAATCAGAGCTATAACAAATTAAAGATATAAGCAAATACTTTCACACATAAAACGTGTTATAGAATTTTAACACTTCTAATTGAATGTAAAATTATACAAGAAGTTTATGTAATTACGTTTTGATATAGAAATAAGGAATTTAAATATTACTTATCAATATATAAGAATAATACAAAATATAAGCCATATTTTTTTAATACAAAATTTAAGCATTTGCTTTTGGATATGAAAAAGAATACCAAATGCAAGATCGTGTGCTTTTAAACATAAAATATATGAAATTTAAGTAATCACTTTTAAAGAAAAAATAATTAAACTTTAAGCAATTGATTTTTTACAAGAAGATAGAGAATTTAAACAATTGCTTTTAGGTATAAAAGGAGTACAAAGTTTTCAAATACAAAGCAGAATATGGAATTTAAGAAATTGCTACTCAGTATAAATCAGCCTACGAAGTCTAAGTGCTTTAAAAATGAAAAAAATACGAAATGTAAGCAATCTCTTCTCAATACATAAAAATAAGATATTCGTTCAATTGTTTTATACGAAAAATGCGAAATTTGAACATTTGATTTTCAATCCAAAGAATAGGAAAATTAAATTTAAGAAATGACTTTTCAATATGAAAAGGACAAGACAATTCTAGCCAATGCTTTTTATTTAAAGAATGATATCAGACCATGTTGACCAAAGTAGTAAGTGAGGTGCCCTGTTATTGGTCGACTGACGAGATTGGCAACTAATGAGAGAGAGAGAGAGAGAGAGAGAGAGAGAGAGAGAGAGAGAGGGCGGGGGTGGTGGCATGATACAGTAGTTACTAGTGATCAGCATTCAATGATATCGTATACAAATATAATCAATAAAAAGAGTAGCGCTTGTAGGAAGTATTCATCACTCCACTATATGAAGCTTTCCACCAGGGACTCCCCCCCCCCCCTCTCTCTCTCTCTCTCTCTCTCTCTCTCTCTCTCTCTCTCTCTCATGTTCCAGACGTATATTCTTGAAACGTCAGATTTATCAATAATTCTACAAGGGAAAACAATATGGTCAAGTTCTTTCAACTTCCAGTGTGCTATTAATGAACCAAGCTTCGATCTACTGTAGGTACTAGGAGATTAAAAGTTGGGAATTCTGCCGCATTAAGAAAATGTTACGAGACCAGATGAGAGAGAGAGAGAGAGAGAGAGAGAGAGAGAGAGAGAGAGATTTATAGTGCTTCTTCGGTAGATCAAGGTCTATAGAATACCAGGTCTACCCATCAGCGACCCAAAATTTGGCATCTACTGCGCAGATTTATGACGTCGCACCGTACCATGCTCTAATTTACCAGCCTTTGTTTTCCAGTATCTACAGTTATTTTACAAGGAAGTTGGAGTTACTGTTCAGAATGAAGCTCTTCCGCCTCCTAATTAACTATTTGTTGAGTCCCATTTGCAGAGAGCTTAAATCTATTATTATTGGTTAAAATGCCTCGTTACTGTGCTATGTACGGGTGTTTTTCTAATAAAACTAAAAGAGATGAAAGAGTAACTCTTCCCAGCTTTCCCAAGCACATGGAACCTAGAAAGCTGTGGATAAATTCGTGTAAAAGGAAGTACCCTTTCAACCCTGATATTGCAATCACGTGTAGTTTATAATTTGAACCTGATGCATTTGAAAGAAACCTGAAATATGAATTGCTTGGAGAGCCGATGCCAAAAAACCAACGAAGATTAAAGGAATGATCAATTCCAACATTATCATTACCTCTATCACCAGGTAAGGTTCAAAACTGAAATACATTGTTGGTAAACGATATGTATTGGATTATAGATATGAAAACTAACAATATACCAGTATTTGTTTACTAAACGCATATACACTCGATCCAATTACTCATTTTGACAAATGTAAGGCAATGTATTTATATATCTTTTTTTTTAAGTTGGGTAGATATTGTAAAGGATAAATGTTAATGTTACTTTTGTCATGTCCATCAGTATCAAAGAAGCATGTGGACAAGATATTGTTTCACAATTAAGCCATATTCATAATGAATTATTTCAACCATGGGTCAGTGATTGATTTATTACTTTCAGAATAATGATAATTCTTAGCATTGCGTCTCTATATTTTCACAGCACAATTCCGATCGAGTAATAGAGAAAAACGAGTTGAGAAACTTGGATAGAAGCGCCTTGTTGCAGAAATCCTTGAAGATTATGTGCGAGATGTGCCATATTCAAGTGAAGAGGAATGTCAACACCAACTGGAGACCATTAGGGGGCAGTTAATTTACATTAAACTACAATGGAGAGCAGAAAGAGAACAGATGGAAGAGGAAAGGGTAAGGTGGGAACAAGAAAGGGCAAGGTGGAAGAGAAAACATGCAAATAGACCTTGCGGTAGATCGTCAATTTACGATCAAAGGAGGGCCTCAGTAGGGTAATCCTCACAACATATGTGTGAAACCATCCATTTCTCTCTCTCTCTCTCTCTCCCTCTCTCTCTCTCTCTCTCTCTCTCTCTCTCTCTCTCATCTGGTCCCATAGCATATTCTCAAATGCGTCAGAATTATCAGAGTTTAATCTCCAAGTGCATGCAGGGAAGCCACTATAGATATGTTCCTTTAACCTATAGAATACTACCAAACTGCGATCTAGATACATAGGCAATGCTCAACTTTTTTGATAAAAGAAAAATAATTATGATATCAACAATACCTTCAAATATCAATATGAATCAATGTAAAACTACTTCTTTTACGATCCACGTGAGAACTAAGAATGTATATTTTCAGACTTCTTATTCTACTCCTTTTAACATAGAAACCCAATACTTTATGTTATCTTCATTTTTTTTATTCACTCGGTGTTAATTTAAATGTATTCTTGTTTCCCGTAAAGCCAGATAGTTTCTTTCTTCAACATAGATGCTATTTCTCTCTGTTTGGGGTCGTTGTTGCTTTTGTTAACCTCTGTAACTAAGTTCTGCTTGAATTGCCTGTAGGCAAACCAAATCAATCGCTTTTGTAGCAAAGTCTAATGTAGTATGATATCTAGATCAATGACTTCCACACGGTAAGCCTTACCTTTTACGTTTTGATAATTGGTTCTCATCACTCCCACTTGTAATGGGACTGACTAATACGCAAATATATATATTTCTTATGGATAAGCTCTGTAGAATAGAATTCAAGGCATATCTTTTAAGCGTGATAAAGAGCTCTTGAAGGAAAGGAGTAGCACGAAGGAAGAATAAAAGGAACTTATTAGTGGTTTACTGCAAAAGATATATTAAAAAGCAGAAGCAAGTCGTCATGATTCCCTAACCCAAAAATACTCAGGATTATAATGAGATAATAGCTAAGTTTGACCTTATGGGTGCATTATTATGTCTTCAAAATTCATGTAACGTTAAAAAAAAAAAAAAAAAAATTTATCTGGATGTTGTAGAAAGTTACTTGCTTTTGTGC
>NC_090731.1:110894362-110904362 GCF_036898095.1 Palaemon carinicauda | reverse complement strand
GTGTCCTTTGAATGCTGGATAATTATTATTATTTTTTTACCTGTGTGGAAGTGATTATATATTTCAAAAGCTGTAATTCCTCCTTTGGAGAGATTTTTCATTGAATGTGGAATGAATTATTGATGACCTGGATTGTTTAAGGACCTGATTGGATTGCTTTGTGGATCTTGATGAAATAAATGCTGTAACGATCCAGCCCGGTGGAAGGAATTTGTTTGGCTTATTGATGATGATAATGATGATGATGATGATGATGATTAATGCAATTGTGTATTAGTATTTGACAGTGTTACGGTGGCTACAGAGTTGTTGTTGTGCTATAAAAGGACTGTGGGCCCTTGTGTGGACGAAGAGGTCCACACATAAACAAATATTGGTTTTGGTGTGTGCTTAGTTTTAAGTTTTGTTAGGGTTTATTTGACTGTGGAAAGGTTTTGTTAATTATTTCAGTTTTGAATATAGTATTAAGGTTATGGTTTTTTTTTTTTTTTTTTCCCCTTCTGTCCAAGAGTCCAGTTGATAACGTAAGGGGAAAGTTTGTATTGAGGGGAGACTATTGTCAGTTAGAGTGATTCAAGGGTGTGGGGTTGTTTTTGCAACATCTCGCCACAACACTCATCGAATTCAACTTTTGATAGTCCGTACACATCCCAAAAGATCCGTCAGGTTTTTTCACAAGCAAACATGGAGAACTATAAGGGCTAGAGCTTTATTCAGCTAATCCGTTTTCCGACAATAGTTCACCTCTTTTCTCATGACTTCTTGGTGATCAGGCGACAGTCGATAGATGCGTTGTTTGAATAGTCTTTCCCTGCTCTTAGGGTGTATATCATGCCTCGTCAAGTTGGTTCGTTTCGGGAAGTCTGAGACAATTTCAGGGAAACTTTTAATTAATCAGCTTAATTCCTCTTGCTGCTCCTTGTTCAAATGAGTTAATTTCTCTTCTAAGTTACTAATGATGGACGAATCATTCACTTTGCTTACAGCCCTTACCTCATGTTCGTCGTCATCTTCCATGGATGAAATGGCTTGAGCTATACATACCTGTAAAGCTTCGGTCTCGCTTGCGCTTAAGTAGGGTTTCAATAAGTTAATATATTTTTTCTTTTTTTGGCCTTTCCTTCTTCCTGGTGTTTCTATAATGTAGGTCAGGTCACTGATCTCCAAAATCCGGAATGCTCCTTGGAACTTGTTGGTGAGTGGGAGTCCTCCTTATCGGCAAAAACCAACACCTGTTGTCCTACCGCAAACTGTCTGTTTTTACTTTTCCTATCAAACCTTTTCTTCATTTTCCTTGGCTTGTTTTCAGGTTTTCGAGGGAAAATTTTCTTATCTCGATGATCCTTTTCCTCAAGTTTTTAAAATATTCTCCATACATTTCCTCTTGATCTTTCCATCTTTCAGCCAACATTTTAATCGGTCCTCTCTCTTCTCGTCCAAACACCATTTCCTTGGGTCTACAACCCATGCTTTCTTGATAAGCATTGGCACCAAAAATAACATCAAAGGTAGTCGGATTTTACATTCATTTCTTGTTTCATTACAGTACTTTGTTAACATACTCTGTATGGTTTGATGAAGTCTCTCTAATGCACCTTGAGTCTCCGGGTGATAGGCAGTAGACAGTTGTTGTCTCAAATCCATGTTTCATCACATCCTGAAACAATTTTGAAGTGAAATTTAGTAAAAAAAAGTCTAGTAACTTCTCGGCGATTACTTTAGCACTGATGTTCCGGACGGGTATGGCTTCTGGGTATCTTGTCACTTGACAACATCAACGTTAACATATATTTGTGGCCTTTCTTTATTCTCGATAATGAGCCCACAATGTCAATCATCACTTGCTGAAGAGTTCTCCTCTTGCTTGAATTGGGTGTAAGGGAGCTTTCTGGATGTATTCAGTAGGCTTTCCAGCCATCTGACAGATGTAACATGGGCAGCAAAACTGGCTCACATCCTTATGCATGCTAGGCCAGAAAAAGAATCTCATAACCTTCTCCGTCATCTTTCTTATTCCCATGTGTACCGTCTCATGTGATACAGCGATCACCTGTCTTCTCAGCGGTGTAGGAATCGATATCTGACGTTATATGACCCATTCGGCATTCCCAGGGATATCGGCAGGTCTATGCTTCCTCAGAAGCAATCTATCCTTGAGGTAATAACAGGTGGGAGACTGCTACACATCCGTTTTATCCACCACACAGTACAATAATTCTGTAAACGTTGCATCCTTCCATTGCAATCCTATCAGCCTTTTCCGACTAGCTTGTCCTACTTCTAATGCTGAGTTTTCTATTTCTTCCAAGTCCATTGCTCCCCTTGTCTTCCTATACATTCGTTTATCGTTCCTCTTCTTTCAGCTCTCTGAGGAGCTCCCCTCTTGCGTACTATCATGGGAAGCCTCTTCCGTAAATAAATCCTCCAAGTCCATCTTTCCTTCGATTTCTCTTTTGTCTTCTGCAGCCACTTTATTCGTCATACTCCTAGTCATCACACAACTAGAAAACAGATACAGGTAGTCCTCGAGTCTGTGGGACTATACTTCAGTAGTTTCTCCGTTATAATGGGACAAGGGCACAAATTGGGCTCCACCAACCTCATTTCCCGGTAGGACTTCTACTCCTTCAACAGCCAATAAATCCTTTACCACAAAATCAAAATGACCTATCACCAACTCGCATAAGAGTTTCAAACGACAAATAGGGGTAACTTCCTCACCCCCTATTCCCTTCAAAAAGACAGAATCTCCTGTGAGAGTCTGTTCCACTTTCCGGTGTAGGTCACATAAGGAGAATGACATATAATGAATGGGCATTAAGAATAACAGAATAAATTCCTAGATATTGTAAAAGAAGCATGGCAAAGGTAAAAAAGTCCATGTATTAATGTACTAAGAAAGTTTGAGGGTGTGGACTGGCATAGAATTACCATAAACAGACGCAAGTGGAATGTCAGGTCTAAACAGTGAAACTAGTAACTGTTAATCATGATATATATATATATATATATATATATATATGTATATATATATAGATATATATATATATATGTATGTATATATATATATATATATATATGTGTGTATATATATATATATATATGTGTGTGGTGTGTGTATATATACTGCTTATTCCGTTTTATCAGTTATTTCTGCTGCCTTAAACTGAGAACTTTCTATTATTATTATTATTATTATTATTATTATTATTATTATTATTATTATTATTATTATTATTGTTGTTGTTGTTGTTTAAGAAACCTCTTCAGCCTCGACGTTTTTTCTTATCATTCTTTTGAAAGCTAATATGAATTCCTCATAATCACGACATTAACCTTATTGTATGATTTATATCATTTGTGAAACAGTGTTGTTTGTTATGTGAAAGCAAATGTCTTTTTAAAACCGCACTGTGCGGACATACAGTTATTGGCCATGGCTTTTCAGTCTTTAGTAATAATCCTGAGGATTTTGTGCACAAGAACTACATACAGTATATTCCATGACCAAATCTTCTGGCATTTCTACGTGGGTCTCTCTATCTCCCCTTCCCTCAGCATTCTCCATGCAGAAATCGGACTGCTTTGTCTCTCCTAACCTCCCTCCTCTCGGTAAATCTTCTTTAAATTTGTTTAGATTTCCTCCAGCGATAAAAAACACAGGTAAGAATGAATGAAAAAACCATGTCTTCTCGTGGCTTCACACGCATCACCGATATTCTCACCAACTTCATAAAATGTTCATTGATTCCCGTGTCGCCAGTCAAGAAAATAGACCGATATTGATTACTTATTCTAAAACGCCGTCATTGACCTCATTTTTAGGGGGGTCTCATTTCGTGACCAAATAGCGGGTCGAACTACAGTACAGAATACAGTAGATTGACGGTCACAACAGTAGGCTGCTACTTCTTGGATGTTGCTTTACAATTTTCTACCAGCAAATAAATAGGCTTGTAAAAACAACTTAAGATTTTACATAGAATCTTGTTTAAATTAACAGATCATAAAAGAATACAAAATCCTGATTGAGAAATAGACTGCACAGCACGTTTGATAGTACTGTTCTTGTTGCGAGTGGAATTCAGATGGGAGAAAAAAAAACATTAGCTTCCAAGTTGGCCTTAAATGCGGCACTCTCTCTCTCTCTCTCTCTCTCTCTCTCTCTCTTCTCTCTCTCTCTCTCTTCATATTAGAGAGTATTGTGAGTTAAAAAACCAATCCACATGTGATTCAATTTAAGGCGAATCCCCTAAAGGTGTTAGACATGAAGTTATGCAGCAGAATTATCGTACGCTTTCGTAAATCATCGTGCATCATAAGAGGAATAGTTTCTTACTCGTTAAGAGGTTTTGCGGAATCATGTGGGAGAGGTTGGCACGTATTGGTTTCGCTGCTTCTATAAAGCTGCCCCTTAGGTGATCAAGTTACTACTCTTAAAAATAATTCATATACAATTACGAAAGGAAATAATATTTTTGTTTTACTCATATCAGGATAGGCTACACCACAAAAATCTTTGCGAAGACTAGGAAGTGCGCCTGCGCGCGAACAAGAGTTATCGTACATGGCAGGGATGTAGTGGTGACTGGCACCGCTGGGAACCCAATCGATGACACGACCATGATGGAGTTTTGGAGACTAGTGCCTCCATTATAACATTGTTCATCCTTTAAGCTCTCCAGCACTGTCACAAATTAGCCTTTAATGGTAGAAAAATAACCAAAAGTAGGGATTTGGATTGACAAATGAGAAAGAGAGTGACAGACTTTAAATCATGATTATTGGCCCTACAAACAGTCATGCAAACTATATTTCTTTCTTGGTAGACTTCCGAGCATGTAATCATATCACCCCTAAGTGCTGACCCAAGTATCTCATAACAAATCGGTGCCTAAGAAAATCTTATTGTATAATATTTTCTTCTAAATTTTCCATTGACCTTACATGATACGAAGCTAAATTTCTTGGTTCGGTGTCTCGATATAACGTTTATGAAGTTGGTAAAATCTACTTTTTAATGCTTATTTAATAACTATCTTATTCCATAAGAAATTGTATGTTTTGGTAAAGGTCATCTATGAATAGATCTCCATAACGCCAGAGGTTAATGGACGTTTCTGAAACCTATTATTTGAGAGATTGGGGTCTGAATGAAATAGAATAAAGAATGAACACCTATTGGAAGTAAAACCTCATGATTTTCGGTAACAAAAAATACGACTCTAACTAGAAATATTGTCCAATATCTTTCTTCAGAAATGTAAGAAGGCAACGGTCTCTCAAAGTGATGATAATTTTATTATTTTCTTGATCCAGTTTATTTTAACTGACGTTAATTTTCCATAAGTTGTGACGACTTATGAAATATGTGGCATTAGATTCTTGAAGAGAGAGAGAGAGAGAGAGAGAGAGAGAGAGAGAGAGAGAGAGAGAGAGAGAGAGAGAGAGAGAGAGAGAGAGAGAGATTTTTAGGAGAAAGTAGCTCATAAATTTCTTTCATAGTTATCAAAATATCAATTGCTTCTTGAAGCATTACGGTATTGCATCATTATGAAAATCATGAAAAGGAACCGACTATCTCACACCTTAGGTCCTAATATTAGCCTTAAAATCGAATATCAAATCCACTAAAAAGAATATTCGATCACTCCTTTGAAAAGAATAGTACCACTTAACACAAGAGGAGACACTTCCTAAGGAGACACCTTGCTATTTTACAGTAAAGATCTAGCTCCAAGAATGACTTCTACAATAATAGCATTCAGCGGATGTTCTAGGAATGTATTTGAAAAGTATATTCATGGCGTCGATGTGTGAATCTTAGCCAATCGAATAAAACTCGTTCTATCTCTAGCTGAAAAATAACACATCCGGCCACCACTTCAAATGGGAACAACGACGATCCAATAATTATATTTTGTTTGATTTTCAAGTAATGACAAAGGATATACATATATTCCGATGAAAATTTTTTCTGCAATGCTCATCTGTTTGATCAGCTTGAGACAAATGGCCTGTACTGTGCATAGGTGGTAGGTCGATATGTAATGTAAATAAATGGGTTGAGAAGCTCTTCTGAGATACAATGGCCATGTAATAAGCAGCAAAGAACATGCCAGTGTGTGATATATATATATATATATATATATATATATATATATATATATATATATATATATATATATATATATATATATGTATATATATATATATATATATATATATATATATATATATATATATATATATATATATGTATATATATATATATATATATATATATATATATATATATATATATATATATATATATATATATATATATATATATATATATAGAAAGAGAGAGAGAGAGAGAGAGAGAGAGAGAGAGAGAGAGAGAGAGAGAGAGAGAGAGAGAGAGAGAGAGAGAGAGAGAGAGAGAAAGAGAGAGAGAGAGAGTATATATATATATATATATATATATATATATATATATATATATATATATATATATATATATATATATATATATATATATCTGTGTGTGTGTCTGTATGTAAAATCACAGAGATATGGAATTGAAGAAGCGAAATTATCTAAAACAATAAACAAACTAAAAACCCAAACACGATAAGGGCCAAATTGAGGAAACAACAAAGAAAGTAAGAAGCATCATATTGATGAAAACAAACCCGACAGGAACAAGTCCCCTAACAAATATTTGCTTCAAAGGATGAATATGAACATGTTATCACTATAGGAGATGGAGTGATAAAAATTGCAAAGGATTTCTATATAATGCTATACAATAGCATTATAAAAAATACTTAGCTAAAGCAACTAATAAAACATTAAGCAATAAAAGAAAGCATTGAAATGCATGCACAGAGCCAAAGCAGCAGGAAAAAATAGCCTAATAATTGATTTAATAATAGATGGAGATTTCATAGTAATGAAACTCGCTGAACATAGCACAAATTGTCTGCAAGAATGTTCTATACCTAAAGCCTGGAAAAACCATATTATACTAATTCACAAAAAGGGATACACAAAAGACCCGACAAATTAACGCCCAATAGGTTAACTCTCAGTAATATAAATGAATATTCACAAAGATCATATTAGGTCAAAACGAAAGACAGCCAGACTTTAACTAATCAAGAGAGCAGGCAGGCTTTAAAAGCTTATATTCATCAAGTGGCCATATCCAGCTAATCAAACTGCTTATGGAAAAATCAAAAGAGTTTGACAAACCACTATGAGAAAGCTTTTGGAGTAATGAAAGCCCTTTAAAGACAAAGAATAGATGAAGGTAATGCTAGAACTATTGAAGATACAGAGAGTGAATAAATACTAAATCTACATGCAGACAATAGAAAAATTTCGAGCGAGAAAGAATTCACACAGTGAAAACCCATCTCTCATAAATTATCCACAGCATGCCTGTAAGAAGTTTTGAAAATTTAGTATGGGAAAATATAGGAATTAACATATTTTATCAACTTAAGATTTGCAAATGACATTGTTCTATTCAGTGAATCATGGGATAAATTATAATTATTTTTTAGAAGATTTGAATGGAGAAATGAGAAATGTAGGACTGAAAACGAGTATGAGTAAATCTAAGAAAGTGTTGAATGAAATACGGACATAACAAATAAGGGTGATTTATGGACGAACATCTAGAAATGAATATACGTTCTTAGGACAGGCAGCAATAGCTTCCCATATGGGACCAAAATTAAAAGGATAAGCATTAGATTAAGAAGAGTAAAATACCATTTTCTTTGAAAATGAAAATGATTTATCGGATGATTTTACTCGTATTATCTTATGCATCAGAAACTTGGAGTCTTAATGAACTCTTAGAACATATGCCATATGCTATTTACAACTCAAAGAACAATGGGTGGAGGTAAAAGTTTTGTCCAAGGTATCTGAAGTGTCTCCAAATATTTGGTAACAATCGCTGCGATGTCTGCACCTTGTACTAGGGAATAGTTGGAGATGTAATGATCTCTTGCCAAATGACAGTTGTTACCCATAACATGGTAGCTGGTCTTTGACTTAGTACAGTAGTAGGTAGAAGTTCTTATATTATATGTCTTCATTTTACGAACATTGGGCATTACATCTAAAATAAATCCGTTCTTCATGGTGGTTGAAGGCACAGTTTGACCCCCAGTTTTGAATTGTTTCTCCAGCTCATGAACTATGGAACTAATTGTTGTATTCATTAGGCCATTCTCATCAAACAGATATGACGCAGAGGAAATATATCGAAGTAATTCCTCCATAGAGTGTCCTCATTCCTTAGCAACATCAAGCATCTTCACGCGGAGTAGATTTCTGGTTGTATTTTTCTGAAGACTTGCTCGTTTGAGGGAGTGAAGCAAAGGTTTTCAGGCTTGTTGTGTGAATTGTGGCAGAGATATAAACCTCGTTTGTCCGAAATCTTTTTAATTTCCCTTTTTTTTTTTTTTTTTTTTTTTTTTTTGCGGAACACCTTGAGTATGGTCCTGCTATGCTTTCTTATGTTGCTACTTCATTTGTCATGATTTTGTCAAGTCGTCTGTTTACTGTCAGTATCAAAAACTGGTTTTCATTTCTATCTAATGAGTCTTACAATTTATTGAAGATTTCTCTCTTCAGACAAAGTCTGATGCTGTAAAAGATTTGTTAACATCCATTGCATGCGTGTCTAGACTTGAATTTGACACCTGTCTGTATAAATTTCTTATTTGGAGGACTTAATTTTTTACTTATATCCCTCTTAGCTACATAATATTTTCCTCTTGAACTACTGATGATTCCTGCAGGGATTTTCTGAGATGTATTGATTGTTTTCTCTAGAGCCATATCAGCGTTATTACAAGTTTTCCTTCCATGAATGCCGAGATTCTACAGAGTATGTTGCTATATCAGTTTGATAACGCAGGCACTCCTGGTAGCTGACACATAAATGAAGATGATTGAAAATTTAAATGAGTGTTGCACTTTTTTTATGATTCACAGATTGTTTCACTGTTCAATGGTGTTTTTTTCTTCCATTGCGAACATTCTCAAGTACATTATCTGAAATAGACTTTACAACATACGTTGTCTAATGACCCAGGAATATCACATTCTTCTTGTTCATCATTGCTTATTCTGAATTCAAGAGGACCTGGGATGTAAATTGTATTCAATGATAACATTTAGGAGTGACTTACATATTTGTTGAACATATTCTTTTATTGGATCAGTACATCAAATTGCTTGGGCTATACCCTATGCTGTTACATTTTGATTGAAAAATGTATTGACTTATTTACTTGTTTGGACTGTGAAAGGTAAATATTATCGCCAAAGTGGTTGACCAAAAGTTGCTCGACCTCACGATTTGTCACATTAAGTTTATATTGTGGAAATAGTTTTTCAAGATGCTTATTGATGGAGTCTAACAAAACATAATTTTCCCAGGTCATTTGAAAGGCCACTCTTAATAGTTTCACCATCCTTTCTCCATGCCTTTTGCTTTTCAGGGATATTATGACTACTTATTGATTTTTTCTTAAGATGGTTATACTTTAGCAAGTATTTACTAATGTAAGGTTTATGATACTATTATTGTCTTGTAAATTACAAGTCCTAGTAAACACTTCATCCAGAGAGTAGACACTTGATTAAACAGTTTTATTGACTCTATTTTCAGGAATTCTGTCATTTGAGTATTCCCTTAGCTAAATTCACTTGTAAAAACCACATATGACAATTCTAGCCATACATTTTACACCGAAATGTTGGTCTCCACCGAGGAGAGGTCTTTGAGCTGATGCTATGGATAGATATATCGTTTCCTGTCGTCAGTTTACAGTTTACACCATTAGTTGTAAGTTTTTCTACTGTCTTTTTATGTGTAAGATTTATAACGTCTGTTAAGATGCATAAAATTCTCAAATCCAATAACCATGAGTCTCTTACAAACACTTTGTTTCCTAACTCCCCGTATATATTTTCAACAATTTTTGTGGTA
>NC_090731.1:110876862-110891862 GCF_036898095.1 Palaemon carinicauda | reverse complement strand
TGAATTTCTACTGATTCACCTACTCGATTAGGAAGATCATTCCACAACTTGGTCACAGCTGAAATAAAGCTTTTAGAATACTATGTAATATTGACCCTCATGATGGAGAAGGTCCGGCCATTAGAATTAACTGGCTGCCTAGTATTACGAACAGGATGGAATTGTCCAGGAAGATCTGAATGTAAAGGATGGTCAGAATTATGAAAATTCTTATGCAACATGCATAATGAACTAATTGAACGACGGTGCCAGAGAATAATATCTAGATCAGGAATCAGAAATTTAATAGACAGTAAGTTTCTGTCAAATAAGATGAAAATCAGCAGCTGAAGACCAGACAGGAGAACAATACTCAAAACAAGGTAGAATGAAAGAATTAAAACACTTGTGTTTCTCAAAAGTAAATATGCTGTCGAGAATCACACCTAAAATTTTAAAAGAGTCATACAAAGTTAAATAAACACTATCAATACTTAGATCCGGAGGTTGAGGAGCCACTGTCCTTGACCTACTTACAATCGTACTTTGAGTTTTGTTAGGATTCAAGTTCATAACCCATAATTTGCACATTTCACTAATTTTAGCTAAATCTCTATTAAGGGATTCAGCAACTCCAGATCTACATTCAGGGGATGGTATTGATGCAAAGAGATCTGCATCATGAGGATATGCAACAAGCTTGTTTTCTAGACCAAACCAGATGTCATGTGTATATAGTATGAAAAGTAATGGGCCAAGAACACTACCCTGTGGAACACTAGATATCACATTCCTATACTCACTATGGTGCCCATCAACAACAACTCTTTGAGATCTATTACTTAAAAAATCAATAATAATACTAAAAAAACGACTCACCCACTCCCAACTGTTTGCATTTGAAAATAAGGGGCTCATGATTAACACGGTCAAAGGTAGCACTAAAATCAAGGCCAATCATATGAACTTCCTGACCACTATCAAGGGATTTCTGTATAGCATAGGAGATTATAAGAAGGGCATCACATGCTCCAAGGCCTTCACAAAAACGAAATTGCAAACTAGGGAAGAGATGATTACCTTCAGCAAACCTATTGAAACGTTTAGCCAGAAGACGTTATAAAACTTTAGATAATATGGGAGTTATGGAAATTGGGCGGTAATCAGTTGGACTTGAAGTACCACAAACACATTTACATAGAGGAGTAACATTACCAATTCTCCAACAAGTGCTAAAGGTCCTCTTCTTGCTAATTTGTGCAAAATAACAGATAACTTTGGAGCTAAGAAATCTGCAGTCTTTATAAAAAAACAAAGGAAAAATACCATTGGGGTCTACGCCTCCATAAGCACCAAAGTCCATCAAGAGAGCTTTAATTTCACGAGATTGAAAAGTTAAACTAGTTAGTTTAGCCTCAGGGAAACAGGAATGAGGAAGTTCAAGTTTTTCATTACTCTGTTTACTGTTAAAAAACATCAGCAAAAAGGGTTGACTTTTCCTTTGGACAGTGAGTGACTGAGCCTTCTGGTTTAAGTAAAGGAGGAACTGTTGCATCTACACCAAAAAGTGAAAATTTAAGGGTAGACCACCAGTTATGTTCCTGAGTTGTACCAGAAATGGTTTATTTTTATGGTTAAATTGTATTCAAATCTGATCTGGTAGCCTTTCAAAGATGATAGCTCCTGCTTCTCCAAATAAGCACATCTACAATCACCATTGAACCATGGTTTGTCCTTCACTCGGTACCTTAGCACACGAGAAGAGATACGCCTATCAATTATGTTGACTAGATTCTCATTCAAAGGGACAACAGGATCAACACTACTATATAGTTGTGACCAATTCAAGCATAAAAGATCATGCAAAATCCCATTACAGTCTGGTTGAGATTTCATATAAATTTTACAAGAATATGATACATAAAGGACAGGCTGCTTAGTCTTCACTACTAAGGAAATCAGGGTATCATCAGATTTCCCGACTGGAGAACCAACCTTACTAGCTATAACGCCAGGAGAGTCAGTATATACAAGGTCCAAGCAATTACCAGTCCTGTGAGTAGCTTCACTTATGATTTGCTCACAGCCTGATTCAGAGGCTAAGTCTAAAGCTCAGAAGCCAAGGTGATCAGTAGAAGAGATATAACTTAACCACTCACTATGGTAGAGCATTAAAATCACCAACAAAGACAATAGCAGCCTTTCTATCATCTTTTTGTACCTTCATCATAACAGTAAGAAGACAATTGAAGATATAATCGTCCTTGTCTGGATTCGGGTAGATTGAACACAAATAAAAGTTGTTATGCCTGCCACAAACTTTTATTAACTGATTCTCATGACATCCACATTCATAGCAGGATTTATAACAAGCAGGGTACTCAGTCCTAATACACACCACCATTCCCCTGGCCCTAGGATTGTCATCACATTTCAACATTATTGGCTACTTAAAACCAGTTATAAGGAGCTCAGATGAGTGCCTCACATCAGAAACCAAAGTTTCTGAGCACAAAAGAATATCATTCTTTCTGGATGCAAGTGTAAGGTCTTTAATATTTGCATGAAGACCACGAATATTGCAATATAGAAGACTACATTGACGAAATCTAGGTTCTTACTGGTCCCGGATCTCGTTCAATGTCTCCAGACAGCATAAGAAATCATAGTAATAAATAAGAGACATCATACTTACAAACCAGATTAACAATAATTATAATAAAAACAATACGTAAAAAATTATAAATAAAGTGATTGATCAAACCCATAGACTGTAGTAAAAAGTCGGAAAAACTAGCCAACATGGAAGAGCCGATACACCATGCAAGGATAAATACCCCCCCAGAATAGCCTCTTCAACTGAAGGGAGGACAGTAAGGATGGTTTTGAGAAGAAAAATCAACAGATAAGGAAAAGACAACCTCTTGATAAACCACCAGGCATCCATGGCCCTTCTATTAAGCCTGGCCAACACACCATTTTAAAAAAAACAAGAGGAAGAGGAAATGAAAAAAGATAGAATAGTGTGCCGGAGTGTACCCTCAAGCAAGAGAACTCTAACCCAAGACAGTAGAAAACCATGGTACATAGGCTATGGCATTACCCAAGACCAGAGAACAATGGTTTAATTTTGGAGTGTCTTTCTCCTGGAAGAGCTGCTTACCATAGCTAAAGAGTGTCTTCTGTCCTTACCAAGAGGAAAGTACAGTACACTGAACAATTGCAGTACATTAATTAACCCCTTGGGTGAAGAAGTGTTTAGTAATCTCATTGTTGTTAGGAGTATTAGGAAAGACGAGTATTTTCAAAGAATAGGCCAGACTATTCGGTCTATGTGTAAGTAAAGAAAAAATAAGCCGTAACCAGAGAGAGGGATCCAATGCATTACTGTCTGGCCAGTCAAAGGATCCAACAACTCTGCCCAACCTACTACCTTATATATATATATATATATATATATATATATATATATATATATATATATATACATGTATGTATATATATACACACACACACACACACACACATATATATATATATATATATATATATATATATATATATATATATATATATATATATATATATATATATATATATAACGGATTTTGAGCAAAGCGAAAAATCTATTTTTGGGTGAGATGACCATGTCGTTCTGATAGGAGTTTCCTAACAATAGCTTCCTAGGGGATATATGTACTACAGTGATATTCCCAGAGAATTCTTGACACACCTCATAGCAATCTGCACCCTGAATAGCGTTTACGCTTCGAGGGGGAAAGTGGCACAATTAGAAAGGGAGCCGTATCAAGGTTACCCTAGTTCCCCTACTACTATTGAGTATCACAACAGCGCCACATTCGATATGGCGGACATTCCTTGTAGCATTGAGCATGGTGCTACAGATACAATAGTTCGGGAGGGAAACTGTGAAGATCTTTTCTTCAGAAAAGAAGGGTGGGTCCATCAGGACGACATGGGCATCTCACCCGAAAATAGATTTTTCGCTTCGCTCAAAATCCGTTTTATGGGCACAAGCCATGTCGTCCTGATGGAAGCATACCAGAGAATTAATGTATATGTGGATTTTCATCAGTGCCTTAACCTTGGGCCAATATTTCTATGGTCATTTGGACCAATTGAGACAAATGACGTTACCATTATCCGTCATCATCACTAATCATAAACAATGTTAATGCTTCCTGCCCCCTACAGGGAAGAGTCATTCTAGACGGTAGAAAAAGGGGCCTCAAGGTTAGCATATATTGTATGAACCAACATAAGTATACACTGAAAATACAAACAGTCTCAAGGTTTGTATATATTGTTGAACAAATATCAGTGTCCATTATATTCGTTGTTTGTAAACATACAATGATATGAAGAATACTTACATAAGTCAAAGAACTCTTGCATCTTAAACATGCAATTGTCGGGCAAATTAGGACGCAACTGCATTTTAATAGACATTTATCTTTAATAAATGACTAAATGAATTAACAAGTAAAACGAATGTAGCATGATAAAGGAATTATACATGAGACATATACAGAAATTACTTTTCCCTTTTTTGAGAAGGGAAAAAATGATGAGTGTCACTCTCAGACTGAAGAAAAGTATTTTAATAAAACTTCTCTTCATAATTTCTGTACCTGTTATATTCCATCAACACTGTGTACTACGTACACACGGCACTAGCGTTATCTGTATAATTTCACACCTGAGATTTTGAACAGATTTAGTGTCACCTTGGTAACACTCATTTAAAAGTTGGTCACACTAAAATTGCTGACCCCTTCTCCCTATAATTGATAATCCCAATCAATTAAATGTTCATCGTAGAATTAGACAACAGGTTTTAATAAACTACCTGCCGCCACCACATTATGCTTATGTTCATGGACTTGCTTAGCATAGTGTTTGTAGAACACTCTGGATGATTTCCAACCAGTATATGACCGAAGGCGCTCAAAGTCCATATACTGAAAAAAGTTCAGCGATGAAGCAGTTTTTCTAGGATCATGACCTGCGGGAGTACTGTCAGGATCTGCTCTGCGAATAAAGTAGGCAAGCTTCGTCCTCAGTTGTTTTAGGGATAAGTTTGATCCTGAGGTTTCTCCTTTAAAGAGCTGTCCCCCCCTGACGTCTGAAGTTCTACGAAGACAGACCTTTAGATACTCTACCGGACATAGAGAGAGGCATCTTCTTTCAGTGGGCAGATTCTCCAAGGACCCCACCTCTTAGTGGGTACCTCGTTCTTAGAGAGAAAGGTTGGATCAGGAAATAGATTCAGTTCTCCCACTTCTGTGAACTGCATGTGGCCCTCATCTCTAGATAGGGCCACTATTTCACTAACTCTAGCCCTGGAGGCTATAGCGAACAGAAAAAAATAACCTTTTGGGTTAGATCCTTGAGGGAACAATCTTCATTGTTCATAGATGAGGCATAATGTAGGACCTTGTCCAAAGACCATGAGATGGGCTTTGGTTGTGCTGCAGGTCTAAGCCTTGCACATGCCTTCGGAATCTTATTAAAGATTTCATTCACCAGATCCACTTGAAAGGCATATAGAAGAGGTCTAGTCAAGGCTGACTTGCACGTAGTTATCGTGTTGGCCGCCAGACCTTGATTATGAAGGTGGACAAAGAAGGACAGACAGAAGTCCATTGAAATTTCTTTCGGTCCTTTTGCTTTTACAAAAGCAGCCCACTTTTTCCAAGTAGACTTATATTGTCTTCAAGTTGAGTTAGACTTGTATTCTCTGTGATATATCGAAGTCAATTAACATCTGAACCTTCTGAGATAGTCCTGGGTTCAGAACTAGGGCCAGCCTCAGCTTCAGTTCCTTCATTAAAGGGAACAGGTTGCTCTTGGGCTACTTGGGAGCCAGCAGAGCCACTCCTCCCTGGAAGGATCTCAGCACGTTCAGGACCTTCAGCAGGAGATTGGATGGGATGAACATGAATTCCTGAGTCCATCCCCTCTACACTAGAGACATGATGTCTGTTATATCCACTAGAGGATCCTCGTATGGGGCTACATATTGAGGTAGTTTCTTGATGACGCTCGTGACGAAGAGATCGATCTGCAGCTCGGGGACTTGTTCCCATCTGGGAGAGAATAGGTCTGCGTCCGTGGACCATTCTAACTCTATCGGCTTGAGCCCGAGTAGAGCATCTGCTGTCACATTGCGGATCGGTTGTACATGAACTGCTGATAGGTGCCATTCATTTAGGTAAGGGATGGCTAACATCATCTAAATTAAATGAGACGCTCTTTAGCCTTGTTGGTTTCAACGTCTCATTATCGCTTCGATGTCCTAGATCAGCCTGAGGAGGTCTGATCTGCGTGGAGAGAGTTTCCCTTCCCATGACAGGGCCAACATGGTCTATAGGCTTTTGGCCTTTGGCCATTGTTAGGGAAGCAAATAAGGAAAAACCGATATCGGTCCTTTTAGATCTCTTCGAGCGTTTGATGCATATCTTCTCCAGACTCTTAACGCATCTTTCAGCTGTGCTCTTAGCACTGGGTCTGTCATTATCGCGAACTGGGGAGAGTTCAAAACTCCTCCCTGTTAGTGTCTTGGAATCCTGACTGATTACCATAGTCTCTTGACCGACCCTGTGATCTCATTTTACATCTCCAAGGGAAAGGAGAGTTGGGGTGACCACAGGTTTCAATGGTTTTTTAACCATTGAAGCCTTTGAGCTGGAGAGAATCGAGACTTCTTGAAGCTTATCTTGCATCCCCGATGTTCCGGGAACCGGATCACTTCCTTGGATGCTCATAGACCAGCCACTTCGGGTGTAGCCCACCCCATCCTTTCGTCCAGGTACGTTGTTGCCTGAACCATTTCTAGGCTTAGTTTTTGCTTGACTGTGTCTGCTAATCCCGTGAAGATACTTAGGACTGTGTCTAGTCCGACAAGTATCTTGCCTAGGATATACGTTATCTTCTGTAACTTCAATCATAGGTAGGAGGGGAGGGGGTGACTGACTGGAAGTTGGCAATAGACATCTTTCAGGTCTGACAAGACTGCAAACACCCCTTATTGAAATAAGGTCCTTATGTTCAGAAGGATTAACATTCTGAACTTGCTGTTTTATTTGAACTTGTTGAGTGGCGACAAGTCCAGAATGACTCTGAGATTTCTTGAGTCCTTCTCGTGAACACCAAACAGCCTTCCCTGGAATTCGATGTACTCTACTTTCTTTACCGCTTGTATGCTCTAGAGCTCTAAGGTATACTCTTCCAGGAGGGTTTTAGAATGTAGGAAGAGTTGCGGAAATGATGGTGGAGGTATGTCTACTTCCCATCCTAGTCCCATCTTGATTAGGCCTTGGACCCAAGGATCGAAGGTCCAGCGATCCTGAAGGAACCTCCCTTCTATCAGAAGCGTCTGTTTGCTTCGCATGATCAGAAGGTTTACATATCCGACCGCTTGCCTGTGGCACCGCGGTCATTGTGACTGTGGGATGTTGTTGAACATCCCAAGGAAAACTACTAGACTTTTCAGTCTTCCTTTTAGGTTGGGGACTCACAACTGCGGAAGACTTTCTCTTTGAAAGGATGCCCCACTTTTGGAGAAGCCCTATGTTCTCCGTGGTGGCCTCCTTAGTCGTCTTTCCAACTATCTCGTTTGGAAAGAGGTCTCTACCCCAGATGTTGGAAGATATCAGCTTCCTAGTTTCGTGTTTCACTGTCGCTGCAGCGAACACAAACTCTCTACAGGCTCTCCTAGCCTTCATAAAGGCATAAAGGTCTTTTACTAAGGTGGCCATATGAATTTTGGCCAAGACCATGAGCATGTCTGGGGTGGTTTGGTGGGTTGAACACAATTCTATGCAGTTCTGTAAGGATAGGGAGGCTGCAAGTCTCTCCTTTGTTTCTTGTTCGTTATACAAAAGAAACTCCGGTAGTTTAGGGAGATTCTCACTAAACTGTCAACTAGCGACGTCTGCGTCTAGTCTTCCTACTGAGAAGGTTAAGTGGACTTCCTTCCAACCCTTCTCCTGCCTGGGAAAGGCTAGTGACAGAGGCTTGCACTCCTCAAGTGCAGGACAAGGTCTACCTGCTTCCACTGCCTTAGCAATAAATTTAAATGCTGTCCACGTAAAGGGGAATGATATTGAAGCAGGAGCAAGAAAGGAAGGGTATTTGTTACTTGGTGGGACTACTTTCGACACCGAGTAACCCGCCTTTCTCATGCTATTCGACAAAATAGTCTGTGCCTTATCATGGTCGAGAACCATAACCTCCTTATGTTCCGTATCTTTTCTTGACGTTGGTTCATGTCTCAGACGAATGAAGCAATTAGGGAAAGCGTCAAAGCTTGGCCAAAATTGGATTTTGTCCAAAGGAACTCACCCATCTTCTCCGAGATGTCGAGTTTGCCGTTTAAAGTCGTCATAAGCTCCGCAAACCTCCAGGGATTGGTTTTGGAGCATGTCGGAAGGTCTTGGTCTATGGGTCGTTTGTATGACCCCTTTTCATCTTGTTTGCGAAGGTTTTCTATTAAACCTTTTATTTGGATTGGACCCATAATTGGTCCATTCCATCTGATAGAGGGGTAGGGGGTGAAGATGTCGATGTCAATGGCTCTAGAGCTGGCACAGACGGTTCCAACACGACATTCTCACCCTCTTCCCGTGAGGGATTCCTGCCCTCCACCCCAAAGGCTATCTGGCCGCAGGGAGGTGTGAATCGTGCCTGGGGCACCAGTATTTCCTTACTTGCTTTCGGGAATAGTAGGTTACGCAACCTATCATTAGGTAGGCATAGTCCCGGAGAGATTTTCTGGAAACCTCTCACCCAATTGCGTAATTGTTACGAGCTGCATCCCTAGACTCTATCGACTTGGGATTCTCGAAACCCTCGGATATTAAGGTCCGACATACATTGCAAGCCTGCGGGTTCCAATAATGCAGGGATTCGGAAATAATATTGCAGGGGGCATGAAACCTGCATGTATTATGACCGTAAAAACACTTACTCTTGATCTTGCGGAAGTCTGTAATACATGTCATCTGGTATTCCTCCTGTAAAGAAAGGAAAACAGAATGAGTATACAATTGATTATCTCACTGATAAGCAATATATAAAAGTCATCTTTTAACAAATAGCTTAGGATAGTAAGCTAGGGATAGTGGGAGACACATACTTGTGTATCCCCCTCAGTATTAATTATAAGGAGTTTGCTCTATCAACGGAACTCCAACTAAAGGGTTCTAACCCCCAGGGGTAGAGAAGTGTACAAGTCACTCCCCCTTTTTATTCTTAACACTGTGGGGTAAGGATGACTGATTTCTCAATCAGAGTATTGAAGGAATACCATTCTTTCAATATAACGGTACCAGCAGAAGCTCGCACAAGGGTACCCAAGATATGTTAGAAATAACTACTGTATAATCATATTATAGCTTTCTGTTTGCAGTATATACTATATCGCAAATTACTGGCTACGGAATAATTATATATAATATAGTTCAGCCAGTGTGCTGCCTTTGTGGCAAGCATCTGACGGCACGGTCCAGCTGGCATGACGCCAACTGGACTAGGAGAAATAAAAGACATATATTTGTGTATCACACCCAACCTATTTGCTGTGGCCTCCCTTACAATATTAAATTATAGAGTTTCCTGATCAGGGAGACTCAAGGTTAAGGGCTCTACCCTTTAAGGGTTAGAAGTGTAACACTCCAGCCCTTAAAATATTTAATATTGTAGGGCAATATGAAAAATGATTTCTAATCAGAATATTGAAGAAATTCTATTCTTTCAATATAGGATTGGCCTCAGCAAATACCTGGGTAGGGATACCCAAGATATATTGAAAATAACTACTAGTATAATATACACACTAGTTTGTCTATCTGCAGTATATCCTATACTGCAAATATACTGACTACCTGCATAAACATATACTGTAGTTCAGTCGGCATGTTGCCGGCATAGCTAGTTCTTCCCGGCATATTCAGCATACTAGCTAACAGAGAGAGAGATAGCATGGACTGAAGGCTACCTATTACTGTGTATGTATACAGTAATTAAAGATGTAAAAGTCTAATTTTACTGCCTTTCTCCAGAAAGAAGGTTCAAATGGAAGGGGAGAATGTAACATTCAGGCTTCCATCCAGCCATAGTACTATCGCCGGCAAGGTCCCGCCCGCATACCGCCGGCAAGGTCCCGCCCGCATACCGCCGGCAAGGTCCCGCCCGCATACCGCCGGCAGGCTAGCCTCCGGCAGCACTAGTGCAGTCGGCGTACTGCTGGTTGAGTCAGCACCCATCTGTGCCGGCCTGGCCGGCGGTACCCCGACAATAGAACTTGTGGCTAGCAGTCCAAGGGAGAACTGAAGAACCTTGGTGACAGAAGGGACTTCCCACACACAGCCATTATGGCAGCCGGCCGCCGTCATGGCTGCCGACAAATGACATGGCTACCAGCAGCATGCATCGCCGCCGGCACCCATCATAGCCGCCGACTGCTTGTAAAACACATGGTTGCCGGCATCCAAGATGGCCGCCGGCAGTTGTCATGGCTGCGGGCAGCCAGACAACGGCTGTAGAGAGGGAGTCTGGCCAGCCCCGGCAACCCACCGGCAACGGTAAGGTTGCAGGACGGCGGCTCAAGGAAGACAATGGCTCAGCCATCATAAAAGAACAGAGGGGAAGGAAAATGGTCCTACATGAGGTGTGGTAGGAGCTGGCAATGTTGCCGGACCTACACACCTTGAAGAAAACTCTGTTTCAGCATCGGCGCCATCCTTGGTGGCAGGCGAATCTTCTATTCTCCAGCCTAGGGTGTGCTGATACAGTTAAGGGGACGGCAGCAGTGCCGCCTCCTCTCAACAAGGGAGAAACAGAGTTCCAGTGCCGTGCCATCCTAGGTCTCAGAAGTATACTACTCTTCAGCCTAGGGTCTGCGAGCATAGGTTTAGTCTACTAGACCACAGGGAGAAGGTGGCGGCATCATACAACCACTTCAGGTGTAGCCCAGGAAGGGCTAGCCTCCTATGCCGGCAGCCTAGCCTGTAGGGGAATGACTATTCACCCTTCCGGCCGACTGCCGACACAAGACTAAATACTCTGAGGCTCTGATCGAATCCCAAAACTTGCCATTTGCTGTTAAGGGACAAGACAGAAAACCCTAGGCTAGTCATGCCTGAATTAAAAATTCAAGGCACGACCCTCTAGGGTTGTAGCCGAAGGCTACACTCAGAGGGAAGAGAGATTACCCTTAAATCTCTATTAGAGACGAGCATCGGATATATAATAATTCTAGGAGATATCAATCTCCGATGAATTGATAACCAATACACGAGGGTAACAGGGGAAATGTTGAAAGTATATGTTGCCTAGGTTAGGTTACCTAGGCAAGGCGAGATCTCGGTTACCTATATCACCATAAGTCTGACATATACGATCGACACAGAAAAAGGAAAATTATGCATATAAATATCTTTACAAGTATAAAATGCCTAAATATCTTTCATAATTAAATTATCAATGCTATTTAAACCGGGAATGTCGTTCATCTAATTAATTAACACATGCCCAACGAAAGACAGCGCCCATGGCGTCTACCGTAACAGGCCAAGCTCCTAATCACAATAAATTACTCTAATTTCACTGTGAGACAGGAACTAAAATACACATATTGTAAAGATTCAATACTCAACTTTCCAGATGTGAAAGAAGCTGGAGATAGCATAATAATAATCCTTGAAAATTTATCGAAAATGTCAGATCAACAGGGAACACCACCGTGCAAATTCGCTACAAAATTAGGAATATCCGCCATATTGAATGTAGCGCTGTTGTGATACTCAATAGTAGTAGGGAAACTAGGGTAACCTTGATACGGCTCCCCTTCTAATTCTGCCACTTTTCCCCTGGAAGCGCAAACACTATTCGGGGTGCAGACTGCTATGTGGCGTGTCAAGAATATGTCCCCTGATATTAAGCGATATCCTTGAAAGAAATTTAAGAATATTCGTGCCAGGATTTAGAATTCTTGAGACCTAAAGGTAAATTCTCCGGGAATATCACTGTAGTACATATATCCCTTAGGAAGCTACCCTTAGGAACCTTCCATCAGGACGACATGGCTTCAGCCCCCCCCCCCAAAAAAAATATATATATATACCTATATAAATATATATATATATATATATAATATATATATATATATATATATATATATATATATATATATATATATATATATATATATATATATATATATATATATGAAGCAAAGGATTTGGGAATTATATTCTTATTTTATTATCAGCTTAAATAAATTCTATTTAGATAAAGTGTTAGAATACTTATCAGTATAGGAATTCAACAATTAATATCTCTTATTTGTCGACGAAACCATTTCAGTTTTTTTAAGGAAAGTTTGTAAACGTTATCTCAACATTATGTTTTCAAATATATCTAAATCCATTCAATAATCAAAATAGAATATCACAGTCAAAAAGAAATTAAATTTTCCTTTGTGACAGTTGGCTTGTTAAAGTTAATGACTTGATGTCAACGTCAACCCTTGTTTCCCACAGCGTGTTTCTGCCTCTAGTATTTTGTTAAAAAAAAAAAAAAAAAAAAAAAAAAAAAAATCTGACAAGAACTGGGATTTTTTTTCATGATCTGAAGCTATGGTGTCTTCAACCACTTTTTTTTTTTTTAACCTGAAAATTGCGCATTATTACATTAGCCGATAAGAAAATTATGTAAAAATTATTTCTATGAAAATAACCAAATTGGTTGGAGGTTGAAAATAGCAATAGTCGTCTATTTGTCTTCTCAGTCAATATTGAAAGCTTCACCAAAGTGTGAAACTTTCTTCTAATCAAAAACAGAGAACGAAATTTGTATAAAATTATATTCAGTAAATTCTTCTATACAAAATCTCTATCAAATAAGAATAAGGATTATGAAAAAGAGTAAGAAAAGGAATAAGGGTATAACAAATAAACATAAACTAAAATGAACAGTAAAATACGTAAATAAAAGAAAGAAAAAGAAAAGAGGGAATATTTGGTAAAAATCTGTTATCCTTTATTATCATTATTTTTATTTTTACTAGCCAACCTCTAATCTTAGTTGGAAAAGCAAGATGCTATAAATCCAAAGGCTCCTACAGGGAAAAATGGACCAGTTGAGGAAAGGAAAAACGGGAATAAATAAATGATGTAAGAAGTAATGAAAAATTTAAATAATTTTTTTGAGAAAACATTAACAACATTGAACCATGTAATTCATATATAGACTATAAAAAGACTTATGTCAGCATGTTCAACATGAAAGCATTTGCTGCAAGTTTGAACTTTTGAATTTCTACTGATTCAACTACTCGATTAGGAAGCTTATTCCACAACTTGGTCACAGCTGGAATAAAACATTTAGAATACTGTGTAGTATTGAACCTCGTGATGGAGAAGGCCTGAATCTTAGAATTAACTGCATGCCTAGTATTACGAACAGGAAGCAACTGGCCAGGAATATCTGAATGTAAGGGATGGTCAGAAAAATCTTATGCAACATGCATAATGAACCAATTGAACGACGGTGCCAAAGATTAATATCTAGATCAGGAATAGGAAATTTAATAGACCGTAAGTTCCTGTCTAAAAAATTAAATTGAGAATCATCAGCTGAAGACCAAACAGGAGGACAGTACTCGAAACAAGGTAATATGAAAGAATTAAAATACTTATTCAGAATAGATTGATCACCAAAAATCTTGAAAGACTTTCTCAGTAAGCCATTTTTTTGTACAGTTGAAGAAAAAACAGACCTAATGTGTTTCTCATAAATAAATTTGCTATCAAGAATCACACCTTAAATTTTAAAAGTCATACCAAGATGAAGAAATATTATCAATGCTGAGATCCAGGTGTTGAGGAGCCACTGTCCTTGACCTACTTACAATCAAACTTTGAGTCTTGTTAAGATTCAACTTCATACCCCAGAATTTTCACCATGCACTAATTATAGATAGATCGCAATCTGCATTCAGGGTATGGAATTGATGCAAAGAGAGTAGCATCATCTGCATATGCAACAAGCTAGTTTTCTTGGCCAAACCACATGTCATGTGTATATAGTATGAAAAGTAATGAGCCAAGGAAGCTACCCTGAGGAACACCAGTTACTATTCCTATACTCACTATGGTTCCCATCAACAACAACTCTTTTAGATCTATTACTTGAAAATTCAATAATAATGCTATGAAACGACCCATCCACTCCCAACTGTTTGAGTTTGAAAACAAGGGCCTCATGATTAACACGGTCAAAGGTAGCAATAAAATCAAGGACAATCATACGAACGCCTGACCACAATCAAGGATTTCTATGTAGCATTGGAGATTGTAAGAAGGGCATCACATGCTCCAAGGCCTTTATGAAAACCAAATTGCAAACTACGAAACAGATGATTACCTTCAGCAAACTTATTAAGACGTTTTGCCAAAAGACGCTCAAAAACTTTATATAATATCGGAGTTATAGAAATTGGGAGGTAATCAGTAGGACTTGAATTACCACAAACAGATTTACCTAGTGAGTAATATTACCAATTCTCCAACAAGTGCTAAAAGCTCCTCTTTATGCTAACTTACGCAAAATAACAGATAACTTTAGAGCTAAGAAATCTGCAATCTTCATAAAATACAAAGGAAAAATATCATTGTGGCCTACACCTGCCGATCATCTTGTATCTTTGCCCTAATAGTAAGAAAACAATCGAAGATAGAATCATCCATGTTTGGATACCGGTAGATCAAACACAAATAGAAGTTGTTATGCTTACTACATTCATAGCAGGACTTATGAGAAGCAGGGTACTCATTCCTAAAATACATCGCTATTCCCCTGGCCCTAACGGCTTTTTAAAACCAGTTATAAAGAGTTCATATTGCCAAAGTTTCTGAGCACAAAGGAATATCAAACTGTCTGGACGCAACTGTAAGGTCTTGAATATTTGCATGAAGACCACGAATATTGCAAGAC
>NC_090731.1:110866862-110871862 GCF_036898095.1 Palaemon carinicauda | reverse complement strand
CTATGTTAGTGCTTCCTGCCCCCTACAGGGAAGAGTGTACTAGACTCTGGAAAAAGTCTCGAGGAGTACATAAAAATTATGGATGACAAAATGACAGGCTTGTATAGTGGTCTCGCCCTATACAATATAAAGCAAAGTTTGTATAAGAGTCACCAATGTCAGAATGAATTTGTGACACCTTCCCCAATGTGACTACTCTTATAAACTATTGGATAATGGTTGTATCCGCATAGAAACGAATTTTCCTCTTTTCCACCAACCCGTTAGGGTACCACGTCAACCCTTCTAAGGAAGGGTTAGAATGAGTGGACTTTTGCTTGAATCAGGGAACAGTCTCGAAAGACATACCATGATAAAAATATCCATATTTGAATCTTAATGATCAGAAAATTTCTAATAAAATGAGTCTGGGCGAAAAAGACGCAGGGTTCACTATGAACTAGTTTATTAAAATTTAATAAACGTACATAATAGATCAACATTTATAAAATTTATAAAATGTGGATGATATGCGTAAAAGCATAAAGAAAAACAGTTAACAGAAAATATTGTTTCATCTACTAGGAAACAGATTTGCCACTTCAATTGGATTATTAATAATAATGATATAGTCTGTATACTGTTTACATAAACTAGCGTAAAAATGCTTGGCATAAGTGTCCGTATTATGCTATAGTTCACCAACGTCAATGGAACAGTTCGTAAGGACACTTTCGTGGCCTATCGTTCAACGTGTAGTAACATACAGTGACTACCCGCGCACCATCTTAATTAATCGTCCCAAATTAATTACACTGTTCCTCGCAGACTTAAAACAGAAGGTTAAAGAATTCTACCTGCTTCTACCACAGATCTCATAAGTTGCTCCACTTGCTTCGCATAGTGCATAAAGAATGCCTTGGATGACTACCAGCCGGTGTGCAAACAAGGATGTTCAAAGTCCATATAATTAGGGAAATTTTATGGAAAAGGCAACTCTCCTCGGATCATGACTAATGGGTGTACTGCCTGCATCCGTTGTGCGAATAACACGGAGGAATTTCGCCCTTAGTTATAGATAACTTTGAACCCAGGGTTTCTCTTCTGAAAATAGATTCAGTTCTCCCTCCAAGAACTGTACGTGGCCTTCCTCTCTAGAGAGAGCCACTATTTCATAACTCTGGCCCCCAAAGCGAGAACAAACAGAAATATGACCTAAAATCAAAACCTTCTAAGCACATTCCTCATTATCCATTATTTATACACAATGAGGAATCATATCTAATGATCATGCAAAGGGTCTTTGGAAACGCTGAAGGGCTAGTTCATTAAGAACGTCGTTAGAAAGGTCGACCTGTAAGGCATATGGTATCTGACTTGTCAAGGCAGGCTTGAACAATAAAATTGAGTTGGCTGCTACCATGAAGGTGAGTGAAGAATGATAAATAGGAATCTGTCGGGATTACTTTCGGTTTCTTTGTCTTGACAAAGGATAACTATTCCTTCCCTGAAGCCTCATAATGTCTTCTGGTTTCCTCCAAAAGTCTAAACTGACTTTTAAACACCGAATCTTTTTCTCATCGTTAAGGAGAGAAAATCATGAGATGTAGGTTCTGTGTTTTCTGTGATGGAGTGAAGACAGTCGACTTCTGTACTCGCTGAAACAGGGATGGATCCGGTGGCGGTACAAATTATAGTCGTAGTTCCAATGGCAGAGGGAACCACACGCTATTTGGCCACTTGTGGGCCACTATTGCTGCTTTCCCTTTGAAGGATCTCAGTTTATCGAGGACCTTCAAAAGGAGGTTGTGCAGAGGGAACAGATAGATACTGGACCATCTGTTCCAGTCCAAGGACATAGCGTCCACTGCCTCTGCTAACGGATCCTCATAAGGGGACACGTAACGATCTATTTTCTTGTTTTCTTTCGTCGCAAAGAGGTCTATCTGCAGCTCTGGGACTCGACTCGAGATGAAGGAGAACGATCCTGCGTCAAGGGACCATTCTGACTCTTTATGTGTAAACCTCTTAGCACTGGATCTGTTATCGAAGTAAATTGTAGAGAGCCCAGCACTCTCTCCTGTTCGCGTCTTGATATCCGTTTGGATTTCAATAGTCTCTTGACAGATCCTGCTATTTCTTTCCTCTTCTTACTAGGAATGGAAAGCCAATGTGACTCCAAATTCCAGAGGATTCCCAACCACTGAAGAAAGTCGAGACTTTTTGATGTTGATCCTGAATCCCAGATGTTCCAGGAACTGGATCACTATCTTAGAAGCTTGCATGCATTCTGTCCTGGATGCTGCCCACACCAGCCAGTCGTCCAAGTAGGCTACTACTTGGACCCCCTTAGGCGTAATTGATGGACGGCTGCATTCGCGAGCTTCGTGAAAATCCTTGTGGCTATGTTCAGCCCGAAAGGCATGGCTCTGAAGGCGTAAAGTTTTCTATGTAACTTAAGCCTAGGTAGGAGGAGAGGTGACGATTAATTGGAATATGCCATTAAGCGTCAGACAAGACTATAGCGACAGCATATGCCCTCCTGGGCAGTAGGGTCCTTATGTGCTGAAGCGTGAGCATTCTGAACTTGTAGTTCACTATGAACTTGTTGAGTGGCAACGTCTAGAATGACTTTGAGTTTTTCTGAGTCCTTCTTGGAACATAAAACAGCCTTCCTTGGAATTTTATGGACTTATCTTTCCGGATTACTCTTTTGTCTAAGAGTTCTCGGACATATTTCTCCAGAACGGGGGATGAGTGTTGGAAGAATTGAGGAAATTGAGGTGGAGGACTGCTCCAGCACCAACCTAGTCCATTTTTACTCAGGCTGTGGGCCCAGGGATCGAAGGTCCAGCGATCCCTAAATAGCTGTAGTTTCCCTCCTACTGGAAGTATCTTACTTCTGCTGCTGTGGACCTGAGGCCTTGCCTCCTTGACCGCGACCTCCCCTGTGTCCCCCTCCTCTTGAAGGGCGTCTAGAAGAGCCTCTGGCTGTCCCTCTAGCCCTCGAACGAAAGGAAGAAGTCTGCCTTTCGAAGGCTGGGTAAAAACTGGCGACTGTGTCGCCACTTGTCGAGAAACCAACTGGCACGTGGTTGGAGGTTGTGCCACTATCTGAGACACCGCAGTCACAGGAAGTTGTTGTTGATGTTGCTGTCGGTAAGGTATAGCCGGCCGAGAGGATGGCCCAGGCTTTTTTGTCTTCCTCTTGGGTTGGGGACTCTCATCCGGGAGAAGACTTTCTCTTCAGATCTAAGCCCCACTTTTTGAGAAGGTTCGTATTTTCTGTGGCAGCCTTGCCTACTACCTCTTTAACCACTTCATTGGGAAAGACGTCTTTACCCCCAAATACAAGAGGAGATCAGTTTCCTTGGTTCGTGCCTCACTGCAGCCGAGGTGAACACAAACTCTCTAGAGGCTCTCCTAGCTTTAATAAAGCTATAGAGATCCTTCGTAACTGTGGCCAGATGGGTTTTGGCCACAACCATGAACATGTCCTGGTTCTTGGGACACTTGCCATCGTCTCTAGTGTCGTTTGTAACGACATCGATACCGCAAGTCTTTCCTTTGTCTCTTGCTCTCTACGCAAGTGAACCTCTGACAGTTTTGGAAGTGCCTCACCGAACTGGCGTTCAGCAATATCAGCTTCCAGCTTCCCGACTGAGAAGGTAAGGTGTACGTCCTTCCAGTCTTCTTGGTCCAAGGGCAAGGTCAGAGATAACGGCTTGCACTCCTCCAAGGAGGGGCATAGTTTCCCTGCCTCCACTGCCTTCAAGGCTGCCTTATATCTCTTTTCCAAGAAGGGAAAGGCTCTGGTAGGAGAGGCCACAAAGGAGGGGAGCTTCTTACTCAAGGCGGGCACCTTTGAGTTAGAGAAGCCCCTCTCTTTCATCGACCTCCTTCGGCTTCGTCTCCACCTTTAAGGCTGGCTCCTTCCTAAGACGGACATAGCAGTCCGATAAGAATCTTTGTTGGGTCAAAATTCCACTTCTTCCAGGGGAATTTCTCCCAACTTTTCTGAGAACACGATCTTCCCGGTTGTCATTGGCATGTATTCGGCATACCTCCAAGGATTGGTATCCAAGCACAAAGGAAGATCCTTCACGCTGAGCCGCTTCTGGGGCCCACGTGATGCTGCAAGTCTACGTAACTCTAGTTTCATTGCAGCTTCCTTCTCATCATTATTCATTTGAATTTGTTGGATCATCTCAACGATGGAAGAAAGAGTCCATCCCAGTTCATCTGGGATAGCAGACGATGTAGATGGAATAGGTTCTGGGTCCGGAACCAATGTAACCGACACTTCGTCGATTTCTTCCTCTTCTACTTGAGGAGCCGGGAACAGCTCCTCCTCCTGTCCTTCTCCGAGAAGGTCCTTCTTAGTAGAATGCAACACCTCCGACACATTATCGTCCAATTGGATGTCTTGAAGGGCGGCTGAGACTTCAGAATCTACCGGATTCTGTGCAGTTGGTATCTCCACCTGAGGGTGGGGGATGTTTGCATGAGCCGATGCTTTAGGGAAAAGGTAGGCCCTCATCTTCTCATTTGGAAGGTAGGGACCTGAGGTGTTTTCTGAAAGCCCCTCACCCAGGATCATAACGTTTCCCTGGCAGCATCCCTTGACTCCGTTGACTTAGGGTCGTCAAAAGCCTCGGTAATCAGGTTAAAACAAACTGTACAAACCTGAGAGTCCCAATAGCGGAGATCACCTCTGGAGGCTGTGCATGCTGTGTGCCTCCTGCAATATTGATGTCCACAGAAGTTCTTACTGCGGACATTACAGAACACACTCCCGTACTTCGGATGGTCCTCCTGTAAAGAGAAGAAAAATCCATGAGTATCAAGTGAAGGCTTTCACTTATATTGAGACATTTAGCTCATATAGAAAAGCTATAAAAGAAAGAAGGAAAGACACATACTTGTATTTCCTGTCCAGTCAATTGCCGTAACCTCCCAAGATATTAAAACTAAGGTTAATTCTATAATAGAATACCTTATGTAATTTCCTAAACAGAAAT
>NC_090731.1:110854362-110861862 GCF_036898095.1 Palaemon carinicauda | reverse complement strand
TTTTCAACAAAATAACATTCACAAGTAAATATGGTCTTCACCATGTGGCATTTACAAAAATCAAATATATCTCATTGTCATTAATAAAGAGAGAACGACGACTCTGAGAAATGTAAGAAGTTATAGAGGTGCAGATAGTGGTAGTGATCACAATCTACTCATTTCCAAACTGAAATTAAAACTGAAAGCACCCAACAGAGAGTTAGATAGAATACCCACGTTTGACACAACTAAGTCTTTAGATGAAGGGCACATAGAAACATTTGCAATTGAATGTAGTAATCGATTTACAGTTTTAGTGACTCTAAGAGACGAAGAGCAGACAATTTATGAAAATGGTGTGTTATTAAGAACATATATCAGTCAGTTGGTAGAGAAGTCTTGGGGGTACAGTTACAAGGAGAAAATTATGGATATCAAATGATACTTGAGATACTATAAAAAGGAGACAAAGAGAGAAATTTATTGTTGAAGGTTGTCGAGGAAGTAATGAAATTTTCAAGGTAGAGCATGCTAAGTATTCCATTATTGATAGTGAAGGCTAAAGAAAAGCCAGGAATGACTGGAGAGAATATTTAGACAGTAAAGCCAATGAGTCAGACAAAACTATGAATCCAGGAAGTGGCTATGTTGTGAGAATTGTTCATAGAATTATTAATGAAATCTTGATTGGGTAAAGAAGAAGAAGCATATACCCATAAAAAGGGAGATGGGTCTATTATATCAACAGAAGGTGTAGAAAGACAACGGAGGATGGAACACTTTAGTGAGGTTATGAATAGGAGAGAATGGGAATAATTTAATTAATATTTCTAAAGCTGCTGAAGACCTTGAAGTGCCTATGAAAGAATTCAGTGTGTTTGAAGTCGAAGCTATCCTCAAAACACTAAAGAGATGGAAAGCCCTTGGATACGATGGAATGACTGCCGAGATAATACTGGCCGAAAATGAAGTGACTCCCAGACTACTTATAAGATTATTTTGTAGAATATGGCATGAAGAGGAAAACCTAATGAATGGGAGTTAGGAGTGTTTTTGAAAATGGTAAAATAAAGAGACCTGACAAATTGCAATACTTACAGAAGCATCACACTTACGTCAGTTATGAAAATATATAGTATGCTAAAGAGACTGGAGAGAAAGATTAATGAAAAGCTGAGAGATGAATCCACTTTTGATAGCATGCACCAACCAATTTTGTGGATTGTCCTGCGTAATTATGGAATTCCTTTTGAATATGTAAATTTGATTAAGTCGGTTCATGAGCATAGTAAGTGCAAAGTTAATGTTCATGGGATCTTATCAAAGGATTTCAAGTAAAAAGTAGAATACTCCAAGGGAATGTGTTATCACCTATGTTGTTTATCCTCCTCATGGATTTTGTAATGAGTAGAAAAGTTTGAGATGGTGAAGGATTGGACTGGATTTAGCAGACCTAGAGTATGCGGATGATACTATCCTTGTTAGAAGAACACCACAGGATTTACAATGCTTGTTTATCAGAATTCCTGAAATATCACACGAGGTTGGGCTGAAGATAAATAGAAGAAACACACAGATGATGAGAACTGAGTATGCAATAGAAGATGAAATATCACTGGAAGGAGAAAGGATTAATGAAGTAGAATCATTTAAGTATTTAGGAACTATGATCTCCAATACAGGGTATTTGGAATTAGAGTTTAGTGAAAGATTGAAAAAAAAAAAAAAACAGACAAGGGCGTGGTTAAGTAAAATTTGGAAATCAAATCGCCTGATATTATATAAAAAAAAATTCCTACTATATATCAGTTTAGTGATATTGGTGTTACTCTGTGGGCATGAGTCATGGTATGACAAAGAAACAATCTCCAATAGATTTGGTAGATTTGAGAACAAAGCCCTCGGAAGGATATTGGGAGTTATATGGTAGGACAGGTTTAGAAATGAAACTATAAGAGAGATTACTCGTGTGCCATATGTGTGGATGAGATCATGATGAGGGGAGGATGGAGATGGTTTGAGCATGGTCTTTGCACCCCCAAAAGAGATTTGTTCAGCAAACGTTCAGCTGGGCTCCACAGAGCACTAAATAAGTTGGAAGACCCAGGTCTACATGACTGAGGACTATGAAGCGCAAAGTAGGAGATGATGAATGGAGAAGTATTGAATTAAAAGCTCAAGATGGAGACGAATGGAGAAATCTAACCGAGGCCTTTTGCGTCAATAGGCGTAAGAGGAGATGATGATGTGTGCTTTTTAACATCTAATTTATCATGCATACAACGTCTTCCTTATTGTTTTCCATTCTTTTCTATTCTTTGAACCTTCTTCAATCACTGTATTATACCCTCTGTCATGTGTATTCCTCTATACTCTTCTGTCTTGGTAAATTGCTTGGAATATATCTATTTAACATACACAATTTCTCTCTCTCTCTCTCTCTCTCTCTCTCTCTCTCTCTCTCTCTCTCTCTCTCTCTCTCTCTCTCTCTCTCTCTCCATCGACTTGTGTGCTTTCAATAATCTAATTTGTATTTTGATCTTTCTACGATTTCATTCGTATTCGTGAAATTTAATTCGTCTTTTTTGTCTTGTACGGTTTATTTCTTCTCAGTCATATGTAATTTATGTATTCTCCTGTCTTATACGCTTCTTTTCATATCGTTTTGCCTGTGCATTTTCTCCAATATCTTATGTCTACCATCCTCTCTCTATTTGATTTAGTCTTGCCCACTTCCAATCCCTACTGCCTTGTTCACTTGCTCTAATCTCTTCGTTGTGGTAATTTTGTCTCATCACCTTTGCGTTGCATGCAAACCTCATATCCTCTCTCTTATATTATTTTTTTTATTTTCATCTGTCTGTTGCCTTTTTGCCAATCTCATCATTCATTCACACTTTATATAATATTGGAATTTCTTCTTGATCTTTCCTCTGGTTTATGATGAGAGTTTAAGCAATTCTTTGTGATTTACTGAAAAACTGTATTAGTTTTTGTCATATTGCATGCATGCCTGTTAATTTTGATTTTCTTCACCTACCTAAAAGAATTTCTGTATATAATATATTCATTTCATTCACTAGTTCAGAACATCATGTATAACAG
Source organism: Palaemon carinicauda (assembly GCF_036898095.1). Lineage (NCBI taxonomy): Eukaryota > Metazoa > Arthropoda > Malacostraca > Decapoda > Palaemonidae > Palaemon > Palaemon carinicauda. Next base: position 110,858,775 of record NC_090731.1, on the reverse strand, counting down.
TAATATACCAATATCCATATGATCTTCACAAGACACTTTTATTATGGTGTTCTCTTCTTCGCACGTAGCTAAATATCTTCAAAGTGTCCTATAATCTTTATATACTCTCTGTATACTGATGGAATATATCTTACTCAAAGTGGGTACTGCAATATTTTCTCAACTTCTCCAAGAATATTAGTGATATTCTGTTTTTACTCGTACCTCTTAGTACTAGTTTCACAATGGTTTATCACAACAGATATTAGAGTGTCTTTTTCCCATGTGGCTGGTGGTACTTCCACGACATGGTATAACCTTTCCCTCTTTTCATCATTAGCTTCCATACATTACGAGAATAAAATATCCCTTATTTTACATTATGTAATCCTGAACATCTTCAGTGATGCAATTTCTTGCAATCTATATATGATATTGAATTCACTCTTAAACCTTTTCTGCCGCATCCATACGCCCAGCTTCATAGCTAGTCGTTTGCCCTTGCTTAACATTATGCCAGGCTGACACTTGCACAACTTTCGGTTACGAATTTGTCGTGACAAATAATGCCATTTTGGGGCACGAACTGGGAGGCTCCCGCACTGTTCACGGCTAGGTCATGCATAGTTCACGATGAGTTCACGACGAGTTCACAAATAGTTCTCGAATGCGTGCCCATCAGTATCCACATTGACATGAACTGGCACGACGAGTTCATGCATAGTTTGCGCATAGTTTGCGCACTTCTCGCATTGGCACGACCAGTTTGCAGAATTCGGATGGTGTTGTGCCGACTTGGCCACAACAAATAAAAATAGGGCCTTTCCAACCCCTGGTCATTTTTGGATTGGCTTTGGAAGAGACAACATGCTTAATGTCAGAGACACAATCATTGCAGAGAGGAGAAGATGCCTATACCTGGCAGCTGAACTAGCCATTGTTGAAGAGCAGCAGAAAAGGCTGGCAGAGGCAGAAGAGCAAGAAGAGGCAACCCCACCTCGAGGAAAGACACAAAGGAAAGTGTGGGTCAGGGAATGGTTAACCAGAAGGCACGAGTTTGGATAGTATGACAGTCTACTGACTGAACTCCACAAGGAAGATCAAAGGGGATACAAAAATTACCTCAGAATCACAGCTGACCTGTTCCAAGAGATGGTTGAGAAGTTAACCCTTCGCCTCCAGAAGTAGTCCACCTTCATAAGGGAACCGCTTCAAGTTGGACTCAAGCTGGCTGCCACCCTCTGCTTTTTAGCTACTGGAAATTTATATCCAAGTCTGTAACACAGCTTCAGGGTTGAAGCAAGTACCATCTGCAAGTTCATACCCGAGTTGTGTAAAGCCATCATCTCGGTCTACAACGACGAAGTGCTGCGCTGCCCCAAAACTGAAGAGGAGGGGAAGGACGTTACTGCCAGGTTCAGCTCCAGATGGAATTACCACAACTGTCTGGGGGCTATGGATGGCAAGCACATCGCCATAAAGAAGCCACCCAATGCTGGCTCTTACTACTACAACTACAAGGGCTTCCACAGCATTGTACGGATGGCAGTGGCAGATGCTACCTACAAGTTCCTCTATGTGGATGTTGGGGCAAAGGGTGGTGCGTCGGATGGAGGAAAATGGAGTAAATGTTCCCTGCATGATGCTGTAGAGGAGAACCGAGCTGGAGTGCCTCAACCAGAACCACTCCCTAATGATGACCAGCCAGTGCCCTATCACTTCATAGGGGATGATGCCTTTGCTCTCCGAACCTGGATGATGAAATCATTCTCCCATCGGTCACAGGTCCTACAAGAACGCATATATAGCTAAAGGTTGTCTCGTGCCCGATATGTCGTGGAGAATGCCTTTGGAATTTTGTGTCAAAGGTTCCGTTGCTTCTTGACGACGATGCATCAGCACCCCGGCACCATCAACTTGATCACCATGTGCACCTGTGTTCTGCACAGCCTCATGCTCATCAGATACCCACACGCAATTTCAGAAGCGGACCGCAAAGATCAGGACACACATGATCTGATCCATGGTTGATGGAGGACTGACCGACACCTGCTGGGGTTGCTGCCTCTAACTGGCCATCATACCCAGAAGGATGCAAAGGATCAGTGAGACTACCTGTCACATTACATGTCCCCTGCTGGTGCTGTCACTTGGCAAGAAAGAATGGTAGTAGCTCCATGAGCTGCATCCACAGTTGTTCCATTTTTGAAATAAAAGAAACGTTTATTTTTCGTTGGTTTTTTTGTTGCCCTTTATTTTTTGGTTTCTTTTTCTTTCCTTTTTCCCTTAGTTTTTGTTTTGTTTCGTTTCGTTTCCGTTTTTAATTCACTTTATTTTAAGGTTAAAGAGAAAGACAAGTGTTTTGAAATAAGAAAGCAAAATATTAACATAAAAACAGTAAACAACCAATATGTACAAGTATCACAGTCCAACTATTTACAAATATTTAGAAGTGTCTCATCTTAGTCAGTGTCCTTGCTGGTTCTGGTACCGCTGCGTGGGGATACCTGACGGACTGGTGGTGTCTTGAGTTCTTTGGAGGTGTAGAGGGATAAGGGTGATATGCCCTCTTCTAGGCTGTTGTCGATGGACCCTGGGGTCAGAACCGGGAAGCTGAGTGGTGTCACAGGTGTCTTAAATGTGGTTGACAGCGACGACACTGAAGGTGTTGGTGAAAGAGCCTGGACAAGGGTGGCTGATGATACTGAAGTTGTTGGTGAAGGAGCCTGGACAAGGGTGGCTGACGGTGCAGGTGGAATCCCTGGTTGCCACTCGGTGGTACGGGGCCAGGAGGACTGGCCTAAAGACTTTAGTGACTGGGGTGGCATCCACGTTACAGATGACGGCTGACTGGCTGGAGGTTGCTGCTGAGGCTGCTGCTGCTACTCTGGCAGTGCCTGCAAGGTGGCTAGTTGAGGTTGATGCCAGAACTGCTGCTGCAGAGGGGGATGTCAAGGTTGCTTCTACTGTGGGCCTGGCCAGGTCATGAGTGGTTGTTGATGTGGCTGCTTGAAGAGCTGACGCCGCTGCCTGTGGCGGTGTACAAGGTTGAGGCAGTCTATCTGGAATTCATACCAGGAGTCCTCCGGAATGGCATGCATGTAGCCTTCCAGCAAGCATGAAAAATTGTGTATGATCTTGTGCTGGCCGGTGTACTAGTGGGTGGGCGCCAAGGAATCTGCTTTGGAGATGATCTGAAACATACAAACATTGTAACAATTTATTACAGCATTTCAATGCAACATACTGAACATTCCATGTCAAAAGCAATGGATGAAACTGGAATGCAATCTGCATGTAGACATTGGGATTCTCACCTGTTGCACTACATTACTGAGGTCGCTGTATGTCAGCCAGGTGTTGGCAGTTGTGGTGGCTGTCTGTGTTGTTTCTCCATGATCTGGTCGTCACGGGCACTCCTTTGTGGCTGGCCAGCTCCACTCTTCTTCTCCTTCTTCATATTCTTTCCCACCCTGGTTCTCAAGTTCTCGTTATGCTTCTTGCATTGGGCACCAGTGGCAGGAGGCTCCAGCTGCTCTCCAACTCGGTCCCACCGGCTGTTTTTGGCCGCCATGTTGAGCCACTCCTGCCTCTTGTCATACAGCTGGGGGTTCTCCTTCACAAGGTCGGCCAACCTAAACTCGGCCTCTTCTGTCCAGCGGTATTCAGGGATTTCTTTCTTGGACACCAGGACCTGCTTTTTCTGCTTTATGTAAGCCTCGTCCTCACTGGATGGCTGTCTCTGGCATTCGATTAGATCCTGTTGCGTTTCCGGGATCACGATATCGAGACTTGATATAGATGACTGAGGGGAATTATCTCTATCAGCGGTCTCTGCCTCTGACCTGTTGGCTTCTGGCCTTCTCTGCTTTCTTCTTGCTCTTGTAAGCTTGGTTTTAGGCATGTTGTCTGTTTGCTGGTGACCTTTGGAATGGCAAACAGTGTCCAGGAAGCTCTGTATATACCCACACACTGACGCAAGAGCCACTGTCATGCAGTAGTCGAGAACTGCTCTTGAACTGTTCATGAACTGATCGCGAACTGCTCGAGCCATGCACAAACTGTTCGTGAAGTGAGTAAACTAGTCGTGAACTGCTCGTCCCATCAATGCATGAAGTACACGTAACCATGTCAGTTGGAAGACACGGCGACGCTGCAACGCGCGCATATTTGTGAACATGTCATCAACTACTCATGAACTCGACGTGAGCTGTTCGTGAACTATTCGTGGCAGTTCGTGACAGTCATAGTATGGCACGCATTTGCCACGCACTGGCCCGCATCCTGCATCGTCCCGACGAGGATACGATGAGCTCACGAATAGTTTGCACATTGTTCACGACCCGGTCGCGAAATTGACTAAATTTTGAACATTTAAAGATTTTCGTCACGACATGCCACGAAGTCACGATAGGTTTACGTACACTTCACGCC
>NC_090731.1:110839362-110844362 GCF_036898095.1 Palaemon carinicauda | reverse complement strand
TATATAAACTATAAACAAACTTAATGTCAGCCTGCTCAACATAAAAACATTTGATGATAGTTTGAATTTTTTAAGTTCTAGTGATTCAACTACCTGATTAAGATCATTCGACTACTTGGTCACAGCTGGAATAAAACTACTAGAGTACTGTGTGGTATTGAGCCTTATGATGGAGAAGACCTGGCTATTAGAATTAACTGCATGCCAAGTTATACAAACAGACTGGAACTGCTCGGGAAGATCTGAAGATAAAGGATGATCGGAATTATGAAAAATCTTATGCAACATGCATAACAAACTAATTGAACGATGGTGTTAGAAATTAATATCTAGATCAGAAATCAAAAATTTGATAGGCCGTAAATTTCTGTTCAACAACTTAAGATGAGAATCAACAGCTGAAGACCAGACAGGAGAACAATACTCGAAACAAGGTAGAATGAAAGGAATAAACACTTATGCAGGATAGATTGATCACCAAAAATCTTAAAAGACTTTCACAATAAGCCAGCTTTTTTTGTGGAATTGAAGAAGAGAAAAACCTAATGTAAATTTGTCGTCGAGAATCACACCTGAAATTTTGAAAGTCATACAAAGTTGAGGAATCATTATCAATACTGAGATCCAGAAATGAGGAGCCACTGTCATTTGCCTATTTACAATCATACTTTGAGTTTTATCAGGATTCAAATTCATGCCCTATAATTTGTATCATGCACTAATTCTAGCCAGATCTCTATTAAGGGATTAAGCTATCCCAGGTCTATAATCAGAAGATGGAATTAATGCAAAGAGTGTAGCATGATGTGCATATGCAACTAGCTTGTTTTCTAGGGAAAACCACATGTCATGCGTATATAGCATGAAAAGTAATGGGCTAAAAACACTAACCTGAAGAACACAGATATCACATACTCACTATGGTGCCTTTCAACAACTCTTTGCGATCTATTACATAAAAATTCAATAATAATGCTAAGAAACGACCCACCCATTCCCAACTGTTTGAGTTTAAAAATAAGGGTCTCATGATTAACATGGTCAAAGATAGCAATAAAATCAAGGCCTATCATACGAACTTCCTGTCCACAATCAAAGGATTTCTTTACAGCATTGGAGATTGTAAGAAGGGAATCACCTGCTCCAACCCCTTTACGAAAACCAAATTACAAACTAGGAAACATATGATTACCTTCAGCAGACCTAATAGGCGTTTTGCGAAAAGACGTTGAAAAACAGGTGCTAAAAGCCCCTATTCTTGATATCTTGCGCAAAATAACAAGCAACTTTGGAGCTAAGAGATTTGTAATCTTTATAGAAAAGGGAAAAATATCATTTGGGACCACAGTTCAATAAGCATCACAGTCCATGAAAATAGCTATAATTTCACGAGATCAAAAAGATAAAATATTTAATTTAGCCTCAGGAAAACATGAATGAGGAAGATCAAGTTTCTCGTTACTCTGCTTACTGTCAAACACATCGGCCAAGAAGGATTCCTTTTCCTTTGGGCAGTGAGTGACTGAGCCATCTGGTTTAAGTAAAGGTAGAACTGTTGCTTCTACACCAAAGAGTGCAGATTCAAGGGTAGTCCACTACTTCTGTTCCTCGGTTGTAATTGAAAGGGCTTCTTTTATGGTTAAATTGTACTCCTTCCAGTTGATGCATGAACTCTCTGTTCAAAAGTTCTAAGCTGAGTATAGTTATTATAAGTCAAATCTGATATGTTACCCTTCCAAAGATGATAGGTCTCTTACATCTACAATCATTGAACCATGGTTTGTCCTTCACTTGGTACTTTGGCACACGAGAAGGGATACGCCTATCAAAGGGACAAAAGGATCAACTCTATTATACAATTGAGACTAGTTCAAACCCAAAACATCATTCAAAATCCCATTCCAGTCCACTTGAGATTTCATATAAATTTTGGATGTGTATGAAAGATCAGGGACAGGCTGCTTAGTCTTCACTACTAAGGAAATTAAGGCATGATCAGATGTCCCAGCTGGAGAACCAGCCTTACTTGTTATAACCCCAGGGGAGTCAGTGTATACAAAGTCAAAGCAATTACTAACCGTGTGAGCAGCTTCACTTTGATCACACACTAATTCAGAGGCAAAGTCTAAAGCTATTAAGCCATGGTGATCGGTAGGAGAAACCGAATTTACCCACACACTATGGTGAGCATTGAAATCACCAACAAAGGCAAAATAGGCCTCTCTATCATCATCTTGTATCCTAGTCATAATGGTAAGAAGACAAGCAAAGATAGAATCATCCATGTATGGATTCCGGTTGATCGAAAAAAAAATAGAAGTTGTTATGCCTGTGACAAAGTTTTATTACCTGAATCTCATGACATCCTCTTTCATAGCAGGATTTATGAGAAGCAGGGTACTCAGTCCTAATATACACCGCTATTCAATTGGCCATAGGAATGGCATTCCGTTTTGAAATTATTTGTTCTTAAAACCAGGTAAAAGGAGCTTAAATGAGTGCCTCATAATAGAAACCAAAGTTTTTGATCTAAAAAGAATATCATACTGTCTGGAAGCAACTGTAAGGTCTTAAATATCTGCATGAAGACCACGAATATTGCAATACAGTAGACGACATTGACGAAATCTAGGACGTACTGGTCCCAGATTTCGCTCAATGTCTCCAAACAGCATAGGGATTAAAGGTAATAGAAAAAATTATGTCATACTTAAAATCTAAATTAACAAAAATGATAACAAAAAATATGTAAAGAAATATAAATAAAGGGATCGATCAAACCCAGAGGATATAAAAAAAAGTGACTCCTAGTATTCTTGGAGTTACTTCATTCTCGGCAGTTATTTCATCGTATCCAGGGGCCTTCCATTTCTTCAGTTTTTTAGTAATAGCTTCAACTTTAAAGACACTGAATTCATTCAAGGGCACATCAAGGTCTTACTCAGCTTCAGGTATATCAATCAAATTATTCCGTTCATATCTCCTATTCATGACCTCACTAAAGTGTTAGATCCAATGTCGCCTTTTTTCATCTTCTGTTGTTATACTTGCACAATTAACACGCCCTGGATTCATAACTTTGTCAGTCTCGTCTGCTTTCATGTCTAAATATTTTCTCTAGTCATTCCTGGCTTTACTTTTGACCTCACTATCAATACTGGAATACTTAGCATGCTCCCTCTTGTAATTATTCTTACTTACTCAGAAAAGTATCATTTGATATCCATGGTTTTCTCCTTGTAACTGTAAGTCTGAAAACTTCACTACCAATGACTGATATGTTCTTAATATCACACCATACTACATTATTTTTCTGCTTTTCGTCCCTTAAAGTCTCTAAGACTGCAAATCGATTCCTACATTCAATTGCAAATGTTTCTCTGTGCTCTTCTTCAAGAGGCTTACTCGTATCAAACCTAGGTATTCTATCTACTTTTCTAGTAGGCGCTTCAAGTTTTAATTTCATTGTGGCAATGAGGAGCTGGTGATCACTACCAATATCTGCAACTCTATAGCTCCTTACATTTCTCAGAGTCTTATGGGATCTTTTTGATTTTTGGAAATTGCCTTAACTAGATAGACACTGTATATCGCAAGGAACCGGCTATCCTTTGATGCATTTAGGCAATGAATCTTCTATGGATTTATTCAGTCAATGTTAAGAGAAGATGACAGACTGGTCCCCAGTCCCGTGCATAGAGTGGTACTATGAATCTCCCGGTTTATAGATACTGAAGAAAAATTGAAAAATGGTAATTGGAATATCAGAACCATGAAACAGATTGGGAAGTTACAGCAAGTGGAAAGTGAATTTATGAAATATAATTTGGATATCTTAGGCCTAACTGAAATACGTTGTAAGGGGATTGGTGAAGTAAATTTTAGACTAAGGAAATATATGTATATATGTATATATATATATATATATATATATATATATATATATATATATATATATATATATATATATATATATATGTGTGTGTGTGTGTGTGTGTGTGTGTGTGTGTAAATAGATACATACATATATATACATATATATATATATATATATATATATATATATATATATATATATATATATATATGTATGTATGTATGTATATATATATATATATATATATATATATATATATATATATATATATATATATGTGTATATATATATATATATATATATATATATATATATATATATATATATATATATATATATATATATATATATATATTTTCAGGAATAAGAGATGGAGCTGGATGAGAAGGGATAGGAACGATCATGATATCAGGAGAAGAAAAGGTATAAACTGAGTGGAGAGCTGTAAATAGTAGTTTGTTAATAGCAAAATTCAAATCAAAGCAGTGCATTATGAGTATTATAGTTTGCTATCCATCAACAAATAATTCCCCTGAAAAAAAAGGAAAGATGAATACTATGAAGAACTGCGGAGTGTAACAGATGAGAATTGTGATTGGTGACTTCAATGTTAAAGTTTGAAGGAATACTAAAGAGATACAGAATGTGATGGGTGTCGAGGGTCTTGGTGAAGTTTCGAATGAATATGGAGCACATTTCATAAGTTACAGTTCAACAAACACTCTTGTCATCGGAGGTACTCTTCTTCATTACAAGGACATCCACAAATATACATGGACTTCACCTTGTGCCATTTACAAACATAAAATACATCATATTGGTATTAATAAAGAGAGAAAGAGGACTCTGAGAAATGTAAGAAGCTATAGAGGTGCAAAGATTTGTAGTGATCACCAGCTCCTCATTGCCACACTGAAGTTAAAACTGGAAGCACAAAAGTAAAAGGTAGATAGAATATCTATGATTGATACAACTAAGCTTTTAGAAGAAGAGCAGAGACATACATTTGCAATTGCATGTAAAAACAGATTAGCAATCTTAAAGACTTTAAAAGACGAAGAGCAGACAATTGACGAAGAATGGTGTGATATTAAGAACATATATCAGTCAGTTGGCAGTGAAG
>NC_090731.1:110819362-110821862 GCF_036898095.1 Palaemon carinicauda | reverse complement strand
TCCTCTCTCTCTCTCTCTCTCTCTCTCTCTCTCCCATTTTGTTTACGTTCTTCGTTCCTCTTTTTTTGCCCTAGTTGTTACTCCTATTACTGCACTTCTAGAGAGAGCATCAGCTACCTTGTTAGCCTTACCTTCTATGTGGTGAAAACCCTTTATATTAAACTCTAACAATCTCTCAATCCATCTCGCTTGACAAGGGGTCAAATCATTTTTATAATACAAATCACGTAAGGGGCGATGATCGCTTTGCAACTCAATCGACTCACCTAATAAAAAGAACCGATGCCTCTCTAGAACCCAAAGAATAGCCAAAGCGTCTTGATCGAATGTACTTTAATTCTTTTATGTCCCTTTTAACGGCCGGGAAGCAAAACAAAAGGGTCTCTCTCTGCCTGTATCATCTCGTTGAGAAACTACGCCACCAATAGCTACGCTACCCGCATCTGTTGTCACTAAAATCGGGCGATCAATTCTAGGATATGCAAGTAATTCATTGCTAGTTAAGGCAGCCTTCAAATGGTTAAAGGCCCTTTCTTCTCCCTCTCCCCAATTTATTACTTTTTGTTTCTTTAAAGCATCTAAGGGTCTCGCTATCTCTCCAAAACCTCTTATGAATTTACGGTAATACCCAGCGAGCCCAAGGAACCCAGCTAGTTCCTTAGAGTTACGTGGCCTTGGGAAATCTGTAATAGCCGCTACTTTACTGGGGCAGGATTGGATACCTTCTGGGGTTATTATGTAACCTAAAAATTCGACCTGTTTACAGAAAAAGTTCCACTTTGACAAATTTATTTTCATACCAATATGTCGCAATGCTTCTAAAACTTTACGAATATTATTATTATGTTCTTCGGCCGTTTTCCTGTAATTATGATATCATCTAAATAAACAAGAACATTATGGCCAATTAAGGGCGACAAAACCGCCACCATTACTCTAGAAAAATTACTTGGGGCATTTTTAACACCGAAAAGAAGAAAATTAAACTGAAATAACTGATCGTTAGCTATAAATGCCGTTTTACATTTACTGTTTTCCTGAATGGATATTTGATAGTATCCAGAAATTAAATTAACAGTTGTAAGATATTTGCTATCCCGTACTTTCACAAGTAATTCTTCGATTGAGGGCAATGGGAATGCATTATCCTTAGTGATTGCTTTCAATTTCCTATAATCAACACACAATCTTACCGAGCCATACTTTTTCCTAACAGCTACAATTGGAGAAGCCCAGGGGGATTCGCTCTCCTTGATTATTCCTTGTTCCCTTAATTTATTAATTTCCCTTTCTATCTCTATCTGGAAATGAATGGGTACCTTATAAGGCCTTGACCTGATCGGCTTCACCTGCCCAGTTTCAATGCTGAAGGGAAATTGATCAATCCTCCCGCGTGGCTCATCTCCAATTGCAATTACAACGGAATAATTATTGACAATGTCACTAACTACAGGCTGATATTCTGAGGGACATATTTTTCGCGCTAGCATAATCAAATTCTGAGTGTGTTCGCCTGTGCTGGCTAGAGCTGTGGCTCCCAACATCCCATTATAATCAATTTCACATAACTCTGATTCACACACAGAATCACTTCCTAAAACAATTCTTTTATTTGACAAATTAACTATCATTATATCAGCTTTGTTCTCTTTAAATTTCTGTCAAGCCCTCTAATATCATATGGGCCCAATTGTCATGGGGTTTAACAACTACCTTTGTTCCTTCCACAAGAGGGCGACACAGTGGTCACAGATATGCTCGTAAGGTTCTAGGGGGACAACACTTCTCCTCTCTAAGCTACAGCTGTCAGCCTACTTAAATGTCTCTCCGAGCTAACACACGCACTTACTGTCTCACGACTTTCTATCGGCAAAATGTACCTTCCTGCTTTTACTCTTATTGTATCTTTTCCCCAAAAAATGCAAATTTGATTATTAGATATAAAGTCTATTCCAAGGATAGCCTCGATTCCTGGAATTCCTAAGGTGGGCAAGACAAAAAATCATGTATGAACTTCACAGACTCCACCTTAAACCGGACGATTGATGTATGGTTTATGTGTAGTTTATTTGCTCCTGGCGTGTCAAGAACAATGGTTGCCACTGGCTGTAGTGGATTTGAGAAAATTTTTTTTTCAATCAATGAAACACTGGCTCCTGTGTCAATCAGCGCTTGGATGGATTTATCTTGCAGGTCGATCCTAACTGTTAACATTCCCAGGTGGCCATTACGAGATATGGAGCACTGGCCAATGACCTCGGCCACCATACCGCTGCCCCTTGGTCCTCTCCCTAGTACTGCGGGGGTGAGGTCGGGGGGTACCGATGGAGGTCCCAGTGCCTGCTCTGTCACATCTGTCGTCACTGCTTCCTTGGCTACTGCTTGTGATGTCATGCGGGGGGGGGGGGGGGGGGGCATCGAACTCCCCCGTGTCCCCCCCTTCCTCTGTTCCCTTTTCCTTGGAGGTTGGGCGGGGGGAGGTGTGCGTGCGCCCCAGCCC
>NC_090731.1:110807440-110814940 GCF_036898095.1 Palaemon carinicauda | reverse complement strand
GTATATATATATATATATATATATATATATATATATATATATATATATATTTTTGGGCTCAAGCCATGTCGTCCTGATGGAAGTTCCTATAGGGTAGCTTCCTAGGGTATATTACAACTACGGCGATATTCCCAGAGAATTTACCTTAAGGTACCAGAATTCTAACTCCTGGAGCGAGTATCCCTCGTGAAAGGGATATCGCGACATATCAGAGGACGTATTCTAGACACGTCACATGGCAATCTACGACCTGAACAGAGATTCGTCTCGTAGGAGGGAGATTGACGAGATACGAATTCGGGAAAGAAAAAGGGGAGCCGCTCCCAAGGCTTCCCTATCCCCCGATTCGTATGCGTGCCTGGCGCCAATCCTGGCGCCATCTGTATTCCTTTTTGCGTAGCTTAACAACTCGGTGTTTTTTCCTGTTTTTCTCGCAAATCTTGGATTTATTCAGCTTTTCATGGCTTCTTCGTCTTCGTTGACCTCGGATAAGTTGAGTATAGTGTCTGTTATGTATAAATGTAGGCTCTTGGTAAAATTTTGAGTGATTAATAGGATTAATCTTTGATACAAGAGCCGTAGCCTACCAGAGGTGTCCTGGACACTGTCACTCGCTAGGTATAAATTAGTTAGTCAGAGTGACATTCCTGGTTGTTTTGCTTAATAAATTTTAGCTATTTAGCTTTACATAGGATTTCCTTTCGTGCTTAGTATTATTTGGCGAAGTATTCGCCATTCTGGCCTACGCTAGGCCATGTAGCCTAGTCGTTTGGTCCTAGTACTTAATGCATGATTTTGGTTTTTCCGAGTGTAATTAAAATTTTATTGAAGCTTTAGGCTATATTTTATACATTTTAGACTGTGTGGAATATTTCCAAGATTGTATACGTGAGAGTTTCGGTGAATTAGGTAATCGATTCTCTTGGTGCCTAGGCTAATTGCTTATGGAGCCTTAGTATACTTTATTATACTCCCCGGTTGCTTTCTTTTCTTCGGAGAAGGTATGCAATCCCTTTCCCTCTGTTTAAGCCTTGGGCTTATCCCTAAGTGGTTTTTCCGAATTTATTTTCGATAAAACTATACTAGGGTGTTACTGTACCTTCCTGTTCCAGCAAAGTCTGGTTCAAAGAGGGACAGAACAACAGAGTTTTTAGTCTGAGTCCGTGTTGTCTGGCTTGGGGCAGTCTCCCTCGCTGACCTAACACTTACAAAGGGAGCTTAGCTCCCTTAGGTCACTATCGAAGGTTTCTGTAAGTTATGATTCCTTCTTTTGTGATCGACCAGACTAAGTCCTGTTGCTGTTCTCGGGGAGGATAAAATCTTCTCTTGGGAGTAGCAACGCCTTCCTTGCTTTGGTGCTCTGGAAGCTGGCAAGTATTGCTGGCCCTTTCCCTTAGATCTCCCTTAGGCTAAGACAAAGTTCTTGGCTGCGGGTGATCTGTCACTAAAGCAAGGTTGGCAGGACCCTCTTGTCCCTTCCCCCTCTATCTCCGTAATGGCCTAGCCATTACTGTACTGTACCTTGCCGGCCGGCAGAGCTGGCCGGCAGGGGTATTACTGTACTGTACGTCATTCTACTTCTGGACCTAGTATAGGTTGGGATGTGGAATTGACTAAGCCCATTGCCGGCCGGCAGAGATGCTGGCCAGCAAGGGTCTTATGTTTTCGAGTGCTGCCCGGACCTCTCTTGGTCCCTCATCCATGCCTGCCGGCAGAGCCGGACGGCATTGGTCAAGGAAGCCTGAATTAAGTTTCTCCCCTTCCTTATATGCACTCTTTCGGTTGCCGGGCTTGGGGGGTTGTGTACACTCTTATCCCGGCATCCATTCTATTTTCTTCTAGTGCTGTACCTGTCCCGGCTGCCGGCCTATGAGGCCGGGAGCCGGGCAGGTGTAGTCTTCTGGTTCTTTTGCTGCCAGCTGGCATCGGTCTTGTACCTTTGCCGGCCGGCTTATGTCAGGCCTTGTCTGCCGGTCACCAAGAGTGTGGCCGGCAGCTGGGTACTACCTTGTGTAGTTGCTGGCCGGCAATCATTGCTGGCCAACACTGGCTGTTGCTGGCCGGCAGCTGCTGCCGCCGGCACAGGCATTTGAACCAGAGGGCTGCCGCCCTATAGCTGTTAAGTAGTATACTTTAAAGCTAATTGTGGTGTGTGCCGGCCGGCAAAGGCAGGCCGGCACACATCCTCCTATACTGTACTAGTATTCTTCTGTATAGCATATACAGTAAGAAGAAAACTATAGTAAAAGTTTAGGTACAGCACTGTATCTTCTAACACTATTGTGTTTTCTTGCACAGCCCCTTGCTGTTGCCCTCAGACAGGAAGCAGAGTTCTTCCCCGTCTATTATCCAGGATTTTAAAATCATTGCCTAGGTGTGAGCTCCACCTGTTTCCTCTGGAAACCTTGCATTGGTTACTCTAGTAGAGATAAACCATTTTGATTTTATTATCTGGAAGGCTGCAACAATGGGTTGTGAGGGAAACACAAGTGTGTGTCTTTCCTTTATGAATTGTTATGCTATACTATGCATATCCAGTGATACATAGTTCACTTGATACTCATGGAAATTTTTTCTCTTTACAGGAGGACCCTCCGAAGTGCGGAAATGTTTTCTGCAATGTCCGCAGCAAGAACCTCTGCGGACATGAGTGTTGTAGGAGACACGCAGCATGCGCTGTCTCCAAGGATGATCTCCAGTATTGGGACCCTCAGGTATGTACTGTATGCACTAACCTGATTACTGAGGCTTTTGATTCCCCTAGAACGGCGGAATCAAGGGATATAGCTAGGGAAAAGCTTCGTACTTGGGTAAGGGGCTTCAAGAAGAACACCTCTGGCCCTTATCTTCCAAGTGAGAAGATGAGGGCGTATCTTTTTCCCCAGGCATCAGCTGAAGCAGTGATTCCCCAGCCTCAAGAGGAGATCCCTCAAGATCAAGTCCAGGTGGACGAGGAAGTCGCAGATGCGATGCAAGACATCCAGTTGTGTGACAGGATGTCTGACCTGGACGAAGGTTTGGAAGAAGACCTCCTGGCAGAAGGTCAGGATCAAGTTCAAACCCCGGATGTCGTAGAGGATGGGGTCGACGAGGTGTCGGCTACTCCGGTTCAGATGCCGGAGCCCATCCCCTCAACATCGGCTGGTCTCCCAGTAGAACTGGGACAGGCCCTCTCTTCGATTGTTGGAATGATCCAAGAAATGCAGAAGGAGAATCAGGAGAAGGCGGCTGCAATGGAACTGCGTATGCAGTCCCTAGCAGAATCACATGGGCCCCAGAAAAGGCTCAATGTGAAAGACCTTCCCATATGCTCAGATGCTAACCCATGGAGGTATGCTGAGCACATGCCAATGACGACTGGTAAGATCGTCATTTCGGATAAGCTGGGTTCAGTTCCCCTAGAGGAGGTAGAATTCTGGCCCAGCAAGGCATCATATCCGGACTGCTATGTCCGGCTGAGAAAAGAACCAGCTTCAAGGGAGGAGACAGAGCCGAAGGAGGTCATTATTATGGACCACGCTAAGGCTCAAGCCCTACTTTCATCCTCGATGAAAGAGAGGGGCTTCTCGAATTCGAAGGTAGCTGCATTGAGCAAGAAGCTCCCTTCTTTTGTGTCCTCTCCTGATAGAGCCTTCCCCTTTTTACAAAAAGGGTTTGCGGCTGTCCTAAAGGCAGTCGAGGCCGGCAAGCCTTGCCCCTCCCTGGAGGAGTGTAAACCCTTGTCGCTGGCTCTGCCTATGGACCACAAAGACTGGAAGGATGTCCATCTGACATTCTCAGTGGGAAAGTTGGAGGCTGACATTGCCGGACGGCAATTCGGCGAGGACCTCCCCAAGCTGCCCGAATCTCTTTTACGAAGAGAGTTCGAGACCAAAGAAAGACTGGCTGCCTCAATGTCTCATCAGACCACTCTTGAGACAATGGCAAGTGACCCTAAGGTCCATGAAATGTTCATGGTAGTGGCTAAGTCTCACCTAGCCACAGTGACGAAGGACCTTTATGGCTTCATCAAGGCAAGGAGAGCTTGCAGGGAGATCGTGTTCGCCGGGGCTTCGGTGAGACACGAACCAAGGAAATTAATCTCCTCCAACATTTGGGGAAAAGACCGTCAAAGAGGTTGTTGATAAGGCCGCCGTGGAGAATAGAAACCTTCTCCAGAAGTGGGGCCTAGCTATCAAAAGAAAATCTTCCCCGGATGAGGGTCCTCAACCAAAGAGGAAGAATATGAAGACTAGGCTACCATTTCGGCCAGCCAAGCCTTATAGACAGCAACAGCAACTGCAATTGCCTTTGCCTCCAGTGCCCCAGATGGTGGCACAAACCCCGACTGCCTTTCAGTGGGTACTCCAGGCTGTGCCAGGTCAGTCAACCACATTCGCCCCAACGTTCGAAGGACAGTCTTCTTCCTTTCGTGCAAAACCTAGAGGAGCAGCCAGAGGCTCGTCTAGGCGCCCCTCAAGGGGAAGGGGATTCAGAGGTGGTCGTGGTCAGGGAGGCAAGACCTCAGGACGGCAGTCCAAGTGAAATGATACTGGTAGGAGGGAGACTGATGAAATTTTGGGATCGCTGGACCTTCGATCCCTGGGCCCAAAGCCTACTCAAGAATGGACTGGGTTGGAGCTGGTACAGCACTCCACCCCCATGCCTTCGGTTTTTCCAACACTCCACCCCCATTTTGGAGGAGTACGTTCAAGAACTGTTGGAGAAAAATGTGATCCGAAAGGTGAAGTCCATCAAATTCCAAGGGAGGCTCTTTTGTGTTCCCAAGAAAGACTCGGAAAAGCTCAGAGTCATTCTGGACTTGTCACCACTCAACAAGTTCATAGTGAATTGCAAATTCAAGATGCTAACACTGCAACACATAAGGACCTTACTGCCCAAGAGGGCATACTCAGTCTCTATAGACTTGTCAGACGCCTATTGGCACATTCCAATCAGCCGTCGACTCTCCCCCTACCTAGGGTTCAGGCTACAACGGAAACTGTACGCCTTCAGAGCCATGCCATTCGGGCTAAACATAGCCCCAAGGATTTTCACGAAGCTTGCGAGCGCAGCTCTCAAACAATTACGCCTAAAGGGAATTCAGGTAGTAGCCTACCTGGACGACTGGCTGGTGTGGGCAGCATCCGAGACCGAATGCTTGCAAGCTTCCAGTCAGGTGATCCAGTTCCTAGAGTACCTAGGCTTCAAGATCAACAAGAAAAAGTCTCGACTTTCTCCATCCCAAAAGTTCCAGTGGCTGGGAATCCACTGGGACCTTTTGTCACACAGTTTCTCCATCCCAATGAAGAAAAGGAAGGAGATAGCGGGCTCTGTCAAGAGACTTCTAGATTCCGAAAGGATATCAAGACGCGAACAGGAGAGGGTACTAGGCTCTCTCCAGTTTGCTTCAGTGACAGACCCAGTGCTAAGAGCACAGCTAAAGGATGCAACCGGAGTTTGGAGAAGGTATGCATCAAACGCGCGAAGAGACCTGAGAAGACCAGTGCCGCCTCGGCTACGTACTCTTCTCAGACCTTGGTCCCAAGCCAGACATCTAAAGAAGTCGGTTCTTCTTCAGCCACCTCCCCCGTCGATGACGATTCACTCAGACGCCTCAAAGGAGGGATGGGGAGGTCACTCTCATCGGAAAAAAGTCCAAGGGACTTGGTCCAAGCTATTCAGGACCTTTCATATAAACTTTCTAGAAGCTATGGCAGTGCTCCTTACCTTAAAGAAAGTCTCCCCGCGTCACTCGATCCACATAAGATTGGTGACAGACAGCGAGGTGGTTGTGAGATGCTTGAATCGACAAGGGTCGAGGTCACCACCTCTCAACCAAGTGATGTTATCCATTTTCCGATTGGCGGAAAAGAAGAAGTGGTACCTGTCGGCAGTTCACCTTCAAGGAGTCCGCAATGTGACAGCGGACGCTCTATCCAGGTTCACACCGATAGAGTCGGAATGGTCCTTAGACGCAGGATCATTTTCCTTCATTCTGAATCAAGTCCCAGAACTGCAAATAGACCTCTTTGCGACGAAAGACAACAAGAAGTTGCCCCTGTACGTGTCCCCGTACGAGGACCCCTTAGCGGAAGCAGTGGACGCAATGTCCCTCGACTGGAACAGATGGTCCAGGATTTATCTGTTCCCTCCTCACAACCTTCTGTTGAGGGTCCTCAACAAACTGAGATCCTTCAAGGGGGTAGCGGCAATAGTGGCCCACAAGTGGGCGAACAGTATGTGGTTCCCCTTGGCGTTGGAACTACAGATGAAGTTCGTGCCGCTACCACATCTAGTTCTGACCCAGCGAGTCCAGAAGTCGACTGTCTGCGCTTCATTACAGAAAACCCAGACCCTGCAGCTCATGATTTTCTCGCCCTAGCGGTGAGAAAGCGTTTCGGGATTTCGAAAGCCAGCATAGACTTCCTAGAGGAATACAAGTGCAAATCGACTAGAAGGCAATATGAGTCATCTTGGAGAAAATGGGTGGCCTTTGTAAAGGCAAAGAATCCGCAGGAGATCTCAACAGACTTCTGCTTATCTTTCTTCATCCACCTCCATGGCCAAGGATTGGCAGCTAACACGATTTCAGTGTGTAAATCGGCTTTGATGAGACCCATTTTATTTGCCTTCCAGATCGACCTAGGTAACGAGATCTTTAATAAAGTTCCGAAAGCCTGCGCTAGGCTCAGACCTTCAGCACCTCCAAAGCCCATCTCATGGTCTTTAGACAAAGTTCTTCATTTCGCCTCCCTGTTGAGCAATGAAGAATGTGCGTTAAAGGATTTAACGCAAAAAGTTATTTTCCTATTTGCACTCGCGTCCGGGGCCAGGGTTAGTGAGATCGTAGCCCTCTCGAGAGAGGCAGGTCGTGTTCAGTTCCTGGATGGGGGGGAGCTGAACCTGTTTCCGGATCCTACGTTTCTCGCCAAGAATGAGTTACCCACCAACAGGTGGGGTCCCTGGAGAATCTGCCCTCTGAAAGAAGATGCATCTCTATGTCCAGTAGAATGCCTAAAGGTCTATCTTCGTAGAACTTCAGACTTCAAGGGTAGTCAACTATTCAGGGGAGAAACATCAGGCTCAAATTTATCTCTGAATCAACTCAGAGCGAAAATGACATATTTTATTCGCAGAGCGGATCCTGACAGTACACCCGCAGGTCACGATCCGAGGAAAGTTGCCTCATCCCTAAATTTCTTTAATTGTATGGATTTTGAACATATCCGTTCATACACGGGCTGGAAGTCTTCCAGGGTGTTCTTTCGCCACTATGCGAAGCAAGTAGAGGAACTTAAGAGATCTGTGGTAGCAGTGGGTCGTGTAGTTAACCCTACTGTTTAACTCTGCGAGGAACAGTGGTCTTAATTGGGACGATTAAGTCCAGGGTGAGTGTGTAGGTACATACTGTACTACAAACTAAATGAGGGCACCAAGTGCCCATATAGACTGTTCCTTCTTTCAAAGGTGAACCTTGCATAAGTTCAGACATGTGTGCCAAGCGTTTCTAACGCTAAT
>NC_090731.1:110792440-110794940 GCF_036898095.1 Palaemon carinicauda | reverse complement strand
TTTATGGGTTTTAATTAAACCATATAAATAAGGCAAAGACGGACCAGTAGAGATAAAGGCATTAATTAAAGATTTTTCTTGTTTTTATGATAGATTTTAAGTTTTTATTAAAATCTTTGATGACATCGTCTAAGGGATTAACTCTTAATTTTATGTAAGTGGAAACATCTGATAAAAGTACATACATCTTTTCTAAATAAGTTGTTTTGTTCATAATAACTAATACATTAGCTTTGTCTGCTTCTGTAATATGTAATTCACAGTCATTTTTCAACGATTTTAAGGCTGTTATAAACCGTTTAGGGAAATTGCAGGTGTTTGCCCTTTAGCAATGTCGATGTTACACTGGGGAATTTTCTTAGTTTTTTCCAATTTTACAAAGGCAGAGGCAATATCTACACTATTAGGTTTTTTATTTACTGCGAATGATAAACCATATCCCAAGGCCTTTTTTACTTCACTTTTTACAGGTTTATCAGACAAATTTATAACACAATTTTCTTGAAAATTCTTGTTCCAATCACTAGCCTGTATTAGTCTATTCAATTTATTTTCCATGACTCTTGTCCATAGAGTAACACTGATCTCACTAAACTGATATATAGACTGATTTTTATATGTAATTTCAGGCGATTTGATTTCCAAATTTTACTTAACCTAGCAATTGTCTCTCTTGGTTTTTTTTTTCTATTTTCCCACTAATCTCTAATTCTAAAGACCCTGTATCGGAGATCATATTTTCTAAAAACATTAGTGATTCTACCTCATTAATCATTTTGCCTTTCAATGATATTTCATCTTCCGTTGCATACTCCGTTCTCACCATCTCTGTCTTTCTTCTTTTTATCTTCAGCTCAACTGCATGTGATATTTCATGCATTTTGGTAATAAAGCATTGCAGATCCTGTGGTGTTTTGCTAACAATGACAGCATCCTTAGCATACTCTAGTTCTGCTAAATACCATATCCAATCCAGTCCAGTCGTTCTCCATCATCTCTGACTGTTCTACGTATTACAAAATCCATGAGGGAGATAAACAACATAGGTGACAACACATTCCCTTGGAGTACTCCACTGTTCATAGTGATGAGACTCCATTAACATTAACTTTGCACTTGTTATGCTCATGAACAGACTTAATCAAATTTACATATTTATGAGTAATTCCTAAATAACGCAGGAGTCTTCAAAAAAATTGGCCGATGCACACTATTAGAGACTTTTTCATAGTCTTCAAATGCCATCAAAATGGGATTTCTATATTCTATGCATTGCTGTATAACACGTCTCAAAATGAAAATTTGGTTAAGGCAACTTCCACCTTTTCTAATTCCTGTTTGTTCATATCTCAGCTTTTTATCAATATTTCTCTTAAGTCTCTTTAGAATTAGCATACTATATATTTTTATAACAACTGTCGTAAGTGCTATGCACCTGTAATTATTACAATTAGTCAGCTCTACTCTTTTTTGCGATTTTCACAAACACTCTTGAATCACATTCATCATGTTTTGCCTCTTCATGCCAAATTCTACAAAATAATCTCGTACATAGTCTGGGGATATATTCATTTTCAGCCAGTATCATCTCGGCTTTTATTCCATCGTATCCCAGGGCTTTCCATCTCTTTAGTTTCTTAAGGATAGCTTCGACTTCAAACATACTGAATTCATTCATTGGCACATCAAGGTCTTCATACATCATATATATATATATATATATATATATATATATATATATATATATATATATATATATATATATATGAGTGTGTATATATATATGTATGTATATATATATATATATATATATATATATATATATATATATATATATATATATATAAATATATATTTATATATATATATGGATATATACATATATATATATATATATATATATATATATATATATATATATATATATATATATATATATATATATATATATATAAAAGTGGAAGACGGGTAACTAGAGAAAATTACCCGGAACTAAGAGGAGAGCTATGGAACATACAGGAAACACCAGATATCTTGATAGAAGAAGTGACAAAAAGCTTTGATAGCTATGTCAAGTGGGAACACACCAGGAATAGATGGAATACCAAAGTAATTGCATGAACCTTGTGGTGAAATGGTAGAAGGATGGTTGTGTGACTTATGCAAGGATATAGTGGATGGACAAAAGCCTCCAAATTAATGGATTGAAAACATTTTAATTCCAACGCACAAGAAAGGGGACACCACCTTATGCAAATACTATTGGCCTATCAGTTTATTACCACATGCTCATGAAGTTCTAGTAAGAAGTGGAAAGAATTGATTAGGGTCAAGCAGGATTTATTGCATGTAGCGGAACAATTAATCATATATTCACCTTCTCGCAAATCATAGAAAAATTCTGGGAGAAGGAAAAAGATCTGTATTGAGTATTTATTGATTTCAGATGATCGTTTGACTCCATATGGAAGGAATGAAAGATTAAGATTTTGAAAAAAAT
>NC_090731.1:110742440-110784940 GCF_036898095.1 Palaemon carinicauda | reverse complement strand
AATCAAGACATTGCTCAAGCTGAGCGATATCTTGTCAAAGTACGGGCTGGAGTTAGTTCCAACACCACTACACAAACATTTGATCAGCTAAGACTTGAGCATTATGTCAATGGTTCAAGCATAGTCTCCCACCAACTAGCTCTGTGGTTAAAGGCCATATGCATAGGGGTGCCTTTCTAAGCAATGACGCATCTTTCTTGCTTAAGCCAAGTTAGCCTGACCCACTTGTAAATGGATGGTAGGAGCAATTTGGAAGGTTCTCCTTTCAAAAAATCTGAAACCACTACCAAATATCATACTAAAAACATGTGACTGCCAGAAAACATGCGAGAAAAAAACCTGTCGATGCAAATCTGGTGGCGTAAAGTGCACAATTTACTCCCATGACAAGACAATAAGCAAGTTATACAAAAATACAAAAGACAATTGAATGATTAATTGATTATTATGTTTACTCTTTATAGTGAGCAGAAATATTCATGTGCAGGGTAGTAGATCAACAGCAATGAGTAGGAGAATTGAATTATATATTCCTTTTGCGGTTTTGAACGCTCTATCACACTGTAAGTAAGCTAAATAATATTGTTACCTTTTAATTGTATACCCTGTTTTGACATGTGAAGTTCAATGTCCAAATATCTTATGATTAAAACGTGTGGGTTTCAATGATTTCTTAAAACACTACAAATTTGACACTTTCTTTGACAAAAAATACATCAATTCACTATTTCATGATTTAGGTGGCAGCCATCTTGAATTCATGCATGTCACAAAATAATTTTAATCAAAGTTGGCTTTAAAAAAACAAAGAAACAAAAACAATAATTATTTGTTTTATATATACATGGTTATGTTAAACAAGATTCGATAAACACAAGTTGTAATGAAATCCCTGGCGACTGTAACTTAGATTTGGAAGCCATCTTGAATTTAATTTACAACACATCAGGCCTTAACAGTATGGTATAATGAAATTCTTGATTTTTATTCTTTAATTATTACAAATAAAACAGTTAAATATGATTGTAAAAATTATGCAAATCTAATGATTGCAAATACTCACTTTTTCATCCTTTTTGTCAAATTTATATGACAGGCATCTTGTTTTAGGCAAAAAAGTGATAGTTATGTGTATTATCTGAATAGGAAATTTCGTTTGGACTTCCTTTTAATTCATTTAGGTAATTATGGATAGAATAACTAATATCAAAAATTTTGGATGGCGTCCATCTTCTATTTTACGTTATGAAAAAGTACAGCATTTTTCAGCCGAGCAGCCAGGTAGCATTAATTCTCTAGGGTCTAAGCTAGCCATCAGTACCAAAATCATTAGTAAACTCTAAAATGTACACAGCTTTTTTAATGTGAGAACCCGGACTATCAGCAAAATATCAGTAACTAAACTAATTCGCCAACTCTCCACTATGTATTTTATTGCTTCATATTCCAGCCCATTCTCCCCTATTATCAGTATCTGAAAGTAATGTAAACTTTTTAAAGTAATAAATATGCATTACTAATTTTCTCTGTAAATAGTATTGTAAATAAACTTGTCTTCCGTATTTCAATAATTGCTGTTGTCAAATACTCCTTGTTTAGAGATTAAAAGAGCCTGTAACTATTCAGATCATCAGTCTTTTTACCATCTACAAGTGTCCTAATTGAAAAACTACTCTTTATAGAATTTTATTTGCTTTCCATAATACTGTTTTACACTTCTATATTTTGTGACCTTAAGAATTTTTCATTAATTTTCTCCTTATACGATTTTCTCATTCTAATCAATTGAATCTAATTAAATGCAGTGGAATGTCTCTCTCTCTCTCTCTCTCTCTCTCTCTCTCTCTCTCTCTCTCTCTCTCTCTCTCTCTCTCTCTCTCTCTCTCATTTGAAAACCTGCTTCAACATAACCTCCCCCACCCCCCATCGTCTCTGTACTAACATGTAATCTACCAATTTATTCACAATGTTCTTTTGCTGAGCAACATAAATACTCGTCTTAGAAACCATATACTTCTAACAGCCAAGTCCCATTTAACAATACAAATTCCTTTCTCATCAATCATGTATCTTCACATATATCAATAACTCAACTGAAATCAATTCAGCCATTTATTTCAATTATCTGACAGATACTATGAGGTATTGTCTCATATCTCTAAAGAAGTTGTCTTTAATTCTAAGTCTTTACGATGTTTTGATGTCTGTAATATATACGCCCAATGTTGCAACCCATTCTTCTGGAGGACCCAATATTATCCTTCTAATTTTTGGAATAACACATTTGAACTCTCCCCAGTTTTGCCCTTTTACATTCTTTATTAAATATCAAGTTTTCTCTAAGTAAACACTCAATTGCTATACATCTCTCCTGCGCCACATCCATTCACATCAAACATAGTATTTTATTTATTTATCTATGTTTTTGATACTTGTACAAGTTGAAGGGCTGACATTGGGTAACTTTTACCACTAGTACAAAAGTAAAAATCCCATTATTTTCTTAACCAGAATTCCGATTGGATTAGTAGAAATTTTCATTCCAAGTAAGGGCTTTTCTAGAGCCAAGGGGCCCACAACTCTTCACTAACTATTTGTGGCAGGAGTGGAGGAGGTATTTATACGTAGACAACACAAATATTTACAGGCCCTCAAGTGGTCACATGCAGATCACAATAGCATGCGTATATTCAACGGCTTTTGTTAATAAGTATGACATTGTCATGGAAATAAACAATATAAAAAAATTATAATAGAGTTGTAATTAGCTTGTTACATCAGCAGTATTTTGACATGACATCCGATGGCAGTTGCAATAAGAAGATGTATTTAGGGGGTACTTCTTCATTTGTATGTTGTATTGCTAAATGCAAGTGCATTGCATTACCCCCGTCTCCCGAAGCAGACATGCATGGGAAAAAGGGTGACCTGCCTTAGAGAGTCATGGTGTTGATGAATTCTCTTGCAGGAGGTACTCAAGTCCTATAGGGTCAAGCTTTTGTAGTACGGTGAATGACAAGGAATGGGGCTGTATATAGGGTCATAAGCAGTGGCGTGCAAGTGTCGGTGTGCAAAAAGATGGGTGTTGCTGTGTGCAGGTCTTTAAGCATGTGCTGCTTTGATGGGGGCTTGTAAGTCTGACGACAGGGGATAAATTCCCTCGCAACGTGACACAGGTGCTGGATATCATCGGAGATGATGGCAGATGAAAATGTTCTGCAGGGACAAGCAATGGGCCGCTGTATACCCTTTTCAGCTTCTGGGGTATCCATGGTGTCCTTGTGAGTGGTCTTTAATCCAAAGAGGAGCCAGGGAAGTTGTGGAAAGCGCCTGGAGTCATTGCAGCCGGACACCAAAGCTTCTTTCGGGGTACAATGGAAACATTCAATCTTTCTGTAAACTGCAGGGTTGTAAGATGTAGTCTAATATAGAGTGAGGCCAAAATGATGCTCTACTGACGTCAACAATTGAAAGGTTAAAGTGGTCCCCTTATCGGAAGTAATGTGCTCCGGAAAGTAAAACAGTAGTATATGAGGTAACGATAACCTTAGGCGAGGGTAGGGGGCTAACGACATGGAAGTTGATAAGAAGTGCCATACCCAATTCCGTGTGTCGATGTACTTTTGAAGTTTGATATAAAATACAGGTGCAAACCCAATCATTGCCATCTTTAATATGCCATGCCATATGAACACCAACTTCAGTAACTGCACTGTAAATTTTAGTGAGTGGTCATATATTAATTGAAACACCTGTTGGTATATGTAGGCAGATATCCATAGATGTTATCTACTAGTGCTGATATCACAGATGAGAATGGCATTGATTAATTGAGGATGACGTCTTCCCAACAGATAAAGGTGCAGGATACCCTGCAGTTTTAGTTCTTGGGGACCTTTTGTTGGGATTCTGCTAAAAGCCTTATAATTTATTCTCAGTGGTAAGGTGGCATCATGTTTGTGGAAAGGGTGTTAGCTGCAGGATTCACTTTACGATGGACGTGTAAAATAGTAGACTTTTATTCTGAAATGGCAGAGAGATTTCAGTATTAAAAGACAAACCAAGCATCGTGAAGCCGAGTGAAGGGGCATGTGGCCCCAATGATGATAGAACTTGCGGACGTGATTGACACCCAAATGCACACAAAATGTTGTCAAAGGTAGAGTAGCTAAATTTGCCCTTGAAAATTTCTCTACTATACTAAAGATGGCTAATGGGCTCATTTCTTTGAGTACTGCCCCCTGGCATCGATGGAGAGTAAGATGGGTGCAGTTGGCATGGGAAGGGGAGACCAGTAGCATTTGATACGTTTTTTTACGTTGATCAATGCCGACTCCTGAAGAGGTTCCCCATTTCAATCTTTTTGAATCACCCTTGAAGGAATCATAAAGAGGGGAAAGAGTGGCGACAATGGCTGACAAGAACCGGTGATAAGATTTCCCCATGCCGAAGAACTTCTATACTGCTTTGATGGGCAAGGGAGAGGGGAACTCCTCTACTCCTAATATCTTCTCAGAGAGTGGGTGAACGCCCTAAGAAGTGATGCGATGACCAAAGAATGCCACTTCCTTAGAACCAGAGGTACGCTTGTATCACCTGACTACATGGCCATTCTGCTGCAAGCAGTTGAGGACGATATGTAGATGACATAAGTGGTCTTCTTTCGAAGAGGAAAATATTAGTATGTCATCTAGTTGATATATGCAGAAGAAAAGATCCAATGAGATGCCATTCATGAGTTGTTGTAATGTGGCCCTTGCACTACGAAGGCCAAAGCAGGAGTAATTGAATGAACATATTTCGAAGGGTATGGTGATGGTGGTCTTGCGATGTCTTCTAGGTTCATGGGTAGCTGATAACACCTCTTAATGATAAAGATATTTGGCACTACAAAGGTGATGTTTTGCTGAGTTTAGTGTTCTGGTTCCATCTGTATATTAAGATTTGTAATCCCTATAAAGGAATAGGCATCCATTACTTTTTAGGACAATGTGCAGGGACAATGACCATGGGCTTGAGGCCTATTGACAAAGCCTCATATCTTCCATTTGGTCGAATGTACATTTATCAGCTACCAAATGGTCTGATGTCAAACATATTGAGACCATTGTTTTGATATGGTGATATATACCGTGCTAGCCAGAACCCTTGGGCGCCTGGAGTAATTCTGGATGAAACATGTTAGCATTATAAAGTGAGGCAGTAAGCATTGGCATCTATGATCATGCTGATGTGGAGACTGAGGTCAGAGGGAGTAGGTGATAAATGTATGGGCAAGTAAGATTTATGGTTGACTAAGCATTGGTGTGCAATGTCAACTGTGAGGAGAATATTGGTCAGGATATCTCTACCAATAAAAGGCAGTGTAAAATTAGTGACAATAAAATACCACTGGTACTGGGCGCCACTAAACAACAGTGTCAGTATCTCGTTACTCTGGGTGAGGATAGCAGATCTGTTGGCAGCCACCATGTGGACATAAGAAGCATTGGAATAACAGAGTCATGCCTGTAAGAGGAAACAGGGCAGAAGAAAACAATAAGCACAAGTATCTACCGGAAAGCATACCTTAGATCATGAAGCATGCAAAAAAAAAGAGATTGATTAATGGGGAGGCCACTGCCTCAGCTAACGGCCTACTTACAAGATTTTTTACCATGAACATCCCATAATACATATCTCAGCAATAGCTCTGAATCTGGAGTGGTTGTAGTACAGCATAGAGTAAGAGGTGTCAATTAGTGGCTAGTGAAGGTACTGGTTGGATTGGGGGCATGGCGTAGCAATGTCTTACAGCATTTACCTCAACTTCAGCCGTGTTGTTGATGGATTTCTTGATGGTTGAGAAGTGTCTTCCCACAGAGAGGTCAACATTAGCCAGTAGATCCTTTCCGAGAAAGGTGTCAATGTTAGGAGGGGCGGCTCGTACAGGTTCTGGCATGTATTATACTCAAAAGGCACAAAGTAGGTTCACTTAAAAAATAAAACCGTCTGCAGCAGGCTGAAGTTGGACAATACTGATCATATCTCTGAGGGCTATCAATGCCTTCTAGTCTCCCAACAGTTGTTGTGAGAGCAGAAATATCTTCCTACACAGGCACCTGGTGACGGTGAGTAATCCTCTGGGAGGAATGATCTGAGGGAATCAGACTGTATGGAGGAGTTATTTGCTCGCAAAGCCAATAAGATATATATATATATATATATATATATATATATATATATATATATATATATATATATATATATATATATATATATATATATATATATATATGCATGCATATACATATACATATTATTACAACTATCAAATTATGTATACTCCTAACCTCCAAAATTCACCTACTTTATAATACACAAATCTGATGCACACGGAAATACCTCTGAGCTTCAAGGATAATATGTATCTACCAGACGTTAATATATTTGAACATAGAATATCTAAAGGTCTCTTTACTTTACTTCCAGACCAAAACTGGGTGATTACTTTACTTTTAACGTGAACTATTCTAAAACCAACCTCTTAATTTGGTTCTTAGTCAGGGATATGAGCAAGACACTTAATGATTATTGGTGATCAAAATAATGCACACTACAAATATATATAAATATATATATATATATATATATATATATATATATATATATATATATATATATATATATATATATATATATATATATATATATATTCTATAAAGAAATAATCATTCCAAAATTAACACGCAAACAAATCACTTGAAATTGAAATCTGAATTGGACCTTAGGCTTATAAAATAGAGTGACTTCAAGAATAATCTAATCACTTGTTTTACTATAAATTAACTTATGAGAATATTTAGTTTTGACAATCAATGAAAAAATTACACTTTAAAACTAAAGAAAATAAACCGTAATTACTCTTTTACATATGCATAAATGTTACTCCTGTGGCCTTTGGGCGCAGACAAAGTTACCGAACGGTTAAGCAAAAATAAATGAACTTCGCTGTTTAACCAAATCATACAGGGCCTGGCAAAAGAATTTAATTTTACAATATAAACTGTACTTACAAATACACTTCACTTCTTTCAAAATAAAAAATTAACGCTGTGATTAGTGCAATTAGTTCCTTTTCAACTATAGAGTAGGCTCGTTGATACTTCTTCAGCTTTGACGACATAAAAAAAAAAGGTGAAGAATTCCTCCCTTGCCTTCTTGCAATAGAACAGCTCTAATCCCTTTGTCCGACGCTTCCACTTGAATAAGAAATTTCTTGTGGAAATCCGGTGCTTGCAGTATTGGTTTCGATGTTAGTATGGCCTTTATCTTGTTGAAGGATCCCTGGCACTCGCTGTTCCATACAGACTTTTTCTTGGGGCTAGTCAAGTCTGTCAAGGGACTGACTATAGCCAAAAAATTTGGGTAAAAACGTCTGCATAATCCTGCCATTCTTAAAAACCGTTGCAATGCTTCCTCGTTGTGGGAGGCGAAGCTTTCCTTACTCCTTTGACGTTTGCGGCTACCAGGGTGATTTGCCCTCTTCCGACTTCAAATCCTATTTACCGAAATGTTGCATTTCTAAATTTGTTCTTCTTGTAAATCGTCAGATGTGCTCCTCACAGCTTTTGAAATACCTTCTCCAGGATTCAGAGATGTTCTTGCTACGTCTATTAATATGTTACAATATCATTGAGATGTTCACCTACTCCTTCAATTGATCCTAGAAGGTTATCCATCACTTGTTGGAAGGTGGTGGGTGCGTTCATTAGACCGAATGGCATGACTGTGTATTGATATAACCCAAAGTGGGTTATAAAAGCTGATAATGATTTTGCGTTGTCGTCCAAAAGGAATCTGATGATAGCCTTTTAACGAGTCGATCTTAGAGAGGAAGCTTGCTGGTCCAATGATGTCGAGTAGTTGGTCTATGATAATTGTTGGCCACACTGATCAAATTCAACTTTCGATAGTCCGAACACATCCTGAAAGGTCCGTCAAATTTTTTCACGAGCAAGCATGGAGAACTATAAGGGCTAGAACATTGTTAGGCTAATCCATTTTGCATCAAATAATCCACTTCTTTTCTCATGATTTCTCGAAAATACTGTGACAGTCGATAAGTGCGTGGCTTGAATGGTCTTTCCGTGGTCTTAATGTAAATCTCATGCCTCGTCAAGTTAGTTCGTTTTAGGACGTCTGAGACGATTTCAGGGAAACTTTTAATCAATTGGCTTAATTCCTCTTGCTGCTCCTTGTTCAAATGAGTTACTTTCTCATCTAAGTTCTTGATGGTGGCCAAATTATTCCCTTTGCATATAGCCCCTACCTCATATCCGTTGTCATCCTCCATAGATGGAATGGTTTGCGCCATACATACCTGTGAATTTTCGGTCTCATTTTCGAATAATTATGGTTTAAGTAAGTTAACATGTACCTTTCTTTGGCTTTTCCTTCTTCCTGGTGTTTCGATAACGTAGGTCGGGTCACTGATCTTCTCTAAAATCCGGAATGATTCCTGGAACTGGTTGGCGTGAGGGAATCTTCTTATCGGTAAGAAAACCAACACCTGTTGTCCTACTGCAAACTGTCTGTTCTTACTTTTCATATCAAACCTTTTCTTCACTTTCCCTTGGCTCGTTTTCAGGTTTTTGAGGGAAAGCTTTCTTATCTCGCTGATCGTTTTTCCTCAAGGTCTTGACATATTCTCCATCCATTCCTCTCGATCTTTCTATTTTTCTGCCAACATTATAATCGGTCTTCTTACTTCTCATTCCAAACACCAATTAATTCGGGCAACATGCCATGCTTTCTTGGTAAGCATTGCATACCTCAAGTAACATCAAAGATAGTCTGATGTCCCATTCCTTTCTTGTTTCGTTGCAGTACTTTGTTAACATGCTCGTTAGAGTTTGATGAAACAGCTCTAATGCACCTTGGGTCTTCGGGTGATAGGCAGTAACTAGTTGTTGTCTCACATCCAATAGTTTTATCAGGTGCTGAAACAATTTTGAAGCAGAATTTTTTCCTCAATTGCTCTGAACGATTTCCAGAATATCAAACTTGGTAAAAAAGTCAGGTAATTTCTCAGCGATTACTTTGGCACTGATGTTCCAGATGGGTATGGCTTCTGGGTATCTTATCACTGGACACAAAAGTAAACATATATTCATGGCCTTTCTTCATTCTCGGCAACGGTTCAAAAATGTCGATCATCACCTTGCTGAAGGGTTCTCCTCGTGCTTCAATTGGGTGTAAGGGAGCCTTCTTCATGTACTCATTAGACTTTCCAGGCATCTGGTAAATGCGACATACATGGCAAAACTGGCTCTCATCTTTATGCATGCTAGGCCTGAAAAAGTGTCTCATAATCTTCTCTGTGGTCTTTCTTATTCCCATGTGCCCCATCTCATGTGCTACGGCGATCCCCTGTCTTCTCAACAGTGCGGGAACCAATATCTGATGGTATATGCCCCATTCGGCATTCCCAGGGATATCGGCAGGTTTATGGTTCCTCATAAGCAATCCATCCCTGAGGAAATAACAGGTGGGAGACTGATGCACTTCTGTCTCATCCAATACACGGTAAAATAATTCTGTTAACGTCACATCCTTTCATTGCAATCCTATCACCCTTTTCTGACTCACTTGTCTTACTTCTAATGCTGAGTTTTCCATTTCTTCCAAGTTCATTGCTCCCTTGTCTTCCTGTTCATTCGTCTGTTGTTCCTCTTCTCTTAGGTTCTGTCTGGAGCTCACCTCTTGTGTACTTTCATGGGAAACCTCTTCTTCCTTAAATAAATCTTCCAAATTCATTGTTCATTCGGTTTCTCTGTCTTCTCCTGCAGCCACTTTCTTTGTCATACTCCTGGTTGTCCCACAACTAAGAAACAGATATGGGTAGTCCTTCTCGAGTTCAATCGTAAGTCTATACTTCAGTGGTTTCCCTGTTACAAAGGGACAAGGTACAAACCATGCTCCACCAACCTCATTTCCCAGTAGGACTTCTACTCCTTCGACAGCCAAGAAATCCTTTACCGCAAAATCAATATGACCTGTCATCAACTCACATTACAGTTTCAAACAGCAAATAGGAGTAACTTACTCACCTCCTATTCCCTTCACAATGACAGAATCTCCTGTGAGAAACTGCTCCACCATTGGGTTGCATGCCTCACATCACCACACTATGATTGCATCCTGTTTCGTGCAATATCTTGACCAGCATACGCTCCCTCCTATCTAGAGCGACTAACATGCCTTCATAAATATACGCCTTAAAGGGATACATGCTGTTTGTGGTCGCCCTGTTTGTCAGGTAAACGTTAGCTGGTTTATTTTCCTCATTGACCATTTCGTTTGATCTTCGTCCTCATATTTTGTGGAGTTGAATTACCCTTAACCACTTGGTTTACTGCTTTCGGTTAGTTCAACCAACATTCCTTACTGATATAGCTTTTTTATGTTCATCTTTCACAACACCTGAAGGAGGAAATTCAACTATTGATGTTTTCGTACTATCACGTTCTGCTTTGGAATAGTAATAGTGGGACTTCCGATGTAACAATAGAACTTGTTCCCATAGTTATTATTGAGCTAGTTTCCATGCATCGGTGAATACTTGATACTTGGTTGGAACGATAGTTAAAACTTCATTGCTGAGGGGTATTTACAACTGATAATATTATAATCTTCACTCAGCGAAACGGCTCTATCAAGTTTCTTCACCTCTCTCTCAAGTACGTTCAAGTATGTTCAGGAATTCCTCATTAATATTGTTCCAGCACTATCAATTCTATATCAGCATTCTCTCTCACTTTAGCTGCCACCATCCATCTCCTAATACATAGTCGTACTTAAGCCAGGAAAGTCATTTTCTTGACCTTCCGTAAATTTCAGAATCTTTCATTATAATATTCAGGGGTCACTTCTCTTAATTCCTTAGTACTCCTTCTTCTGGTCCTAAGATATGGCAAGATAAGCATTGCGTCCTTTTCCAATAAGAACACTGCAATAACACAGGCCATTCATCTTCTGGCCATTCAGTCTTCAACGGGACTGTTTCAAAATGATCGAAGAACTCGTCGGGAGCTTCTTCCCGGAATTTCGGGATCAACATATGTGCTCTCACCATATCAAACACAGG
Source organism: Palaemon carinicauda (assembly GCF_036898095.1). NCBI lineage: Eukaryota > Metazoa > Arthropoda > Malacostraca > Decapoda > Palaemonidae > Palaemon > Palaemon carinicauda. Next base: position 110,773,812 of record NC_090731.1, on the reverse strand, counting down.
ATCATGTATAGCAGGGGTGACACCTGTTTGAGTTGACAACAACCTTGCATGTCTATTCAAGAGTTCCAATTCCCTTCCATGTCTTGCAATTTTTCTTGCCTATTCTCTCTCCCTTTCTTCCATTTCCCTTGCATAACTTGCAGTTTCTCTCTCTCTCTCTCTCTCTCTCTCTCTCTCTCTCTCTCTCTCTCTCTCTCTCTCTCTCTCTCTCTCTCTGTTCTGCCATTATCTTCAATTCTGCTTTCATTACTTCAGTTTGTGGGTTATCTGATACTTGCTTTTCTACAAATTCTGCTTCAGCCTTCTCCAAAAGGTCGTGAGGTGCTGCAATATCTTCTTCTGATAACTTTCCTGAATTCATCAACGCTTCTAACTTTCCTGAATTTATCAACGTTTCTAAGGCTAGACACTTGATTTTAGCTTTAATCATTCCACTAGTTGCATGGCCACCACATGCCAAAAAAATAAAATAGCGAGCCACTGAGCTTTAGTTACATTAGCTTCCGACAATTCCTGAACAACTGGGTTTTCCCAAAACTCCTGTACATTCAACTGAGCCATTTTTTACTTTACAAAATATTATACCTCTCCAAAAATATATACCGTACCATTACACTAAATCCTATCAGCACTAAACTGGTCAAACCTTTCATGAAAAACCAGTCCTGCTATCACCAATATTTAAAACAGACTTGATCGATGCTAGGGTCTGGGTACCAAAACATATATATTACGACTAGCAAATTACAAAGACTCCCAAGCTCTAAAACTCACCTGCTTTTTTTTTTTTTTTTTTTACCTAAATTTGATACACACGAAAATACCTCCGAGCTTTGAGAATAATACGTAACTACCAGACGTTAATATATATGAACACTGAATATCTAAAGGTCTTTTTACTTTACTCTCAAAACAAAACTGGGAGATTACTTTACTTTTAATGGCAACTATTCTAAAATCAACCTCTTACTTCGGTTCTTGGTCAGGGATACGAGTAAGGCACTGAAATAATTATTGGTGATGTAAATGATACACACATTACAAAAAATATATATTACGACTACTAAATTATGTAAAACCCCAAGCTCCAAAAATCACCTGATTATTTTTACCTAAATTTGATACACACGAAAATACCTCAGCGCTTTGAGAATAATACGTAACAACTAGACGTTAATATATATGAGCACTGAATAGCTACTTTAATCTCAAAATAAAACTGGGATATTAATTTACTTTTAATGGGAACTATTCTAAAACCAACCTCTTACTTCGGTTCTTATGTAGGGATAGGAATAAGGCACTGAAATAATTATTGGCTGTCGAAATAATACACACTTTACAAAGATATATATATATTCTATAAAAAACAACAACTCAAAAATTAACACCAAATAAATAACTCGAAATCTAAATCTGAAATAGACTTTAGGCTTATGACAAAAAGTCATTTCAAGAATAATACAATTACTTGTCTCACTATAGATTAATTTATGAAAATATTAAATTTTGACAGTTAATGAAAAAATTAACACTATAGGGGACCGTCCGCCATGGTGTTTTAACATACCATTACCACTATAGAAAATAAACAATGATTACACTTTTGCATATATGTAACTGTTACTCTTACGACCTTAGGCTCACAAAAGTTTACCAACCGGTTAAGTGAACATAAATGCACTTCACTTCACACAGGGCTAGGCACAAAAATTTAATTTTACAATATAAACTGCACTTGCAAATATAATTCACTTCTTTCAAAACATAAAATGACCAAATGTTTTAACAAACACTGAACACTATACACATTTGAGAGAAAACACTATTCACGTTTGGGAGGAAACTCTAGTGGCTTGATAGATGCTGGTGAGAGGACTTTCGGACGTTGGTTCTTTCAGAATGTCAGGCTGGATCTCTCCCTTTAATGCATTGGGAGGCCCTATTTATGTCATACTAAATCACTCTAGAACCTTCCAGCAAAGCATCCTCGAAGCGTAGGGGCATCGCTCTCGCTGCGTCAATGTTGCAAACTTGGCAGTTTGAAGTATGGTCATCGTTGGAAGTATAGTTCTACAATCGCCTGACAATTGTAACCCTCTCAGCTAACTCCGCCTTCCTCCTTTTGTAACATAAAAAAAAAGAGTAAGTTTATTCGGGAACCTTCATGCAATTTCCAACTACGTGGAAACATGGGGCAATCCCTTGGTTTTATTCTTTGTGTGTGTCATTCTATACCTTTTAACAAGTTTACATAAGCCTTTGTAACAAACAACGTGAAATGAAAATTTAATATTTTAGTATAACGTAAATTTACACATATGAAACTGAATGAAAATACAACTAAATGAATGATGACATTCTAATGTAATTTACGTACATTTACTCAATCCTACATGAGTGGTATCCACCTTACGAGCTGGCTATACATTTCTTAAATACACAACTGAAATACATGAATAAAGCAATCTTCTCTCATGTTAGACCAGCTTCGTAAGAGAATTTATATATATATATATATATATATATATATATATATATATATATATATATATATATATATATATATATATATATATATATATGGGATCGAACGCTAGCCCCTTCTAATGAAAGGCCAGGTCGAAACCAACCATGCCACGAGAGGCCATAAAAGGAAATCGGAACCTGACGCTATCCAGCTGTCCGAGGATTTACCTGGCGAGACATCAGTCTCTTACCAGCGAGTTTTACCCGATTTCCCCGGCCCACCACGTGACACAATTGGTAGTAATTCATTCAAATTACCCCTAATGAGTCAATATGGATAAATATCAACACAACATCGTGTTCAAATCGAAATAAATTTCTACCTCATACTTGGGATCAAACGCTAGCCCCTTCTAATGAAAGGCCAGGTCGAAACCAACCATGCCACGAGAGGCCATAAAAGGAAATCGAAACCTGACGCTATCCAGCTGTCCGAGGATTTACCTGGCGAGACATCAGTCTCTTACCAGCGAGTTTTACCCGATTTCCCCGGCCCACCACGTGACACAATTGGTAGTAATTCATTCAAATTACCCCTAATGAGTCAATATGGATAAATATCAACACAACATCGTGTTCAAATCAAAATAAATTTCTACCTCATACTTGGGATCGAACGCTAGCCCCTTCTAATGAAAGGCCAGGTCGAAACCAACCATGCCACGAGAGGCCATAAAAGGAAATCGGAACCTGACGCTATCCAGCTGTCCGAGGATTTACCTGGCGAGACATCAGTCTCTTACCAGCGAGTTTTACCCGATTTCCCCGGCCCACCACGTGACACAATTGGTAGTAATTCATTCAAATTACCCCTAATGAGTCAATATGGATAAATATCAACACAACATCGTGTTCAAATCGAAATAAATTTCTACCTCATACTTGGGATCGAACGCTAGCCCCTTCTAATGAAAGGCCAGGTCGAAACCAACCATGCCACGAGAGGCCATAAAAGGAAATCGGAACCTGACGCTATCCAGCTGTCCGATTTCCTTTTATGGCCTCTCGTGGCATGGTTGGTTTTGACCTGGCTTTTCATTAGAAGGGGCTAGCGTTCGATCCCAAGTATGAGGTAGAAATTTATTTCGATTTGAACACGATGTTGTGTTAATATTTATCCATATTGACTCATTAGGGGTAATTTGAATGAATTACTACCAATTGTGTCACGTGGTGGGCCGGGGAAATCGGGTAAAACTCGCTTGTAAGAGACTGATGTCTCGCCAGGTAAATCCTCGGACAGCTGGAAAGCGTCAGGTTCCGATTTCCTTTTATGGCCTTTCGTGGCATGGTTGGTTTCGACCTGGCCTTTCATTAAAAGGGGCTAGCGTTCGATCCCAAGTATGAGGTAGAAATTTATTTCGATTTGAACACGATGTTGTGTTGATATTTATCCATATTGACTCATTAGGGGTAATTTGAATGAATTACTACCAATTGTGTCACGTGGTGGGCCGGGGAAATCGGGTAAAACTCGCTGGTAAGAGACTGAGGTCTCGCCAGGTAAATCCTCGGACAGCTGGATAGCGTCAGGTTCCGATTTCCTTTTATGGCCTCTCGTGGCATGGTTGGTTTCGACCTGGCCTTTCATTAGAAGGGGCTAGCGTTCGATCCCAAGTATGAGGTAGAAATTTATTTTGATTTGAACACGATGTTGTGTTGATATTTATCCATATTGACTCATTAGGGGCAATTTGAATGAATTACTACCAATTGTGTCACGTGGTGGGCCGGGGAAATCGGGTAAAACTCGCTGGTAAGAGACTGATGTCTCGCCAGGTAAATCCTCGGACAGCTGGATAGCGTCAGGTTCCGATTTCCTTTTATGGCCTTTCGTGGCATGGTTGGTTTCGACCTGGCCTTTCATTAAAAGGGGCTAGCGTTCGATCCCAAGTATGAGGTAGAAATTTATTTCGATTTGAACACGATGTTGTGTTGATTTTTATCCATATTGACTCATTAGGGGTAATTTGAATGAATTACTACCAATTGTGTCACGTGGTGGGCCGGGGAAATCGGGTAAAACTCGCTGGTAAGAGACTGATGTCTCGCCAGGTAAATCCTCGGACAGCTGGATAGCGTCAGGTTCCGATTTCCTTTTATGGCCTCTCGTGGCATGGTTGGTTTCGACCTGACCTTTCATTAGAAGGGGCTAGCGTTCGATCCCAAGTATGAGGTAGAAATTTATTTCGATTTGAACACGATGTTGTGTTGATATTTATCCATATATATATATATATATATGTGTGTGTGTGTGTGTGTCAGTATATATTTATATACATATATATATATATACATATATATATATATATATATATATACTATAGATATATATATATATATATATATACTGTATATATATACTGTATATATATATCATGCAATATTAGTCCATTGAAGAACAAAGGCTCAGATATGTAATTCCACTTGCGTCTGCTTATGGTCCTTATATGCCATTCCACACCCGCAAACGTTATTAGTTCGTCAAGCCATTCTTTTTTCTTCCTCCCCATGCTTCTTTTGCAATCTCTAGAGACCCATTCTGTTACTCCTAATGCCAGTCTATTATATGTCATTCTCAATATATGTCCTTACCATATCTATTTCTTTTTTCTTACATGTTAAAACATCCTCTAGTTTAGTTTGCTCCCGTATTCATGTTGCTCTTTTTCTGTCTCTTAGCGTTATTTCCATCTTTATTCTTACCATAGCTCTTTGAGTTGTAACTAGCTTATGTTCTATGGCTTCAAGTTTCTGATGCATGACTCACTACTTTTAAGACCATCAGATGAAATACTTTTCATTTTAAAAAAAAGGGTCATTTTATCTTTCATATCATAATTTTTCTTTACCAAAAGCTTTCTATCCTATGTTTATCTTTCATCTGATTTCCTTTTCGTGCCTTGGGGAAACACTTACTGTCTCTTCTAAGTACGTATATTCATAATCTCTACAGGTTGGTCCCTAACCCTTATATTTTTAAATATTGAACACCAAATAGATCCCCTTATCTTGTAAATAGTCATATAGGAAAATAAATTCTAAGTATCTATAAACTGTTATTCTTTTAGTACACCACTTTTTACCATGATTTTTTAAATTCTTCTTAGCAAAAAAGGGAAATTATGATATAAAGTTATAAAAAATAAAATACATGATGAAGAACTAAGAATCGGTTTGGAAAAGATGTAACATGTGAAAATTCCTCATATATTTATTTAACTTAGTCGTTAGGTTTTAAACTCCAAATGATTCATATTTTGTTGGAAAATCATCTTTAATTTGAGGACCGGGTATAAAATTTCCCGGTGCGTCTGGTATAAACTTAGAACTTCTTCGAATATCAGCTTCTTGGTACTTGCCATATGAAATGTCAAAGAAGTTATGTTCAGAGTTCCCGGCATTTTGTAAGTTAGACCTACTTTTTATATAAAGTTCAAGTACTTTCAGAATTCTGTTAGAAATCTAACTCCGAACACAGGTAAAAGCAGCAAAAAAAAACTCAAAAGGCTTGTTTTTTAACATTTACATTATAGCTTCAAAGTGTTCGGCCATCGAGTACAGTATATAATTTTTTACCTCTTTCACAAACTGCCATTGACAAACATCTTAACCTCGAAATCTAAATCTATCCAGTTGTCTGGAAATAATATGTTATTAAAGGAAAACGAAGAATAATAAGAACTTGAAGATAACTTTAAAATCTTTGCCCTTAATGATCTAGTGATTGCGTATCATCATTCTCTCGAACCAGGCGATAAACAGATGTCACTTACGAAATTTGTAGAAGATAAAACGTGAAAATCGGGTAGATTAGATTTGTCAGCGTGATTGTTGTGGTAAACTGTAGGTTACTTTCATTGACTGGTAGAGAATTTTATATTGTCGTAGGTATTAATATCGTTGAGGAAAAAAGTTATAGACCCCAAAAATTTAATACAGTCATTATATACAATTCGGAACCTGTGTACTGTAAGTTGTCTTTTATTTTTTCTTGATAGGTTAATTTAGTATAATCGTTAGCAATCGAATTATACCGTTGAACAAACGTAAAAGATACATGCAATCGATGTTGATATCTTAGACTGATAGACGCGCTTGTTGTCTAGAATCAGGACAGACTGACTCATCTATTTTTAGGTTGTTCTGATACCTCTTAGTTTTTCTATAACACTAAAAGTTGCTGTGTTTTAGAGAGGAGTTTCGACTACGTAAATTGCTGTGAACCAGATAACTCGTCAGTCTTTCATAAAGGGTAATTGGTTAAAAGCTCCTGAGCACATGAAGAAAAAAGAAAAAGGATTATTATTATTATTATTGTTATTATTATTATTATTATTTGCTAACCCATAACCCTAGTTGGAAAAGCAAGATGTTATAAGGCCAGGGGCCCCAACGGGGAAAATAGCCCAGTGAGGAAAGGAAACAAGGAAAAATAAAATATTAAGAACAGTAACATCAAATTAAATATGTCCTATATAAACTATACAAACTTTAACAAAACAAGAGGAAGAGAAATTAGATAGAATAGTGTGCCCGAGTGTACCCTCAAGCAAGAGAACTCTAACCCAAGACAGTGGAAGACCATGGTACAGAGGTTATGGCACTATCCAAGACTGGAGAACGATGGTTTGATTTTGGAGTGTCCTTCTCCTTACCAAGAGAAAAAGTAGCTACTGAACAATTGAGTAAAGAAGAATTGTTGGTAGTGTTGTCAGGTGTATGAGGACAGAGGAGAATCTGTAAAGAATAGGCTGGACTATTCGGTGTATGTGTAGGCAAAGGGAAAGAACCGTAACCAGAGAGAAGGATCCAATGTAGTACTGTTTGGCCAGTCATAGGACCCCATAACTCTCTAGCGGTAGTATCTCAACGGGGGTGTTGGTCCCCTGGCCAACCTAGTACCTTTGTTAAGAATCATGCAAAAGGGGTGAGTGCAATCATCCTGGATAATTTACTGACAGTAACTCTCAAACAACAATAGCTAAAATCTCCGTTACTTGTATAATTATTGAATCAATAGTTGAATAAGCTATATTACCAGATATATTCATGTTGCATATCTATACCTGCAAAGACGAGATTAGAAACGTGAAATTCACATTGCATTCTACTTTGATTTTTCCTCAACGCTAATAAGAATACAGAAGCTGCAACAATTCTCAGGCTGCAAAGATAAGGTATTCGGCATGACCTGATTACCATAAAATAATGTTACTGTTTTTTTTTTTTTCCTCTCTCCCTCAGGCTCTTGATTCCAAGCCTGTTTAAATTTAATCACCTCTATAAATGTGAATAATTTCAATTAATATTACATAGTTTTGATGAAGCGTGGGATCAGACCTACTACTGAAGGGTCACAAACCTATTCACCGTATGTTCCAGTTCAGTTAGTCATATCATAAAGGATGAAATATTCGCTTCTACAGTACTTCTTATCAGGTGTTCATGAGATAATGGTGATGTGGAATTGTTAGCCCTACCCAGCACTCTCATCAAACCATTGTTCTTGAGCAAAGTAGAATTATAAATGACTGGTCAGCGGGCGAGATTTGTTCTTTTGTCCTAAATTTTCAATCATTAAGCCTCATCTCTTAATGCTCCTTCTTCAAGAAATCCGGAACCTTTTAATTTAGCAATAATTCATAGCTTCACACTTAATGCAAATATAGATTTTTAATATATTTTCAAAACTCACCTTGCCAAGCAAAAGCTCAAAGATTACTGATTTATTAACTTGCGTAAATTTATATGTTGATCAACTATCGTGGATCTGGACTGTGTTTCCGGGCAAAATTTCTTTCTTCTTGACTAACGTCTACCATGACATAGGTCTAGCTAGAAAGAAATTGAGATTATAACATAAGCCTAATTGTTCCTGGCATTACACTAGGATTGGCAAGACAAACTGAAACATACGTGTGTGAGATTTTAATAGCTGAATGGAGTTCTGACTAGGTGTATCAGAATAGTTTTCTCTCGTGTTCAGGAGGCTTAGACCAGAGTCAATACACATAGGGTCTGTTCACGAAGCGGACTTTAAACATAGCTCCGCCCCTTATGCAACGTCATCGGCGTCCTGTGTGGCTAGACTGCCCCCTAACACCATACCCTTTCATTGTCATGAGCTACACCTTTCAACCTACAATGATATTATTTATGAAAAATTCCTTCTTATTGCGGTGTTTTCGATTGCAACAATGTCAGAACTAACTGTATTTAAAGGCTTAAGGTATTTTAGGTTTCCTCGAGACGAATCAACACAGAAAGGGTGGATAATTCACTGCAGACCCCAGGATGAAAGTAACGTAAAACATGCCCGGGTTTGTTCCCTCCATTTTCAACAAGAGGATTTGGAAGATGATCTAAAGTACCAGATACGTGGAGTTCCTCCTAAATGCTTAAAGAGTACAGCTGTGACATCAATTCATTGTTTCTATTGTTCATGACCTAGGACCTTCTAATATGAGAATTTGGAAGCATTTTAGTATAAATCCATTCAACTCGAATAGAATTTCATTTAAAAAACACAAGACCAAATACAGAAATATTTGCTTTTACAGATGCACCTCTTATGCCTTAGTTATTAAGAAACCTTCGCTAAAATTAGTATTTTCTTCAGAATCCGTGATTTAGATAAAATAAAAAAAGAAATTTAGATAAAAAATGAGACCAGCACATGGCAGATACTAAAAAAATTAAAAAGAACATCTGAAAGAAATTTCTTTTTCTCATCAAATATTTGTTCAAAGACGTTTTGTCAAAAAATATTTATTCAAGTAGAGACTATCCCAAGCTGCATTTTATTTGTTAGATGATTTATTTTTACTCAAAATATAACAGCATATATAAAATAGTTGAAGATTCCAAACAAATGAAAATGACTTACAGTATTTTCCCGGAAACGATCCTAGTCATTTGATGTATCTATTATTTTTTTTTTTTATGAAAATTATGTAGTATGTCTCATATGTAAAATTGTGTATGGGTATATATATATATATATGTGTGTGTGTGTGTGTGTGTGTATATATATATATATATACATACATATATATATATATATATATGTATGTATATATATATATATATGTATATATATATATATATATACAGTATATATATATATATATATATAATATATATATATATATAGATATATTTATATACAGTATATATATATATATATATATATAAACATATATATATATATATGTATATATATATATATATATATATATATATATATATATGTATATATATATATATATATATGTATATATAGAAATTTGCTTTGAATCTGTTCTCTCTACCATATTCTTCATCATTTATTAGTTTGTTTCCATAAAATCTCTGATATGATTCATAAACTTCAATATTTTTTTGTGATCAAGTGCAAATACAGTAATATTCTTTTAACATTCCATCCACCTTTTCTATGTATTGTATAAAAAATTGGTATTCATAAAGATTTGGAAAATATAATTAACGTAATCTTTCCAGCTGTATTCATCAATGAAAAGAATTGGTCTCAAAAATGACACAAAAAAATGACGAAAATTAATTTTCTTTTTAAACAATTATAATCTTGAAAATATTATTACCCGAGAGAGAGAGAAAAAAAAAAGAACTAAATTTTCCTGTTTTAAAATGGACTTGAAGAGAATACAACGTTTTGTCAAAAAATATTTATTCAAGTAGAGACTATCCCAAGCTGCATTTTATTTGTTAGATGATTTATTTTTACTCAAAATATAACAGCATATATAAAATAGTTGAAGATTCCAAACAAATGAAAATGACTTACAGTATTTTCCCGGAAACGATCCTAGTCATTTGATGTATCTATTATTTTTTTTTTATGAAAATTATGTAGTATGTCTCATATGTAAAATTGTGTATGGGTATATATATATATATATATATGTGTGTGTGTGTGTGTGTGTATATATATATATATATATACATATATATATATATATATATGTATGTATATATATATATATATATATGTATATATATATATACAGTATATATATATATATATATGTATATATATATATATATATAAATATATATATATAGATATATTTATATACAGTATATATATATATATATATATATAAACATATATATATATGTATATATATATATATATATATATGTATATATATATATATATATATGTATATATAGAAATTTGCTTTGAATCTGTTCTCTCTACCATATTCTTCATCATTTATTCCTTTGTTTCCATAAAATCTCTGATATGATTCATAAACTTCAATATTTTTTTGTGATCAAGTGCAAATACAGTAATATTCTTTTAACATTCCATCCACATTTTCTATGTATTGTATAAAAAATTGGTATTCATAAAGATTTGGAAAATATAATTAACGTAATCTTTCCAGCTGTATTCATCAATGAAAAGAATTGGTCTCAAAAATGACACAAAAAAATGACGAAAATTAATTTTCTTTTTAAACAATTATAATCTTGAAAATATTATTACCCGAGAGAGAGAGAAAAAAAAAGAACTAAATTTTCCTGTTTTAAAAATGGACTTGAAGAGAATACAACAAACCAGTATATGGGTAAGCAAATGAATAGAAAAAAAATGTATAGTAATTATCTGTACTGACTCGGCTATATCTTATAAATAAAACAATGCTTGGTGAATATATGACACCCTGGGTATTCGTAAAACATCATACATGTAAAATCTTTTTTAAAAAATTGATCTAACACGCCATGCAATGGATTAAATGTATAAAAACTAAAGACTCCTATGTTAAATCAAATATAGAAAATCGGTCAAGCACCTCCAGTGACGTCACAGCATTAGCTCCGCCCCCACCGCTTGAGTTGAATAGACCCTATCTGTATTGACTCTGGCTCAGACATTAGGCTTCGGCAACACCGAACGCGATGAGCGTCGAGGTAAAGACATGACTTCGGTGGCTAGCCAGTGACAAAACATTGCGTGGCTACACCTCTCATTCTTCCTCTCTGTCAGCGGTCGAAGATAACCTTCCTCGCAAACATGCCAAGATGGGGTTTGAGTAGGAAATTATTTCTGATTTAAAATCTTTGTGTTAAAGAGTACAAGAAATTATACAATAAAGTTTGGATTCACGACCTTAACTATGGAAGGGAAAATAAGTTAATTTTACAATTTGTATTGCCAGTTTCGTTTGTACGACGACAAATTTTATGAATATCCATGTATGACATGTCTTTTGATTATTTGTTAGAAACAACCTACTTGTATACAGGCTCACAAAACAAACGTCAAACTATAGACAACCTCAATCTCTCTTACTAGCCATTACAAAAAAAAAATCATTGTACCTTTTACTTCAAGAATTAACTAGATTTGCATAAGATATATCGTTTAAAGGAACATACATTATTTTTTTTACGTTTGAAATTGCTCTACTTCATATTTTAGATTTTTTGTGTTCATATATATATATATATATATATATATATATATATATATATATATATATATATATATATATATATATATATATATATATATACAGTAGGCCCCCGCCATACGACATTAATCCGTTCCGGAGTTGGTATCGTATGGTGAAAAGGTCGTATGGCGGGCAATAGAATAGTTAATGCATGAAAAACCCCTGGTAAAAACATTGAAAATTAGAATGTAACAAAATACAATACAGTAGTATAGTAAGCATTGTACTACAGTTTACTTATATATAAATTACATGTACAGTACTATACAGTATATAATTAGATAACATTATAAATAAAAATTATATACTGTACAGTACTGTAAAGGAAAAGTTAAATCTTATTTACCTTTGGAGTGACGTGACTTGAGCTGGTAGTGGGTGGAGGCAGATGGGGGAGTAGACGGTAGATATAAAAACGTATCAATGCTAATCATGTTATGTACACTTAATAATAAATTTAATCTTACTAATAAACACTTAAAATTAAAAATGCTTTTTTTATTATTTTTGTCTTTTGAATTTTTTTTTATGATTTTATTTTTAGAACTTAGAAATTTACTCTTTTTTAGCTTTTTTGATAGAATCACTATTATCGTCTTTGTTTTCTGACATTTCTCTTTTGGAGAAATATCTATCCAAAGAAGCCTGTTTCTGACTATTCCTCAACATATTCCTAAAATGACTCATACACTTATCATTAACACTGCATAAGACGACTTCTGTGAAGTTTTTCTGGGTGTTTCTTTTCAATGAAACTCGTAAGGTTTTCATACCAACCGATAGCTTCCCTTATTACTGACGATGTCGTTTCTTCAGTCTCCCCCCCCCCTCGTCCTCGCCTCCACTAGAGCTGTGCTCTTCTCGAATGATCGTCAACTGCATTGCCTCTAACTCCTTTAAGTCTTCAGTCGTAAGCTCCTCCCTGTGCTCCTCGATAAGGTTATGGACATCAGCCTCATCGACGACAAGCCACATGGACCTCCCGATTGAAATTATTTCCTCAACATCACCCTCAGGGGCAGGATCATCAACGGCCTTGTCTTCGGTTGAGGGATCGAAACCTTCAAAGTCTCGTTCTGCTACAACAGCTGGCCACAGTTTCTTCCATGAGGAGTTCAAGGTGCGCCGTGAAACCTCATTCCAAGCTGTGTCGATCATCTTTCAGTCACTTTGAAGCATCATCTGAACAGATCCTTCGTGTAAAGCTTCTTGAAGTTGGCAATCACTTGGTGGTCCATAGGATGGAGGAGAGGGGTGGTGTTTGGTGGCAGATAGAGAAACTTAATGAAAGAGAAGTCATGATGAATGATGTCCTCGAGGCCAGGAGGGTGAGCAGGGGCATTGTCCAGCCGCAGGAGACATTTCAGAGGAAGATCGTTCTCTTCTAAATAGTTCTTGACAGCAGGACCGAAGCAGACGTTTATCCATTCAATAAATATGGTCCTTGTGACCCAGGCCTTAGCATTAGACTTCCAAAATACCGAGAGCCTCTCCTTCAAGATATTTTGTACCTTGAAGGCACGAGGATTTTCTGAGTGGTATACCAGTAGGGGCTTAATTTTTAAGTCCCCACTGGCATTTGCACAAAACGCGAGCGTTAGTCTGTCCTTCATTGGTTTATGGCCAGGAAGTTTCCTTTCTTCAGCTGTGATATATGTACGGCGGGGCATTTTCTTCCAGAAAAGGCCAGTTTCATCGCAGTTAAAAACTTGCTGAGCAATGTAGCCTTCTCTGGAAATTACATTCTCAAACTTCTTGAGGAATTCTCCTGCTGCTTTCTTGTCAGAAATGGCCGCCTCTCCATGCCTGATGACTGAGTGAATACCAGTCCTCTTCCTAAACCGATCAAACCACCCATGAGAAGCCTTAAACTCTTGGGGGGCTTGCTGCGACATTCCTTCGCCTCCGCTGTCTCTCTGGGCTTCCACGAGATCGGCAAAGATGGCGCTCGCCTTGTGCAAAATTACCGATTGCGTGAGTGTATCGCTAGCGATATCCTTCTCTTTGATCCACAGAGGAAGGAGTCTCTCCATCTCATCGTTGATTGAGGTCCTTCCACTGGCAAGGTGTCATGCCTTTAGAAGACTTACTTGCTTTAATGGCTTCCTTATTCTTAATAATTGTACCAATCATAGATTGGTTACGGCCGTACGTATAAGCGAGGGTAACGATGCGCATGCCTTCTTCATATTTCTTTATGATCTCCAGCTTCGTTTCCATAGTTATCATCTTCTTACTTCTGCCTTTAACATCACTAGCAATCTTGGGACTCATGGCTAACAAATTAAAGTTATAATTAAGCACTAAAATGCACAAAAAATAACAATATCGCAATCACTCACACGAGATCAAGTCTTTACGAAACGCACACGAGATTCTGAACTGAGCGCGCGTATGACAAAGAGAGAGAGAGGCAGCATCTCTCTCAAGCATTGTGGGAGGTTTTTCGGCCAATAGCATATCGGCATCTTAATGACGCCGTGACGCCGACCAATAGCAGACCAGCTTCTTAGTGACGTATGCAGTGACGTATGCAGTGACGTATGAGCGTGGTGGTAAGCTACTTACTCTCACAGTCGTACGCGTAGAAAACGCCAAATTTGAGTTTCGGAATTTGATGCCGTAAGGTGGGGAAAATGTCGTAATGAGGGGATGAAAAAAATCGTATTCCACACCGTTACGTGAAAAAAACGTAATCTGGGGACGCCGCATGCCTGGGGTCTACTGTATATATATATATATATATATATATATATATATATATATATATATATATATATATAGGTAGGTGGTAGGTTAGCCAGGGCATCAGCCACCCGTTGAGATACTACAACTAGAGATTTATGGGGTCCTTTGACTGGCCAGACAGTACTACATTGGATCCTTCTCTCTGGTTACGGTTCACTTTCCCTTTGCCTACACATATACCAAATAGTCTGGCCTGTTCTTTACAGAGTCTCCTCTGTCCTCATAATCCTGACAACAAAGATATTACCAAACAATTCTTCACCCAAGGGGTTAACTACTGCACTGTAGGTGTTCAGTGACTACTTTCCTCTTGGTAAGGGTAGAAGAGAAATTTTAGCTATGGTAAGCAGCTCTTCTAGGAGAAGGATACTCCGAAATCAAACCAGTGTTCTCTAGTCTTGAGTAGTGCCGTAGCCTCTGTACCATGGTCTTCCACTGTCCCTTGGGTTAGAGTTCTCTTGTTTGACGGTACACTCGGGCATGCTTTTCTATCTAATTTCAACTCCTCTTGGTTTGTTAATGTTTTTATAGTTTATATAGGAAATATCTATTTTAATGATGTTCTTTTATTTTTCCTTGTTTCCTTTTCTTACTGGGTTATTTTCCCTGTTGGGGCCCCTGGGCTTATAGCATACTGCTTTTCCAACTAGGGTTGTAGCTTAGCAAGTAATAATAGTAATATATATATATATATATATATATATATATATACATATATATATATATATATATATATATATATATATATATATATATATATATATATATATATATATATTGCTATAGCACGAAAAAGGTGTAGGCCTATTGACTATTTTATTGCTAACCATTTGCAGTTCATTGCCATACCTTCCATTGTTAACACCTATTTTTGCTCAATGGATCACTTCCTCAATAAATTGTAGATTAGTCATGGCTGGAAACGAACAACTGAACGGATGCCTTTCAGGAACTGACGAAAAGTGGTGTAATCTGGGATGAAGACACGCAAAACCACAGCGATTTTTTAAAATATGCAATATTACACAGCTTAGTGGTACCTACAGCGATTGGAGGCTTCTCGCTTGTCCAATGTGTCCACCGCATACGATACCTCTGCGATACCTTACGTTTCAATTGGCCGCGGGAGCCTCTTCCCTCCAAGTGCCACGCTCATCACGTCTGGTGTAGCCAAAGCCTTATTTTGAAAGGAACTCAGTCAGATATTTTCATGCTAATTGCCCAAGATTCATAATCGGGCCTTGTTTCTACCTCCGGCGAAGAGATTACTTTTCTTGTTATGGTTTGTGAAATCACCCATTAAGTTATTTGTTGATTATAAAAAAATAGACCCTACAACTATAATCAAAGGGTCAGATATGGGAAGACGAGTGTACTTAAACAGAGAGGCCCTTAATGGCAGTCGATTGCTCGGTCTTGATTAGCTTTATTTACTTCATACGTTCTTATATTCTGTGTTTCAGAAGGGTATACAGTATCTTAGTAAAATAATTTAATTGCTTTTTATTGATAATGAAATCAATTATATCTTTTAATTTCAAGTCAATGTCTTGAATAACGTCTTCACCAGTTCACTAGCTGACGATAAACTCACTAACTCAGTGCAGTGCTTTAGCAAGAGCTCTCTCTCTCTCTCTCTCTCTCTCTCTCTCTCTCTCTCTCTCTCTCTCTCTCTCTCTCTCTCTCAATAGAAAACATCGGAGTTTTGATTCAATGTCTTTCGAGAAGCTAGTTTATGAGTTATTCAAAAAAGCTCGATTGTGTCTAATAAAGAAAACTATTTTTCTTCCCATAGAAGATATTAACGCAATGGTTTGCTATGTAAACTTTCACCAAATTAGATTTTGATTCTTTTGCAACCAAGTAATTGTTTTTCAGTCCTTATCCTCTTCATTCCTTCATTTCTTTCACCTCCCTGTTTCTCTTATTTCTTTCCCTCTTACTATCCTCAATGCGAGACTGATTTCTTGAGAAGTCGAGCAAGACTTCTTGGCGAACAGCTGTGTGACGGGCCGAGAGAAGGCTGTGACTCAAAGACAGTATGAAAGCAACTGAGTGAGTTTATTATAGAACACTCTCCTTTATATACAAAATCTCAAAGCAACAAGAATTTTCATGTTCAAAAATCGACACTGTTACAGAGGAAAAAGCAAATATGTTTATTCTGGTTCTTTTTAGTGCGAAGGAAGAGCGAAGATACAAGCATAATATATACACAAAATGAACTATGTACGATCGTGTGACACACGGTTGGTACATGGCTTCCCCCCCCCCCCCCCTAAAAATGACATACTGTACATGTTAAATAGGGCGCCCTGATCTAGAGAGGCGAACTGTAGGTGGATCATCTGGCAGGAGATAAGCAGGTTTTACACGATCAACAGAGACCCAGTCTTCTTTGCCACAAATGTTTAGTAGGAATGCTTTCGGACTGTGCCGGATCACAAGGAAAGGGCCCGTGTAAGGGGGGCGTTAGCGGTGGCTTGCTAGGGTCATTGCGCAGGAAGACGCGTGTTGCAGAGTGCAAGTCTGTTGGTATGTGATACTTCGCTGGGGGCTTGTAAGTCTGGCGGCATGGAGTAAATTTTCCCACGACGTGACGTATGCGCTAGAGATCGTCAGAGGAGGTTGTAGAAGGAAAAAAATTCGGCAGGGACGACCAACGGGTCGCCGTACACCATTTCAGCTGCAGAGACGTTGAGGGCGTCTTTAGGAGTGGTCCTTAGTCCCAGGAGGACCCAGGGAAGCTGAGTAGACCAGTTGGAATCCTTGCAGCGGGACATCAAAGCTGCTTTGAGGGTGCGATGAAAACCTTCAACCATTCCATTGGCAGCGGGGTTGTAAGCAGTTGTCTGATGTAGGGTGATGCCCAGGAGATTTGCTAATGATATCCACAATTGAGAGGTGAAAGTAGTACCCCTGTCAGAAGTAATATGCTCAGGATTACCAAATCTTGCAATCCATCCCGAGAGTAAGGCAGATGTACATGAGGCGGACGTTGCAGTTTCCTTGGGAATGGCTTCAGCCCAACGAGTGGAGCGGTCGATGATGGTAAACAGGTAACGATGTCCTTGTGATGTGGGTAGGGGGCCTATAACGTCGATGTGAATGTGTGCGAAACAACGCTGAGGTTGAGGAAAGGTGCCCACTCCTGAATCCGTGTGTCAATGTACTTTGGAAGTTTGGCAAGAAGTACAGGCGCGGACCCAATCCTTAGCATCCTTAGAAATGCCGTGCCAAATGAACTTCGCCTTCAGCAGCTATGCAGTAGAACGGCACGAGGGATGTGAAAGGCCGTGAATGAAATCAAAGACCTGCCGGTGCATGGGAGCAGGAATACAAGGTCGCGGTCTACCAGTACTGACGTCAAAGAGGAGGGTAAAGTTGGAGTCTTCGAGGGGGAAGTCTTCCCAACGGAGAGACGTGCAGGATGTCCTACATGCTTGATACTCTGGATCCTGTCGTTGGGCTTCAGCCAGGGTGCTGTAATCCAATCCCAGTTGAACGGCAGCCAACGTTTTCTTGACAGGGCATCGGCAACGGGATTCATTTTCCCAGGGACGTATTGAAGGGTGCAATTGTATTCAACCACGGCGGAGAGATTTCGGCGTTGCCGGGCGGACCAGGCGTCAGACTGTCGAGTGAAGGCGTGCAACCAGAGGCATGTGGTCTGTGCAAATGACGAAGGGCGTACCTTCTAAGAAATGGCGAAAGTGACGGACAGCCAAGTGCACCGCCAGCAATTCTGCATTGGACAGTTTTCTGATGAAGAAGGCCAATGGGCGGGGCGAGCCGTTAACCACCTGTTCGAGTACTGCACCAATAGCGACGTCACTGGAATCGGTGGAGAGAAGGAGAGGGGCATGTGGGATAGGAAAAGTGAGAGCCGCAGCAGTTGATAGGGCCTTCTTTGCATTGCAGAAGGCCGCTTCTTGGAGGGGATCCCACTTCAGGTCCTTTGGCTTGCCCTTGAGGGAGGCGTAGAGGGGAGCAAGAGTAGCGGCAATGGCTGGCAGAAAACGGTAATAATAGTTGATCATGCCCAAGAATTCCTGCAGAGCTTTGATGGTCGAGGGCACGGGGAAGTCCTGAACGGCTGCTACCTTCTCAGGGAGAGTATGCACTCCTTCAGGAGTGATGCGGTGCCATAAGAACGACACTTCGTTGGCGCCAAAGGTACACTTGTCGTACCAGACTACAAGGCCGTTTTGTTGCAGGCGGTCGAGCACGATGCGCAGGTGACGGAGGTTTTCCTCTTTTGAGGAGGAGAACACAAGAATGTCGTCCACATAACATACACAGAAAGGGAGGTCCCCTGAGATGCCATCCATGAGACGTTGAAACGTGGCCCCAGCATTACGAAGGCCAAAAGAGGAGTAATTGAAGGTGTATGTACCTAAAGGAGCGGTCTCGGGGATGTCTTCTGGGTTCATAGGCACCTGATAATACCCCTTCAGGAGGTCGAACGTAGAGAAAACCTTCGCCTTTTGCAGGTAGGAGGTCACGTCAGCAATGTTTGGGAGGGGGTAATGATCCGGTTCTGTTTGCATGTTCAGGCGCCTGTAATCCCCGCACGGACAGAGGGAGCCGTCTTTCTTCAGAACGATGTGTAAGGGTGACGACCAAAGGCCCATTTCCTCCATTTCGGCGAAGGTCTGTTTGGTGGCTGCCAATTGTTCCGGTGCCAGAAGTCTGAATTTTGCGAAGACGGGGGGTCCTGTCATCTTGATATGGAAATAAATACCGTGCTTGGCAGGAACCGTGGGCATTTGGCAAAGTTCTGGATGGAAAACTTCCGGGTACGACGTGAGGAGGTGGGCGTAGGCATCCGTGGGTGCGCTGATGTGGAGAGCGAGGTTAGAGGGGGCGGGTTGAAGAGGTGTCGACAAGTACGAGTCTGCGTTGACCAATCGTCGGTGGGCGACATTGACCAGAAGGTGGAAATGAGAGAGGAAATCCGCACCGAGGATTGACAATGTGACGTCAGCAACGAGATATTTCCAATTAAATTTACCGTTTCCGAACGATAATGTGAGGTTCTCGTAACCGTAAGTGGGTATCGCAGATCCGTTGGCAGCTACCAAGCGGACGTCGGAAGACGTAGACAGACTACGTCGTGTCCTGAAGAGTTCCCTTGGCAAAAGAGAACGACATGCACCCGTGTCTACCAAAAATGGCACGGCCGTTCCTGCATCATGTAAAAAGAAAAGATTAGAAACACGGGAGGCCACCGCCACGAGCGATGGCCTACTTACACGTTTTTTTTTAGCCACTGACAATCCTTGGCACATTTCTCGCGGTTGCCCCGAATCTGAAGTGGTAGTAGCAAAACTGCGGCGGATGGGAGGTAGTAAGTGGCTGTAGAAGTCGTTGGTTGGGGCGCGAGCAATTGGTGGGTGGTGGGTGGCTTTGTCGCCGCTTCGGCACGTCACGGGGTAGGCGTGTATGTCCTACGGCATTCACGTCAGCTTCGGTTGGCGTTGAATAGGCATCCTCTTCGTCAGGGGTAGAGGCGTTGATGGAGGTCTTGAAGAGGCTGTCCAAAAGGGCGTCAGCTTTGGTCATCAAGTCCTTTATGGGTAAACTATCGACATCGGGTATGGCAGCACGTATAGGTCCGGGTAAACGGCGTATCCAAAGGGCACGAAGTAGGTTCACCTCCCGAGGAGAGCCGTCTGCGGCGGGTTGCAAGCGAGCGATACTGGTAATTTCTCTGAGGGCAAGCGAAGCTCTTTGGTCCCCCAACGGTTGTTGCGAGAGCTGAAAAAGATTTTCTATATGGGCGGCTGGCAACGGCGAGTACTGCTGCAGAAGGTATATTTTGAGGGCGTCATATGCTATTGGGGTGTTTCTTTGTTCATAAAGCCAGTCGGATATTTCCGGGAAGGTGTCCTCAGGTATCGCCGCGAGAACATAATCTGCTTTGGTGGTTGAGCGAGTCATGCCCTTGATGCGAAACTGGACTTCTCTGCATTGAAACCAAGCAAACGCCTCTCCGCTGGCGAACGATGAAAGTTTCAATGGGGCAGCCGCAGCGCTAACTTCCGTAGAGTCCGCCATAGTACCAACGATGGAGGGGCGAGGGGGGGGGTGGAAGGTGGTGGGAGCGAGTCGACTAACGGGGTCACCAATGTGACGGGCCGAGAGAAGGCTGTGACTCAAAGACAGTATGAAAGCAACTGAGTGAGTTTATTATAGAACACTCTCCTTTATATACAAAATCTGAAAGCATCAAGATTTTTTATTCTGGTTCTTTTTAGTGCGAGGGAAGAGCGAAGATACAAGCATAATATATACACAGCTGCCTCTTCCAATGCTCTATCAGTGGCCAGTATTGTAAGATTGGACGGACACAGTGATTTGTGGGCGTAATATATTCAGCCTCAAAACGACACTGATGACTAATCGTGAATCACTTCCGGTGTCATTTTCTCTTGATCAGCCAATGAGATGTCATAAGAAACGAATCTTGTTCTCTTTAATGACTGTCAATCATCAAGAACGAAAAAGGAGATATGTTAAGGTACGTTGTAGAGTAAGGATTTATATTACTATTGGATATGCGACTGCAGGACATTTAGCACAGTTCTGCTAAGACACACACACACACACACACACACACACACACATATATATATATATATACATCCTTATAATAAAGAGCAATATATATTTTAACGAAGCTGCTCTAGTGTAGAGTGGGAGTTTTGTTCGTGCATTCCATTTGTGTATTTGGGAGGTGTGGGGCTGGCTCATGGGGTGAGTTTCTCTCATGTTGGTTTAGGTGATTGTGTGTAGATTGCATAAGACTAATCATTCATTTGATTTATTTTTCATTCAAGTCAGTGTATGTAAATTTACGTTATTTTTATTAATTAACTTTTTCATTAAACATATTTTGTTGCAGTCTTATATAATCTCGTTTTGAATGAATGATACGAGGTATTACGTTATGCTTACGAGATATTACGTAATTTTTATATTTTTCACGTGGTTAAAAAGTACATGACATTTGTTGAATAGATTTACTCTTTTTTTAATGTTTCGAGGGGTAGAAGGGCAGAGTTAGCTAAGAGAGAGTTGCCTCGCTTGTGCATTGGTATTCGTCTGCTACTTAATTATTTGGCAACTTCGGCGCCACTAGGCCTTGCCCTCAAACCGTGAGAATAATCTATTTAGAATTATCTAGAAATTTTAAGTAAATATATATATATATATATATATATATATATATATATATATATATATATATATATATATATATATATGTGTGTGTGTGTGTGTGTGTGTGTGCGTGCCCGTAGGATATCGTAAGCAGCAGAAGATGTCCAGTCTGTTACTTTGATAGAGCCAAAGTTGGTCCTTCCTCTCATCTCAAGAGTATCAAGTGTGTGCCCTCTTGAACGTGATTAACGATTAACGATTTCTATCCAACATATAACGTGTAGTGTGTTCAAACATTGGTAAATCCATTGAATTTCCAGGGTGTTGTGTAATTGAAAATATTTGTATTATATAAATTTTTGTAACTGGCCCTATGAGATTTAGATTAAAACAATGAAGTGTATTTATCATAGCTTGACTGTTTGATTACCTCATGTGATCCAAAAGACCCAAGTGTATCAGTTACTTTTATGTAAATTTCATTTAGTATTTACTCACTAGAAAGTTAAAGTAATAACTATTTTCATTAATTATCAAGATTAAATATTTTTATAAATTAGCTTCTAATGAGAAAAGTCATTCTGTAATTTTCATAGAGAAATATTTTCTTGTCTTAGTCGAAGGTATTTGTTCAGATTTAATATTTCGATTAATCTAATTTTGGTGGTAATTCTTGTTGCATTAGTGTTGTAACTTTTTTATAGAATGTATTAGTTTTTTGTAAAATGTGTATTTTTTTATCACTCATATATCTTAACAGTACTTGCTCATAATCCCAGTTTAAAAATCAAAGTAAGAGGTTGTTTTTTAATAGGTTCTATCAAATAATCCTACAGTTTTGTTTTGAGTGTACGTAAGAGACCTTTGGATATTCAATGTTTTTATAGCTTGCCATCTCGAGGTTGCATAATTTCTCAGAGCTCAGGTATTTTTCAAGTGTTTACAGACTTATGTAAAAATAAACAGGTGAGTGTGAAACTCGGGAGGCAATGTAATTTGCCAACAGTAAAATATATTTTTGGTGCCCAGACCCTTTAGATTAAGTGGGTTTGTTTTAGATATTAGTGATATTAGGGCCATGTTTTCATTAAAGGTTTGACCATTATATTGTTCAAAGGATTCTGTGTATTGTTAGGATATACTCTTTTGGAGAGGTATAAGTTTTGTACAGTACAAGATAGCACAGTTCAATATCCAAGAGTTTTTAAAAAATCCCAATTACTCAGAAATTGTCAGAAGCTAAAATAACTAAAGCGTAGCATCGCTCTATTTTAATGGCATGTGGTGGCCATGCAACAAGTGGATTGATTAAAGCCCAAATCAAGTGTCTAGCCTTAGGAGCGTTGATAAACTCGGGAAAATTGTCAGAAGAAGATATTGTAGCAGCTTGTGAACTGTTGGAGGATGCTGAAGCAGAATTTGTAGCGAAACAAGGACCAGTTGACCTGCAAACTAAAAGCATGAAAGCAGACAGGAATCTAGAGGTTGAGGTTCGACGAATTGCGGGTGAAGAAAATTCGATCAATATGAAGTGTTGGCAGAGAGAGAAGAAAGAGAAAGAAGAAGGGATGAAAGAGACGTAGAACGAGAAGAAAGAGAGGGAAGAAGCCAGAGAAGTCTCAAAACATGAATGAGAAATGGAAGCAAGAGAAATTGCAAAACGGGAAGAAAGAGAGAGAGAAGAAGCAAGACGAGAAGAAAAAGAGAAGGAAGAGGCAAGAGAAATTGTGCGACCAGAAGGGAAGTGGAACTGTTGAATGCTTGTGCAAAATCAGCAACGCAGACAGAGATGACCCCTGCTTTGAACGATCCCGTGTTCAATGTGACAATGGCCTAGTGGTTAATTCCAAAATTCACAGAATAAGCTCCCCGATGAATTCTTTGACCATTTTGTAATGGATGCATGGACAATTGAATGGCAGAAGATAAATGGTCTGTGTTATTGCAGAGTGTCTTGATTGGAAAAGGATGCAGTACATATCTTTCCTTGTCACAGGACCAGAGGAAGGAGTATCAAGAAGTGAAAAGGAGCGTGCTGCAAGTGTATCAGATGACAGCTGAATATCACAATGAAAGATTCTGAAGTGTGCGGAAGAACGAGAAAATGACTTTCCAGGATTAAGCTTATAAGGTACGACGATGTTTTAAAAAATGGATAGAGGCTGCTAACGTGAGAGAGAGGGCTGATTTAGAAGAATTGAAAGTACTAGAACAATATTTACAAGGAATTCCTGAACATATTCGAATGTACTTGAGAGAGAGAGTTGAAGAAACTTGATAAAGGTGATTCGCTGAGTGAAGATTATAACATTATCAGTGGTAAACCCTAGGCAGGTATGAATTTTCAATTGACTTCCGACCAAGTGTCAAGAATTTCCCGAACAACGGAAACATGTTTAATAGTAACTATGTGAACAAGTTCAATAGTTACCGCGGAAGTACCACTGGTACTGTTCCAAAGCAGAATGTAATAGTATCACAGCAAGAATCGTCGAATTGTCCTTCAGGTATCGTGAAAGACGTGCAGAAGGTTTATATTGTCTGTTTTAAGTGTGGCAAGAAAAGTCACATCAGTAAAGAATGTTGGTCGAACCAAGCGAAAGCAGTCGCCCAAGTTCAAGATGATTCAACTTCACAGAATGCGAAGACGAAGAAATAATCGAGAAAGGACGACCAGGAAAATAAGCCACCTAACGTTTGCATGACAAACAGGACAACCCCAAGCAGCATCGATGCCTTTAAACCGTATATTTATGAAGGTATGTTAGCTGCGACACAGGTTGTAACCCTAGCGTGGTCACACGAGCTGTACACCTGTTGGTGAAACAGTTATCCCTGGGAATGCAGAATGAGGGATATGCCGTCAGATATTGATTCCCGCAATGCTGAGAAGTCAGTTGATCACTGTAGCTCATGAGACAGGACATATGAATAAGGAAGACAATGGAGAAGATAACGAAACACTTTTTCTGGCCTGGCATGCATAAGGACGTGAGTTAGTTTTACCTGGCTTGTCATGTTTGTCAGATGGTTGGAAAGCCCAACAAGTACATCAAGAAAACTCCCTTACACAAGATCAAAATATGAGGAGAACCCTTCAGCAAAGGACCAAATAAAATGTTGGTAGAAAAAGGGAAAGATCGAGAGGAAACAGATGAAGAATATGTTAAGAATTTGAGGAAAAGGATCGGTGAGATAAGGAAATTTTCCCCAGAAGGTGTGAAGAGGAGTCAAGGAAAAACGAAGAAAAGGTTTGGTATGAAAAGTACGAACAGACAGTTTGCGGTAGGACAACAGGTGTTAGTCTACTTACCGATAAGGAGATTCCCTTCCTCCAACGAGTTCCAAGAACCTTTCTGGATTTTGGAGGAGAGCAGTGACCCGACCTTCGTTATCGAAATACCAGAAAAAAGAAAAAGTCGAAGGAAATTACTCAATAATCTTCGAAACCGATACTTGAAGCACCGGATTTCCACAGGAAATTCCTTATACTAGTGGATGCGTCGGACCCTGGGATTGAAGGTGTCCTATTACAAGAAGACAAGAAGGAATTCTTCACCCTGTTTATTTTTTTTTATGTTATAGAAGCTGAAGAAGAATCAACAAGATTACTCTACGGTTGAAAAGGAACTGCTAGCACTAATCACAGCAATAAGGATGGTTGGAATTTATGTAAATCGACCACCACAATCCTTTAACTTTTGTTAATAGGATGAAGAATAATCATCAAAGTTTAACTAGGTGGTCATCATGTTTGAAACCATATTGTATTAATGTAAAGAATATATCAGGTAACGAAAATGTGGTTGCTGATTATTTATCTTGGTCTGAATCGGTAGATTAAGGCCCGGAATAAATTATCTTTTTGGGGGGAGCTATCTTACAAAGCTGGTCTAGCGTAGAGTGGGTGTTTTGGTAGTGTATTTCATTTGTGTATTTGGGAGGTGTGGGGCTGGCTTGTGGAGTGAGTTCCTCACATGCTGATTTAGGTGATTGTGTGTAGATTACATAAGATGCATCGTTCATTTAATAGTATTTTTCATTCAAGTCAGTGTATGTAAATTTACATTATTTTTAAGAATTAACTTCATTTATTTTATTACAAAGTCTTATGTAAGCTTGTTTAAGGTATACTGTATCACACACGAGGTAATAATACGAGGTATTATGTCATGATTACGAGAGATTACGCAATTTTTATATTTTCCACGTGGTTAGAAAGTACTTGAAATTTTTAGTAATAGATTTACTTTTTTTTTAATGTTTCGAGGGGTAGGTGGGTGGAGTTAGCCGATAGGGAGTTACCTCGCTTTAGCGTTACTATTCGACTGCTACTTGATTAGTTGGAAAATTTTGAGCTGCTAGGCCTTGCCACCTAGCCATGAGAATAATCTAATTAGAATTACCTAGGACTTTTGAATCAATATATATGTGCCCCTAGGAAATCGTAAGCAGCAGAAAAGATCCAGCCTGCCCTTTGATAGAGCCAAAGTTCATCCGCCCTCTCCTCTCAAGTGTATCAAGTTTGTGCCCTCTCGAACGTGATTAACAATTTCTATCCAACATATATCGTGTGTAATGTGTTCAAAGGTTGATAAATCATTTGACTATGATTTCAAGTGCATTGTGTTAATTAAAGTATTTGTATAGTATAAATATTTTTAACTGGCCCTGCGAGATTTAGGTTAAAACAGTGAAGTGTATTTATTTTGATTTAACTGTTCGATTACCTCGTGTGATCCAAAAGACGTAAGTGTATCAATTACTTTTATGTAAATTTCATTTAGTATTTACTCACTAGAAAGTTAAAGTAATAACTATTTTCATTAATTATCAAGATTAAATATTCTTATGAATTAATTTCTAGTCTAAGGTTTTTGTTCAGATTTAATATTTTAAGTTATTTAATTTTGGTGATAATTTTTGTTGCATTAGTGTTGTAACTTTTTCATAGAATATATTTATTTTTGTAAAGTGTGTATTTTTTCGATCACTCATATTTCCTAACAGTACTTGCTCGTAATCTCTGTTTATGAATCAAAGTAAGAGGTAGTTTTTTAATAGTTTCTATCAAATAATCCTTCAGTTTTGTATTACATGTCGGTAAAAGACCCTGGATATTCAGTGTTTTTATATATTCCTTTCTCGAGGTTTCATAATTTCTCAGAGCTCAGGTATTTGTCAAGTGTTTACAGACTTATGTAAAAATAAACAGGTGAGTTTAGAACTCGGAAGGTTATATATATATATATATATATATATATATATATATATATATATATATATATATATATATATATATATATATATATATATATATATATATATATATATATAAAAATAAATATATATATATAAATATATATATATATATATATATATATATATATATATATATATATATATATATATATATATATATATATATATATATATATATATATTATATATATATATATATATATATATATATATATATATATATATATATATATATATATATATATATATACATAGCTTACTGGCTAGTTCAGTGGTGCATGTTCATAGCATTTGCATGGCAGCAGATCGATCACCGCCTGGGACCGTGAATTTAAGCTGTTTACTGGGGAGGCCACTGCTGCAGATGGGCCTCACATTGGAGAGTTGAGCTTGCTTGGCAGACGTTCTGGTGACCATCTATTCTGATGAAACTGGAATAGAACCAAACACCTATAACTATAATATATACCATACATACAATAGGGATACAAAATATTCATATATGACTATAAAATATTAAATGTAAACTTAAGAAAGCTCTTTCTAATTTGTATTCATATGTTAGTTTTAAGTTTGTTTTCATGAATCCACTAACTATCAGTAGCTTTGTTCAGATTCAAAGACACTCTATAGGATTTGATACGGCCCTCTATTTTTTATTTATACAATTGTCCCAGATGTAGTTTAGAAACTTATAGCAGAGGCAAAAATTACTTTTTTTTTTTTTTGTGACCGTGGCTTGAAAAGGAAGATTTCTTTGTATTTTCATAATCTTTAACCTTGAAATTAAGATTTTAGCACCAATGTCCCTGACAAAACCACGGGCTAATTTTTTTTTAATTGCATTTTCGTAGGCATAGCGCAGGGGCGTAAAAATTATCCCAATACTACATCAGCCTTCTCGGAAAAAAAGTTAATTACTGATTAGTAACTTACCACACTATTGTTTGGTAAAAGATTTTTAATTTTAAAAAGGTCTTGTTATGGAAGCATATGAGCAGTTCGAAAGTTCTTCCTGAGGTGGAAAGAGTTGAGAGTTGCACAAAGGTGCTATCTGTCAAATGGATGACGAAGGTGCAAAGACCTCCAATAAGGCTTAATATGTACCAGCATAAAGTGCTCTCCAGTCTTGCTGTCAGTATCAACCACGGAAAACCAAACCATACTGTCACACTACACATCTAGAACCTTTTTCAAAAATCTGTATTGTATGAGGTTATGTTGAAGCTGACAAATGTAATGGAACAAAAAAGAATTCAATTTCATTTCCTTGTTGGGGACAATCCAACGTAAAAATCCTTCTGCAGCTCAAATCTGAATCCTGAAATGATTTACGGACTCAGGTATAGCAGATACATTAGTGGCGGCTGGTGTTAGCATAGGGAGATCTGTAGACCATTCCTTGTGAGGAAAACACCATAGAAGGGGTCAGAGATGCATAGTTCTGTGGCAAGGTGTTTTGATATACTAAAAGCTCCAAGGAATTCTTTATAACAAACTGTCTGATAGCACCAAAGAAAGAATTGATATTCTAAGGCATCCTTTAGATATTCAAACTGAAGTCCTTGCAAACAGTTATCCAAGTCCTGAAGAAAATAATGAGTTCAAAGAGCTTAAGGAACAAAAATCTATGACAAACCAAATGGAAGATTTTTTAATTTCTTTTTTAAAAATGTCTGATCCACTCACCTAAAACATAGATGCTTGTCACTTAAAGAATGGACCAGAGTGCCTCATCATATAATTTGCTACCTGGACTGCAAGCATACAACAACAAGCTATTTATCAGATTTCTGTGCAATGCTATTTACGTTACCAGAGACTTAAAAAGCATGATTTAACCAAAGTATTGCTCAATCAATGTCAGGTCTTCCTTATTATTGCATGCAATTTGGCATGTAGATTGAGATAAAAGTGATGGCTTCATCTTCTGCAGAATGAAAAGCAACTATTTTCAACCACATGAAATGCTAAGAGAATTGAAAGAATTAAGTCTGCCCTGTCTCGACTGTGAGAGACAAGATAGAATACACAAGGATTGACAGCCTGCAAGATTAAAGATGGAGGAAGAAGCTGTTCAAGATTGGCTTGCTTGTCTTCAATGCTTCATTGTCGACCCATTTAACGCTTCAAATCCAACACTAAATCACACCAATCAGGTATTATTGCTCCACAAGATGTAACTGTTGACACCAAATCTACTCTACCAGAAGCCAAAGACCAGCTTGGGACACTTTTTGAGGAGCGCATTGTCTCAAAATAATAAAAAAAACATTAGTGCAAGAATGGACACAAGAAAGAGGATAAATTTTGATAGTACTAAAATTTGTAGAGAGTCAAGTGCACACATAAAGAGGACTGACAATGAAAGGTCAGGGTTAACGGCATGTTGAGTCTTGTAGGAGGGTTGGGTTCCGTTGACCTTGAAAGAGTTTTGAGTGGGAGGGTGACCAAGGAGAGTTTGTCATTATTCAACGTCGATGGTTCCACGAGAAAAAAAAAATCAGCTTCTTAGTTAATTAATTCAGCCTTGAACCAACATCAACCTCCCTAGATAGCTATGTAAGCATCATTGACATGGTCATGATCTGTAGACTTGCATCCCTAACAGCAGAAGACCGAGAGGCTAAGAGAGACGAGATGGCATTGTTATAGATGGATTCGCTATTTCACAAAAATACATGACCTAATCATCTCTAGGCATATCCCTGGCACCATCATTATTCTGGGGAATGACAAATATGATTTATCCCACTCAATCAAATTGATGAACATGACTGCCGAATAACTAACCACGGGACACAGCCAAACAAATATCCAACGCCCAAAGAAAAATTCCCAAATCTAAGTGACCTTCAATCCTTCATGACAAATGGAAATAACAAAAGGAAACTACAAATCCTGATAAAAAGATTTTGTGTCGCGGAGTGAAGTCAGAAAAAAAAAACATTTATAAAATTCAATGAAGAAAACGAAGACATTGCATTTTCCAATGTAGAGGTAGACACAATAATGCGTATCAATGGTATCACAGCATGTGTCATTGATGTCAGTGAGGGCATAAATGTCTATGTTCCAGCAGCGATTGTTTCTCATGATATCCAAGGTGAACTGTACATAATACGAAAGAAAGTTCCAAACTCACCTGTTTGTTTTCACATAAATCTGATTCACTTGAGAAATCCTATAACTCCCACTGAATATCCAAAGGTCTCCTATGTATGCTCAAAACTAACTGGGAAAATATTATTAAGAACTTTTCAAAACAACCTTTTGCTTCGATTCTTAAACAGGGATACGAGAGAGTTCACAAAAATAAATATATGCTATAAAAAATTACAACACTTTGAAAGAATTTACACCAAAAATAAATCACTGGAAATATTAATTCTTAACAAAACCTTAGACTAAGACAAGAAGAAAGATACTTATGAGAGTTACGTAATCACACTGACTCAGAATATTAAATCTAAACAAAACGTCAGACTACAACAAGAGAGTATTACACTGAAAATTATTTCATCACTTGACTCGGAATATTAAATCTGAAAAAAAAAAACCTTAGTCTAAGAGAAGAAAATATTACACGCTGACAATTTTATAATCACTTGACTCAATGAAAATTAAATTCTACACAAATATTTAATCTTGATAAATAATGAAAAAAGTTAAACTTTAACATTTTAATTATTAAATTCTTATTGAAATTTACATAGCAGTAACTAATAAGCTTATGCCTTTAGCTCACACAAAGTAATCAAACAGGTAGTAATACAAATACACTTCACGAGTTTACATAAATCTCACATGGCCAGTTAAAAAAACATATATAATACCACCACGTACAAAACCACAACAAATTTCAAATCACCTTTGAAGTTTTGGTAACGTTTGAACACAGTACACTTGATATATGTTTGGTATAAACTTATTCACCTTGGATGGGACACACACTCACGGTACTTGAGACGGAGATGTGATCGGCCCTTTCACTGTTAAAGGTTGGTTCTCTTCTGCTGCAATGCATCCATGGGGGTTCTTATATATTGACTGAATTATTCTAGATCCTTCTAGGTCAGGGGTCTAGAAGCTTGGTGGCTGTACCTGACGGGGTATCAGTTGCCAACTGGGTCTATCGAACAGAATCTAACATCGCTTGCAAGGCAACCGTATCTCAGTAC
>NC_090731.1:110737440-110739940 GCF_036898095.1 Palaemon carinicauda | reverse complement strand
ATATATATATCCTCTCTTGGTGGGGATACCTGAGCTTGGCGAAGGAGTTTGCGTATCGCCGTGGTCAACAAAACTGTGCTAGCCAGGGCCACCCATAGTGTATTGGTTTTGCTATGAGCGACCAGAAGAAAATCTTCCACCTCCACCAATCTACAATGGCCAACGTGGTGACGAAAAGTGAACAAATTCCAGGCATGCATTGACATATCTGAAAAATTAACCCTGCAGACGATTATAAACTACTAAATTCTCATTTCGAACACAAAATATATGTTATCCTGTAGTAAATAACGTGATTGGACCGAATTTGACCTTCATTTCTACTGCAAACCAACAAAATAACCAATTCGACTAACTTCAATGGTGAAAACCGGTTAAATCACGTTATTTTCTACAGGGAAACATATATTTTTTGTTATAATGTTTAAATATAATGTCTTTTATTATATATTTTTTGTTAAAATGTTTAAATATAATGACTTGCTCAAATTCCGTGTCACTTCACTCACGTATGTACTGTGAACGATAACATTAGCAACGTTACTAATGGTACACAGCATTACCAACGTTACGGTGGCATTGCTAACGTTAGTAATGCTACAGTAATATTATCATGTGTATTTTAAAGCATTTTTCCATATACCCTTTACACAATATATATAAAAATACAAAAAGGGTACAGAACCTAACAAACCCACCTAACCTAACCTAGAAGGTCCCAGGTCACAAACCCAATATAATGTCTTTTGTTATATATATCATGTTAAAATGTTTAAATATAATGACTAGTTAAAATTCCGTGTCACTTCACACGTTACGTTAACATCAGCAACACTATATATAATGGTTCTTGTTCCGCCACTGGCTCGCTTACGCTCGCAGGAAAATAAAACATCAAGTGTATGTACTGGCAAGCGGTAATGTTGAGCTGCACATGCTAACATTAGCAATGTTACTCTAACATGCAATGTTACATTAACATTAGCAATATTAAATATAATGGTTCTTGTTCCGCCACTGGCTCGGTTACGGTCGTAGAGAAATAAAACATCAAGCTCGTATGTATTGGCAAGCGGTAATGTTGAGCTGCGCATGCTAACATTACCAATGTTACTCTAACATCCAATGTTACGCTAACATTAGCAACGTTAAATATAATGGTTCTTGTTCTGCCACTGGCTCGCTTACCGTCGCAAGAAAATAAAACATCAAGCTCGTATGTACTGGCAAGCGGTAATGTTGAGCTGCGCATGCTAACATTACCAATGTTACTCTAACATCCAATGTTACGCTAACATTAGCAACGTTAAATATAATGGTTCTTGTTCTGCCACTGGCTCGCTTACCGTCGCAAGAAAATAAAACATCAAGCTCGTATGTACTGGCAAGCGGTAATGTTGAGCTGGCATGCTAACATTACCAATGTTACTCTAACATCCAATGTTACGCTAACATTAGCAACGTTAAATATAATGGTTCTTGTTCTGCCACTGGCTCGCTTACCGTCGCAAGAAAATAAAACATCAAGCTCGTATGTACTGGCAAGCGGTAATGTTGAGCTGCGCATGCTAACATTACCAATGTTACTCTAACATCCAATGTTACGCTAACATTAGCAACGTTAAATATAATGGTTCTTGTTCTGCCACTGGCTCGCTTACCGTCGCAAGAAAATAAAACATCAAGCTCGTATGTACTGGCAAGCGGTAATGTTGAGCTGCGCATGCTAACATTACCAATGTTACTCTAACATCCAATGCTACGCTAACATTAGCAACGTTAAATATAATGGTTCTTGTTCTGCCACTGGCTCGCTTACCGTCGCAAGAAAATAAAACATCAAGCTCGTATGTACTGGCAAGCGGTAATGTTGAGCTGCGTATGCTAACATTACCAATGTTACTCTAACATCCAATGTTACGCTAACATTAGCAACGTTAAATATAATGGTTCTTGTTCTGCCACTGGCTCGCTTACCGTCGCAAGAAAATAAAACATCAAGCTCGTATGTACTGGCAAGCGGTGATGTTGAGCTGCGCATGCTAACATTACCAATGTTACTCTAACATCCAATGTTACGCTAACATTAGCAACGGTAAATATAATGGTTCTTGTTCTGCCACTGGCTCGCTTACCGTCGCAAGAAATAAAACATCAAGCTCGTATGTACTGGCAAACGGTAATGTTGAGCTCCGCATGCTAACATTACCAATGTTACTCTAACATGCAATGTTACGCTAACATTAGCAACGTTAAATATAATGGTTCTTGTTCCGAAACTGGCTCGCTTACGGTCGCAGGAAAATTAAACATCATGCTTGTATGCACTGGCAAGCGGTAATGTTGAGCTTCGTACTCTAACAAAATATAGTAAAACTAACACATTAAAATTAAAGAAGTTAATAAATTACTTTTATGACCGCGATGACGAAACTTGTGGGGCATGGGGGTGTTGTGACTGTGAGTCTGTGTCGTCTTAACTTCTTTGCCTTAGTTTAGT
>NC_090731.1:110727440-110732440 GCF_036898095.1 Palaemon carinicauda | reverse complement strand
TGATTAATTTAAATCTTTCATGTTTTATTCCTTATCTATGAGAGAGCGAATTGACAAGCATTGCCTAAATGATAAGAGATAGCAGTGAACGACTGAGTAAAGAGTTCCGCCAGACTTTAATGAAATAATCTAAAATAAATGTAATTTTGCGAGATTCACTGAGCATCTGGGGTCTGTAATTTTTATAGGGTGGAAATCCAAACTATCCACAAATATACAAAGAAACACTTATATATATATAGAAATATATATATATATATATATATATATACATATATATATATATATATATATATTTATATATATATATATATATATCTATATCTATATATACATATATTATATATATGTATATCTATATATATATATATATATATATATGTGAGTGTATGTATAATATATATATATATATATATATACATATACAAATATATTTATAAACTTGTTAATGCATACATATTATCGTTATCATTATCATCATTATCAAGCATTGATACTCCACTACTATAATATTGCCTCGGACATGACCTTTTACTCGTTTCTGGTAATGGTTTTTCTACGCCAGTCTATACCAGCAAAATCTCCTAGCCCGTCGATCCATGGTTTGCAATCTCTAGGGACCCATTCTGTCATTTTAATGCCTATCTATTATCTGTCATTCTCATTATATATCCTGTGTAGATTATAGAAATTCACTGTTGATGGCATTTATGGACTATGTAAAATCCTTTGATAGTGTGCACCGGCAAATTTTGTGGAGAGTCCTTCATTAAAACGGAATTCCTCATGAATATGTAAATTTGATTAGGTCTGTTCATGAGCATAGTAAGTGCAAAGTTAATGTTATTGGAGTTCTATCAAATGAATTTCCAGCGAACATTGGAGTACTCCAAGGGAATGTGTTGTCACCTATGTAATGCATAGAACAGTTGGAGATGTGGAGAAGGATTGGACTGGATTGATAATAAGAATTTAGCTGACCAGAGTATGCTGATGACCCTGTCCTTATTAGCAGAACACCACAGGATTCGCAATGCTTGATTACCAGAATGCATGAAATATCACAGGAGGTTGGGCTCAAAATATATAGGAAAATCCCAGAGATAATGAGAACGGAATGTTGGAAGACGAAATTTCATTATAAGGATAAAGGATTAATGAGGTAGAATCATTCAAATATTTAGGAACTATGATCTCTACTACAAGATCCTTAGAATTAAAGTTTAAGGAAAGATTGAATAAAGCAAATAGAGCAATGGCTTGGTTAAATAAAATGTGAAAAATAAATCGGCCGAAATTTCACACGAAAATTAAGATACAGTATATGTCAGTGTATTGAGATTAATGTTACTGTATGGGCAAGAAAAAAAAACTGCATCTATGACAGTCAGAAGGGACTGTTTCCCGCCAGGCCGCTGCAGGCTGTTCTTTTACCTCCCCATAAGTTTTCACAAATATAGGGTTTTAATAATTCCCATGTTTTTGGTAAATTCTGGTATTAAAAAAAGTTTATAATAACATGTTTAACTTATGCTGAGTGTAATTTATCCCAATTTGTGTTAAAATATGTGAAAAATTACAAAATTACAAAGCGTGCATCCGAACATAAGGTGCTGTCGTTGACTTCGGCGGATTGGGTTATTAAATGTAGACTTACCATGACGATACTTATAATATATTTATTCATTCACATTGTTTTTTTGACAAAACATATATGTGATGGAGAGATATAGGTTAGTGAATGAGTTTTGATTCACATTACTTGGTAATTATTTGAGAACAATGAAGGTGTTCGGACAAAAATACTTCCGACTAATCAGGTATCAGGAACCTTTCCGAGCTAAAAGGGCACCCCTTGTGAGTCGGTGCAAATATGCACCGCTATAAAAAATAGACTATAGAATAATACCCGAGCTCTGAGGTATTATGCAACTCCCAGACGGCAAAATATAAAAACACTGAATATCCAAAGGTCTCTTATGTACATGCAAAACAAAACTGGGTGATTACTTGATATTACTATTCAAAACATTCTCTTACTTCGTTCTTAGCCCTGTTAAGAAATAATGGTGATCGAAATTATGCACGCTTTACAAAGATAAATATATTTTATAAGATGTCACAAAAATAATACAAAAAGAATTAACACCAACATTAAGTTACTAGAAATATTAAATCTTAACAAAAGCTTAGACTAAGACAAGAAAATGTTACCTAAAATAAATTATAGAATCACTTGTTTCACTGGAAATTGATTTATAAAAATATTCAATTTTAATGATTAAGTTAAATAGTTAACACTTTAATACTCTAATGATTAAATCCTTAATGAAATTTACGTAAAAGTAACTGATACACTTACGTGTTTTGCATCACAAGAGGTAACCGAATAGTTAAGCCAAAATAAATACACTACTTTTTAGCCTAAATCTCACAGTGCAAGTTAAAAAATTATATTATACTAGTACTTGCATTAACACAATATACTTGATATATTATTCAATGGATTCATTAATGTCTGAACATACTATACAAAATATATGTTGGATAGATATTGTTTATCATGTTTGAGAGGGCACATACAAAGCACTTGAGAGGAGAGAGACAAGGCTGCATCTCTTCTGCTGCTCATGCATTCATAGGGACATATATATATTGACTTAGATTAATTCCAGAATCTTCCAGTCCTAACTACTGGAAACGTGGGAGTCATTCTTACAAAGCCAAAGCTGCACACTAAGAAAATTTAACAGGGGAACAAACATTGCTTGCGAGGTAACCCTCTTCCAGCTAACTTCGCCCACATACTCTTCGAAACTTAAAAAAAAAAAAGAGTATATCTATTTCCAGAATATTCATGCACATTCTAACCACATGGGAAAATAAACACGACGTACTACCTCATGTGTGATACAGCATAACAAATTATGTGAAATAAAAAAGTTAATTCTTAAAAATAACGTAAATCTAAGGATACGGACTTGAATGAAAAAAAGCAATTAAATGAACAACGAAAATCTTATGTAATTTACATACAATTGCTTAAGCCTGCATGAGAGGAACTCACCTTACAAGCTGGTTATACACCTCCTAAATACACAAATGAAATAGATGAATAATATATTTACTCCATGCTAGACCAGCTTCGGAAGAGAGCTCTCCTAAAAAAAGTTTATATATTCCGGGCCTGAATCCACCGATTCAGTCCGAGATAGATAATCTGCAACCATGTTATCTTTACCTGATATATTCTTTACATTAATACAATATGGTTGCAAACATAATGACCGCTTAGTAAACTTTTTATTATTATTCTTCATCTCATTAACAACAGTCGAAGGATTGTGATTCGAGTGAACTGTAATTTTTTTCATTCTGTGGTTTGTTCAAGTAAACTTCAAATTTTCGTATCGCTGTGATTAGCGCTAGTAGTTCCTTTTCAAATGAGTAATTTCACTGATGCTTCTTCAGCTTCGACGACATAAAACAATCTGGGTGAAGAATTCCTTTCTTACCTACTTGTAATAGGACAGTTCCAATCCCATTGTCTAACGCATCCACTTGGATAAGGAATTTCTTATTAGAATTCAGTTTCAAAGTTATTATGGCCTTACTTTGATTTTTCCTTTTTCCTGGTATTTCGATAATGTAGGTCCGGTCACTCCTCTTCTCCAAAATCCAGAATGGTTCTTGGAACTCATTGGCGAGAGGAAATCTCCTTATCGGTGAAAAAACCAACACCTGTATTCCTACCGTAAACTGTCTGTTCGTATCATTCCTACCAAACATTCTCTACGTTTTTCCTTGACTCGTTTTCACATCTTCTGAGAAAATTTCCTTATCTCGCCGATCCTCTCGATCTTTCCCTTTTTCTGCCAACATTTTAATCGGCACTTTGCTGAAGGGTTCTCCTCATACTTCCATCATGCGTAAGGGAGCTTCCTTGATGCCCTTGTTATGCTTTCCAGCCATCGGACAAACGTGACATGTATGGCAAAAATGGCTCACGTCCTTCTGCATGCCAGGCCAGAAAGAGCGTTTCATAATCTTCTCCATCGTCATCCTTATTCCCAGGTTTTGTCTCTTGTATGCTAAGGCAATCACCTGTCTTCTCAACCGTGCAGAAATCAATATCTGATGGTATATTCCCCATTCAGCATTCCCAGAGATATCAGTGGGTCTATGCTTCCTCATAAGCAACCCATCTTTAAGATAATAACAGGTGGGAGACTGCTGCACCTCCATCTCATCCACCACACAGTACAATAACTCTGTTAACGTTGCATCATTCTGTTGCAGTCCTACCAGCCCTTTCCTACTCACTTGTCCTACTTTTAATGCTGAGTTTTCTATTACTCCTAAATCCATTGCTTCCTTGTCTTCCTATCTACTAGTCTGTTGTTCCTTTTCTCTTGGGCTCTCTCGGATGTTCTCCTTTTATGTACCATCATGGGAATTCTCTTCTTCTGAAAATAAATCCTCCAAGTTCATCAGTTCTTTGGTTTCACTTTCTTCTTCTGCATTCACTTTCTTCGTCATACTCCTAGTCGTCATGCAAAGAGGAAACAGATACAGGTTGTCCTTCTCGAGTTCAGTCGTAGAACTATACTTCAAACGGCACTCCACCAACTTCATTACCCAGCAGGACTTCTACTCCTTTGACAGCCAATGAATCCTTTACCGCAAAATCAAAATGACCTGTCACTATCTCGCATGACAGTTTCCAACAGCAAATAGTGGTAACCTCCTTACCTCCTATTCCCTTCAAAATTACCAAGTATCCCGTGAGAGACTGTTCCACAAACGGGTACACACATCATATCATTTCACTATGGTTACAACCTGTGTCGTACAATATCTTGACTGGGGTC
Organism: Palaemon carinicauda; assembly: GCF_036898095.1. NCBI lineage: Eukaryota > Metazoa > Arthropoda > Malacostraca > Decapoda > Palaemonidae > Palaemon > Palaemon carinicauda. The sequence continues at coordinate 110,727,569 of NC_090731.1, read as the reverse complement.
TGCTCACTCCCATTTAAGGCGGCTAACATACCTTCATAATTATAGGGTTTAAAGGCACCCATGCTGTTTGGGGTTGTCCTGTTCATCGTGTAAACGTTAGCTGGCTTATTTTCCTTGTCGTCCTTTCCC
>NC_090731.1:110707440-110712440 GCF_036898095.1 Palaemon carinicauda | reverse complement strand
AACACTCATGCACATCTCCCTTACCCTTATATAGTGGTACAATACACGCACAAACCCAATCTACAGGGTACCATTGTCAACACAAAACACATATTAAACAATCTCACCAACCATTCAAGTACAGTCACACCCCCTTCCTTCAACATCTCAGCTCTCACACCATCCATACCAGATGCCTTTCCTACTCTCGTTTCATCTAGTGCTCTCCTCACTTCCTCTTTTGTAATCTCTCTCTCTCTCAATCTCATCTCCCATCACCAGCACCTCAACACCTGCAACAGCAATTATATCTGCCTCCCTATTATCCTCAACATTCAGTAAACTTTCAAAATATTCCGCCCACCTTTTCCTTGCCTCCTCTCCTTTTAACAACCTTCCATTTCCCTCTTTCATTGTCTCTTCAATTCTTGGAACAGCCTTCCTTACTCTCTTCACTTCTTTCCAAAACTTCTTCTTATCCTCTTCATATGAATGACCCAATCCCTGACCCCCACCTTAGGTCAGCTGCCCTCTTTGCCTCACTTACCTTGCGCATTACTTCCACATTTTCTCTCTATATCTTTCATACCTCTCTACACTATTACTCTGTAGCCATTCTTCAAAAGCCCTCTTTTTCTCTTCCACTTTTACCTTCACTCCTTCATTCCACCATTCACTGCCCTTCCTCATGCTGCCTCTAACAAATTTCTTGCCACACACATCACTTGCAATCCCAACAAAATTTTCTTTTACTAACTTCCACTCCTCCTCTAAATTACCCGTTTCTCTTACTTTCACTTCAGCATATGCCATTTTCAACCTTTCTTGATATTAACTTTTAACCCCCGGTTTCATTATCTCTTCAACCCTCACTAGCTCCCTTTTACATCCACCTACTCTATTCCCCCACTCTTTTGCTACAACTAATTTTCCTTCCACCAAAAAATGATCAGACATACCGTTAGCCATACTCCTAACCACGTGCACGTCTTTCAATCTTCCAAACTTTCTTTTAGTTTATCAACACGCCCTTTATACCACTCTTCAATTTGCCACTCTTACCCATGTATACTTGATTTTATCCTTCTTTTTGAAAAAGCTAGAACTTATCACCATCTCTTGCTCAACACACATATCTACCAGTCTCTCACCACTCTCATTTTCACCTGTTACGCCATACTTCCCAATGACACCTTCTACCTCTCCAGCGCCCACTCTAGCATTTAAGTCACCCATGATAACTATATAATTCCTTTCTACCCAGTACTTCTACACACATAGTTAATTCATTCCAGAACTCATTCCGCTCTTCACTTTTTTCACAACCTGGTCCATACGCACTGACAAAAGCACAACATTCCCTACCCAACCTACCCCTTACCTACATTAACCTATATGCTATCTCCTTCCATTCCACTGCTTTACCTGTCATCCATTCACTCAGCAATAAAGCCACACATTCTCTTGATCTTCCCCTTTCAATTCCAGACACTCTACCAGAAATTTCACCAAACTTCACTTCACCTTTCCCTTTTATCTTTGTCTCACACAAAGCCAATATACCCATCCTTCTATTCTTAAACATACTTCCAATCTCACATCTTTTACTCTGAATCGTACTACATCCACGCACATTCAAACACTCCAAAACTGTATATATATATATATATATATATATATATATATATATATATATATATATATATATATATATATATATATATATATATATATATATATATATATATATATATATATATATAAATGTATATATAAATGTATATATATATATAAATGACATAATCATATATGTGTAGAACAACTTTTATAATAGGCATAACTATTCGAGCTAAATGATGTGTCCATGTGGTAACTACGGAATAGAGTTAAACAAACTTACCAAAATATTATATATCCGGCAAAAATATTGTCAGACTGTATCAGCTCGTTTTCCTCAGCTGTACGTTGTAGATTTAGAGTAAGCACTACAGCTATCCTGATTACCAATCAGAGTTGCTAATGTGCGACCTCTGCTTCTCAAAATTGGGCTCTACCCTGCTTCGTTCACCAAACTGGTACATTTACCCTACCATATATCGCATTACTTCGCAAAATATATTGTTTGAGTCATATTTTCTTATTCTATTGTCCGTTAAATCTCTTGTTTTATTCTTTTCTTTTTTTTCAAGATTTTTTCCGTATCTTTATGAAATTTTCTGTTAAGATAATAACAGAACTACCAAATGTTATCAGATTATCCTTCAGAAAATATGTCTTTTAAAAGGATGTCTAATTTTCTGCAAATAAGAAAATGGTTAAAGATTTTTCCTTAGCATATAAGATATACAGTGGATATCAGAATATATGTGTGTGTCTGTGTTACTAAAATGCAGTTCTATTGATTAATAGGCACTGGATTGCATTGAAGTAGGATGTTCTGTTGGCAAGCCTGCAATGTCAGTTTAATGAAGTGTGCCAATGTGGCTTTTTCAGCTAGATCTGTTGGTTTTCTAAACTATCTAGCAGAATCCTATAGATTTTTAACGACCATTCGGTAAAATTACCTTGTTCTGTTAAGTATATTACGGATTTTAATCTGCTTTCATTTTGTTATATGATGACTTGAAATAAGAAAAATTATATTAATATGATGAAACTAGCAACACAGTTTTGGATTCACTGTATATTGCAAACCTTACGCGTTACCAATTTCCTTTATGAAATGACATAGAAAGGTTTTACAACCATGGAATAACAGGAAATGTCAGTGCTAGGCTGAAGTTGTTTTCCGATAACATGCCCATAATAAATTTATATTCATCTGATAGGTCTACAGTATAATATAAGTTCTTATAAGAGACCTATAAATAAAAGTATGAAAAATTATCCTTTAAAATAAGCGTACACTATTATCATCATTATTATTACTGGTAAAGCTTGTAATAATAAAAATGATAATAATAATATTAGTGGTTGTAACCCTTCTTAGGTTTTTCCTTCTAAAATAAATTGAATCCATCTTCTATCTTTTCAATTTTCTTAACAATGAAATGTATTTGTGCCAGTGATGGGTTTTTTTTATCACTTCCTCGTGTACGATTACTACTATAATCAACGTTTTCTTTTCAAAGGTGGTTTGTGCTTGCTACGATCTCTCGTTTATAAGTACTTCTTCCATATCTGTTTCCATTGGTTTTCGTTTAACATTTTTATTTCTTACTGGGTGTGCAATGTTTTGAAAACTGTCTATAGTTCTGTATTTGAGAAAAGAATCAGTAATAAGTATTTTCGATTTCCAGTCGAAGTACCAAGTGACTTGTATTTTCTATTGCCACTATGAAGTACCTAATCTAATATCTCAATTCTGGCCTATTGTCTAGAAATATTCAAATCATTTCTCCACATACACCATGTGTTCTATCTTTCTTGTTTATGAAACCGTAACCTAGTTCCAAGTTTGAAAATTTCAACCCCTGAACACAGACCATGGATGGAATTCCGGCAACTGCAGGAAATTATCACATGATTCATATGTTTGGTAACGCGGCTCCTGCCTGTTGTTCTCAGTAGCCGCAGTGCTCCATATGACTTGGTTAAAGGTATGTCTATGTTCTCAATAACTCCATTGACTTTTTTTATGATGGGAATTGGTGCCTTTTGATGGGATTTCTCCAGATGTACCAGTTCCAGGGTGACTTTAAATTGAGGTTAAAATCCCCCGACCTTCATGCTATAGCCTATACTAATTTGTGAAATATATTTTGCATGTCTTTGATTTTCAAGCAACGTTCGGTGATTAATTATAGACTATTGTGAGCAATAAAAAACAACCATGACCAATCCTAAAGATTTATTGGCTGTTGTTAAATTGACTGACTTTATGAACAGATCTGGAATCTGGTCAGTTGATAATAATGGTGAAAGATATGACCATGAGAATATGGATGATGATATTATTGACAATGTAGATCCTGAAGACATATATGATACTGAATATATTCCTCAATCAGGTGAGGAAAGGGATGAAAAAGAGAGAATTAGTAAGACCAGGAAAATAAGAGAAGAAAAGTAGGCATGCTACCACCTGCATCTGACACTTCTCCAGGTGTCTCTATCTCCTCTGCCAACCCTGCCTATTTCCGGCTTCTAATGTCTCTACTTCTGATGTTCACCTTTCCACTTTTCCAGTGACTGTTGCCTCTATCTCTGCTGCTGACCCTGCCTTTCTACAGCACCTGTTGCCTCTACCTCTACTGCTGCTGTTTCAACTAGGGTTGGACAAAGGCAAAAACGCTGTATGGGTCGTTTTCATTCTGTCATGTCTTGTAACAACTGTATAATTGTTAGTGATTGTATTTTCCGGCAGAGCTGTCAGCCACAATAGCATTCAAGTGTGAGGAGATTCTCCAAAAATAAATTAACTTCCTATACTCCAGGACCAACTCAAGAAGCAAGGAATGTGGTCTAACCAGAGGAGCTATTCAAGCTATTACTTATGAAGAACCTGTCCAGGTCATCTTAATTTGGAAAAACAAAACAACTGAAGCCATTGTCAACAAGTTTTCTAGAAAAAAATGCCACCTATGCTCCTACTGAGGCAGAAGAAAATACAAGCACTACTGGGAGTACTAATAGTATCAGTAGAGTAGAGTGATGGACATCTCTACAGCAACAAAATGAAGAGCAGTCGCTAGGTGTTTCTTTTAGTGTGTGATAATGTCACAGGGAAGGCTCAAGTTCCCCATAACAGGCCTAAACTTTAACGACTCAAACACATGCCTTGCATGGCAGAAGGGAGAAAAGTTTGCACTTATAAGGGAGGTACATGACATTTCCATTTGCAAATGTGGCCAAATATATGTCCCTCAAATTAACCAGGTTGTATATGAGCATCTGTTAGGGTAGAGAAAGATGTGCTTTTGGAATGTATATCCTTAACAAGCCTGTAAAATATGCTATTAAACTTTGCCTCATAAAGGACAGGCAACTTCAGCAAGTACATGTTGGGTGCCATAACATAA
>NC_090731.1:110689940-110699940 GCF_036898095.1 Palaemon carinicauda | reverse complement strand
GCATTGCCTTTGTAAAACTAAAACCGAAGACAGAAGAAAGGCCGTCTCTAATACGTGGCAATTGATGTCAAGCGACAAGACTTATTAGATCATTTTGTTCTGTCTTTTTTTAAATTAATAGAAAGGTAATTGCTATTTTTGTTGTGGGGGTGGACATTCTGAAAACATCATAATATGGAGATACCATATCATGAATAAAACAAGAGTACTAATAGAAAGAAATTCAGTAACACTATAAGCAGTAACATTTTTACCGGCAATCCTATTCATAATCAGTAGAGTAGAAATCAAAATTATCATTATTTTAAATTGACATAAGATAATTATTGTAATGGCAGGTGTTTTGGGGATTATTAGGTTGAGATAAATGAATATGATTGGCAATGGCAGATGCACGATGAAAGAGATTGAAACCAAGTGAGCATCTATTACCGAGAGAAGCAGATTTCCTAAATCAAGCGCAAACTGGCCAATGAGGCCTAGCACACTCTAAAAGATATTCTTGGAAACACCAAATATTATCATTTGTGGTGCTGTTTGATAATTAAGCAAAACATGGTTACTGTGTTTTGAATAAAATACGCAATAATGTTACCATGTTTCCATCTGTCTCTAATAAATATATTTAAGAAACTATCCGCTTCCATTCCCATTCCACGCATTAGTAAAAAGAAAAAAACAATAGAAAAGGATACATGTTCATTTGCAAGCATATGACTTTTTTTTTGTCAAAAAGATATACTGTTAATATACTATGCCCATCAGCTATTTAGATAATGTTGATATGTGTGTGTGTGTGTGTGTGTGTGCGCACGCGTGCGCGTGCTCGTTTGTGTGTTTATCAGTGAGAATCTCCGGAGGACAGGCATAACCAGTTACTTGTAAGAGGATTTTACTTTCGGCTTCCTCAACTTTCTTCTATCCACTTATATTTATTGGATTCATTCGTCCTAATAGAAAATATTTTATCTGAGCCTTTTACTCTTCCTTTGGTTATTAATTTTGCCTAAATATCAATCAATCGATTTATTTCCTCTTAAAAGCTCTCATTGCTGCACCCCTCTTCTTCGATTAATTTATTTGTTTCTTCTTAAACGAGGAGTTTTTGTCTTTTTTCTTTTAAAGGTAACTCTTAGAAGGCAAGGGAAAAGGGACATTGACATTACCCTAGCAAGCAGGACAATGCTCTAGAGACTGACAATATATACAAATGGTCAGCGCTCAAGACCCCTCTCCATCCAAACGAGAAGCAAAGAGAGCCAGGCAATGGCTGCTGATGACTCAGCAGGTAGACCTATAGGCTCCCCCAACTCCTCAATCCTTAGCTCAGTTATTGTCTCCATCCGCCAATCCTCTTCATTTAATCCTTTCATTGGCTTCGTCTTAAAACGAGGATATAATGTTTCATTACATCAATCTTCTCCTTTTGATAATTATTTGAGGTACTTCACCCTTTACGAGGACGTTACGTCTACTTTCATTCCTCTTCTTATAATCATTTGATTTGTTTCATCTGAAACATTGTTGTTCTGTCTCATGTTTCACTGTCCTTTTTCTCTTTAATTATTTTATCGATTTCATTTAAAAAGAGGATATTTTTCAAACCATATCTTTATCAATTTGATTTGATTAATCTCTACATAGTTTTTCTCAGTATATAGTTATTTATATATTGTTTTTGTTATCACCTCTGTCAATTTTGTTTTTAAGTATAATGAGTCTTGTTCATTGCTTTTTATTTCTTATTCTGCCTGGAGATGCTGAACAGAATCCATGGCTAGTGCCTCATATACTTCGGCAGGGTTGTCTAATTCATTTTTCTAGTTTGTTTTATTATAAATGTGGATTTTCTCCTTCATTTGAGCCTCATTCTATTAATTGATTTATTTCATCTTGAACAAGAATGTTCTTCAATTATTTTATATTTATCAGTTCTAGTTACTGATATGTTCTCTCTCTCTCTCTTTCTCTCTCTCTCTCTCTCTCTCTCTCTCTCTCTCTCTCTCTCTCTCTCTCTCTCTCTCTCTCTCTCTCTCTCTCTCTCTCTCTCTTATTTTAGTTATTAAATTTTTTTCTCCTTAAACGAAAACGCATGCTTCCTTTAAGTCATTATCTTTTAATTGATTGGTGTATTGCATCATATATAAGGACGTCTTTATCTAGAACTTTTTTCTCCTTTCTATTTTTACTTGATCATTTTGTTTCATCTAAAATCTTTTTCTTTCCTTCAATTCTTCGTTTGATTACTTGATTTTTTTCATCTTAAACCCAACGTTTTGTGTCTTTTTATAATTATCTGTTTTTAATTATTTAAATTTTCTCATCTTTAATTACATGTACAATATCTCTCTCTCTCTCTCTCTCTCTCTCTCTCTCTCTCTCTCCTCTCTCTCTCTCTCTCTCTCTCTCTCTCTCTCTCTCTCTCTAATTATTATTTATTTGTATTCATCATAAAAGACGACATTCTGTCTTTCCTTGAACATCTTTTAAATATTTTATTTGCTTCATCATGAACGAGAATTTTCTCTCTCCATTCAGTACCTGTCTTGATCATGTGATTGTTTTATCTTTATTAAATACTCTTTGGCTTTTTGCTTCAGTCACGTTCTTTTACTATTCATTTATTCATTTATTTTTTTTTTTATTTTCAATCACTAAGGCCTTCTATTTCCTTTTGATTTTATCCTTTGAAATAAATAATGTTTCATCTTAAGAGAGATTGTTGTGTCTCCTTCGTTAATGCCTCTTCTTTTGATTAGTGTAGTCTTTTCATTTCAAAAAAGAACGATCTGCATTTCTCTTTACCATCTTCTTTAAATTATTTAATTTGCTTCGCCTCATACGGGGACGTTCTATCTTTTCAACCATTTGATTTGTTTCTTCATAAACGAGAATACTCCTTTTACTTCCTTCAATCCTTTTCTTTTGAATATATATTTTGATTTGTATTAAAAGAGGATGTTCTATACCCCACCCATTCTGGCCTCTTTTTCGTTAATTGATCTTTTTCATCCTAAACGAAGAGCATTTTGTGTTTTTCCTTCTATCCTTTTCTTTGGATTTATTTATTCTATCCTAGACAAGGACATTATGTCTCTCTTTCCTTGAATTCTTCTCTCACAATTATTTGATTTTTCCCATTTTAGATGAGCATGATTTGTCTCCTTTTAATCCTCTCTTTTCAATTATTTTATTTGGTTTATTTTCAAGAAGATTAATGTGTCTTCTTTACTCAATTCTCTTATCACAATGATAATTGTTTCATCTTTTCTTTTTAATTATTTGAATTGTTTCATCTCAAAGGATGAAGTCCTTTCTTCAGTCTTTCTTCCTCTTTTATTTTTGACGGGTTTTATCTTAAGTGAGGAGGTCAAATATTAATGTTTATGTTGTACAAATTTGATACAGTAAATTATTTTAGTCATGGCTTAGTAATCCCTTATAGCCATTTTCTTTTAGTACTCGTAGTCTAGATTAATGCTGCTCAAAAATTATCACATTAAAATTTCTTGTGATTATTTCAGAATAGTATTTCATAAGTTTATCTTTAATTGTCTGTTTATAGTTTAAACAAATCAGGTTATATTCTTCTTCGCTCCAGGAGTTAATTTCTGTGCTGTAATTATTCAGTGGCGACTTTCCTCTTGGTAAGGGTAGAAGAGACTCTTTAACTAGGGTAGGCAGTTCTTCTAGGGGAAGGACACTCCAAAATCAAACCATTGTTCTCTGGTCATTGGTATTGCCATAGCCTCTGTACCATGGCCTTCCACTGTCTTGGATTAGAGTGTTCCTGGTTGGGAGTACACTAGGGCACGCTGTTCTGTCTTGTTTCTTTTCCTCTTGTTTTTTTAAGTTTTTGTTGTTTATACGTGAAGGATCTAATTTTTTGTTGTTATTGTTCTTGAAATATTTTATTTTCATTGTTCATGCTTCTCTTGTAGTTTATTTATTTCTTTGTTTCCTTTCCTCACTGGGACGATATTCCCACTTGGAGCCCTTTGGTTTATAGCATCTTGCATTTTCCAAATAGGGTTATAGCGTAGCTTGTAATAAAAATATTAATAATAATAATAATAATAATAATAATAATAATAATAATAATAATAATAATAATAATAATAATAATAATAATAATAATAATAATAATAATAATGATTAATTAGGGACTAATTAACGTTATTTTCTTAGATGCTGAAGTGTTGTCTTATGTTTGTAAAGTCTGCATATCCTGAGAGAAAGATAAGAGAGTAAGAAGAATCCCCTTAGGGTAATTTCAAACTGAAAAAGTTACTGGTTATTGATTTAGTGACTCGTAGGGATGTTCCCATAGATGACAGAGGACATTCAGTCTCCTTGTTTTATGCACCTTCTTTTAATGATATACTTGGTTCCATCTCGAACGAGGAGACCCTACAGTATCTCCATCATTTAATTCTCTTTTAATCATTTGACGGGTTTCATCTGAATCGAGGAAATTGTGTCCCTTTTCTTTAAGCTCCTTATTTTAATTATTTGTCTGGCTTCAGCTTTTTTTCCCTATTTTAATCATTTAATCGTATACGAGGACATTATGTCTCCTTTCTTTAATCCTTTTCTTCAAACTATTCGTTTAGTTTTTATTTTTCTTTTATTTTTTCTTTTGTCCTTTTCTTTCATTTATATCTCTTAGTAGTAGGATGGCCAGGGCACCAATCACCCGTTGAGATACTAACGTTAGAGATTTATTAGGTCTTTTGACTGGTCAGATAGTGCTGCATTGGATCCTTCTCTCTACTTACGGCACGTTTTCCTTCTGCCTACACATACACCGAATAGTCTGGCCTATTCTTTCCATATTCTCCAGATTACCAAACAATTCTTCTTCGCTTAAGGGGTTAACTACTGCAATGTAATTTTTTGGTGGCTAGTTTCCTCTTGGCAACAATATCACGATTCTTTAGCTATGGCAAGCAACGCTTCCATGAGAAGGACACTCCAAAATCAAACTATTGTTCTCTAGTCTTAGGTAGTGCCATAGCCTCTGTAACATGGTCTTTCGCTGTCTTGGGGTAGAGTTTTGTTGCTTGAGGGTACACTTGGGCACACTATTCTATGTTTTTTCTCTGCTCTTATTTTTTAAAGTTTTTATAGTTTATATATGAAAGACTTATTTCAATATTGTTACTGATCTTAAATTATCTTATTTTAACTATCAATTACTTCTCTTGTAGTTTCCTTATTTTCTTTCCTCATTGGGCTACTTTCTCTGCTGTGACCCTTTAACAGCCTGTTTTTCCAACTAGTGTTGTAGTTTATCAAGTAATAATAATAATAATAATAATAATAATAATAATAATAATAATAATAATAATAATAATAATAATAATAATTTGTTTCATCTTAAACGTGTACGTTCACTCACATTCCTTAAATCCTCCTTATTTATTAATTAGTTTATTTATTTCATGTAGAACGAGATCCTTTTATGTTTCCTATAATCCTCTTATCTGAAATGTTGTATCTAGTTCCTCTTAAACGAGAACGATCTATTTCAATTCTTCAATGCTCTTTCCTAAAATACTCTATTATAATTGTTTGATTTGTTTCATATTAAATGAGGAATGTTTTTCTCTTGCCTTCAATTATTTCATCTCCTCTCCAAGATTGATTTCATCTTAGATGAAGACGTTTTGTGTGCTTCTTGCAATCGTCTACTCTACATTTTCTGTTCTTCCTTCAATCTTTATCTTTTAAGTATTTTGATTTATTTCTTCTTAATCGAATATGTTCTGTCTCATTTGAATTCTTCACTATTCGGGTTTTAATTGAGATTTTTCGTCAAATAATGGCATATAATTTCTTAAATTTTGTTACTCAAAATATCCTTTTAACCACATTATGTAAGTGTTCAATATTGCAAATGTTAGTGATGTAAAGCTGTAACACTGTTTTCCGATGTAACCGGCGTCGAAGCAAGTAATCAGTTTTGCAGATCATTAGTTTTGTATTGTATGGCTGGATCAGATTTAGTCTCTAAAATTCAATAATATGTGAGGAGTTGATGACCACCTTTTTGTGGGTAATTAAGCTCTACTGTACAGTATATTCAAGGCAAACACAAGCATCCTCAGTCAACCACTGTGTTCCGCCGATTCTGCCGGTGACCTACTCAGAAGCATAAAGAAGATGCTGGCTTCGGATCCCAACTCATACCCATGCCAGCTCGATACGACTCTTGTTTCTAATTATATTTTGTCAAAGACCCTTGCTTCTTTCAGTCTGAATGTCTATGGCCAGTTTTTCCACTGCTTTAGCATTATGTTTTAATATTTCGAAGTGTTATTCTGATATGGCTAAGAATACTTCTTATATATCGAATGGTTTCGTGAGATGTGTTCGAGGGATCACAAAGACACAATTCTGACAAGAAATATAAACATGAAACACTTTATATTGATTAGCAAAGTCTAATTATTTAAAAGAGATTTATTTGTGATAGCCTATATTTTATGAATGGCAACGGAATAAAGGAAGAACAACAAAAAGAACCAAATATTCCTTAAAACATTTTATAAAATAGATTCATATGTAGAAGATGAAGAAAGCAAAGCAAAGACAGTGTAAATAGGCTTCTAATAACTAGCACAAATGAGGAGTTCCATTGATAATGTTGAATATCTTAACAAAGCAATTGGGTTTCAAATATCCTGGTTCTTAGATGGGCGCGTCTGCCATAACACTGCTCGACCAAGTAGGAGCCGTGGATGACTGCTTCCACTCGCTTCCCTTTAAGAGAGAAACCTCACTGAATATCTTATGCCGGGATATGGAATTGCCACTCCGATCCCCCACCCCTCCCCCACTTCACAAATACTCCCCACAAAACCTCACAAGTCTTTAATGCCCTCCTTCTTCCTCTCTTCCTTGTACTCCTCTTCTTCCTCCGATTCCCTAATGTTTCCTACCAACCCTCGTCAATAATTTGCTAATTGGTTCTTGACTGCAACGAATTATATCGACGGGAAAATATACCTTGAATTCAACCCTCGACTAACGTAGATTCCCAAAATATAATACAAGATATAATCGACTCTAAAGAAAATCATCCATTAACATCCTGAAACATCTAAGTAAATAGAAACATGAATATATAAGAATATAAATAGTCATATATGTGTATATATTTGTCTATGTGCGCGCCCTTGTTTGGTCTTGCGTGTTTATTAAATAGGATAATAGAAAGAAATTGTCAGCCTTCTCAGAAGACAGAAAGCACTTACCAAGAAGTATCTTACTGGTCTGTAAGTATCTGAAACACATACGGAAACTAATTATTGATAAAAGATAGACTTATTATATATACTTACATTATTCGATTACTTAAAAAAAACAGTGTGATATCCTTTGAAATATTATAATTCCACTTTCTCAATGAGTGATTAAACAAACAAAATGCTCTGGCTACTATTAATATATTTTAACCAATAACAACACGTTTCAATAGCATCACTGGTAGTAAGGATGGGTTTAATTGGGTTTATTATGCTATCTAATCTCGGCCAGTTTAGAGATGTACAAACTGGAATGCACACTTGGCCTTCGTAAGGTATGGATGACAAAATATCGAAAATTGAATCTCATGAAAAATGAATCAATGCTAAATACTTCTAACGGGACAGTTGATTATTTTCTTATGTAAATACTAGTTTTAACTTGGAAAGTATACATTGGGTGCGCAAGAGAGCCAGATAGTAAGAGATAGAGAGAGTGAAGGAGGCAACTTTAATAGTCTACTGTATGGGGGTAGGGATCTCGTAGGCATCAGATGTACCCTAATTCGCCCTCTTTGGTTTTATAGCAGATACCTTGAATTATCAGAAAAATTAGATTGGGTATTTTGAAACCTGGGATCAAGTGAGAAATTTAGGCCTAATTTCACTAAATCGGGTGTTAATCTCGATTGATTAACTCTGGAGACCTGAACTAAAAATGCCCATATCTCCCTTGAAAATCAACGTAGAAGAATCTTTTACACACAAAATTTTCCTTTTAATAAGTTTTTTCAAAGAAACAAAGGAAAACTAATGACACCTCATTTAGGAAAAATGGTCAGAATCAAGCCATAATAAGGCATGAATGGGCTATATTGACAATAATCAGCAGATAAACACCATATAGTCAATGAAATAAACATTTTATAACATTCTATGCACAAAGGAGCTTATTGAAACTTTTCGTAAAAACTATTTTCATATGGCCAATTTTCGAGCAGCTCTAACTACGTGGCTCTTTATCATGGTATAGAGATTGATATTTGATGATTGTGTACGTAGAAAAAAAAATAATAAAAAAATAATATATAGGTTACACAGTTTTTTAAAATAATTATTGGTATTATAATTTCTGGCTGTGACAGGAAAATTTTATCAACCTATGATGTAATTTTAGTATTGAAAGGGTACTATGACATGGAAAATCAAGAAGTTATATTGGTTGAATTAAAGTAGTTCAAATGTCCATAACAATAGTTTTAACCAAAATTAATCCATTCAGTCTCATTGGGAAAATAAGAAAGCTTTTTAAACAGTTCAACACAAACATTTATTAAAAGAATAGACATGAGGATTCTCCTTCCATCATGAGAAGTATAAAATGGCCTTTTTTTGTAAATTTAGACAAGTTCTAATGGACGAATGGCAGTATTTATTCCTCATGATTCTGGTTTTAATAACATTTCATATCCCATACTATAACCAAAGGATCAATACAAGTTACGTCACTTACAACTAAACCATTTCGCCAATTACAAACGCTGCAGCAAGGAACATGATTGCTGTGACAGGAACATTGATATGCTCCACATTTTGTACAACTGCACATCACAGTATTGGGTTCTTCCCATCAGTTGGCACCAAGAGATCATCAGCTACTTCATAACCATATAAAAGTGGACCAAGGGGCTCCCATTTAACTGTAGATAAAACAGAATTCATGCGATATGTGGCAAAGTGTTATTTTTATATGTTGTTTTGTTGCATAGCTGGTAGGTGATAGATTCTTAAAACATGGCCTCCTAGAATGATAATACATATAGTTTCTCAGGTGGTCTATTGTTTTATACACTGTTGCCTACTTCAGCACTCTTGTAAGACACTGTTCAGTAATAACTTGGATTTCAAGATTATTTTTCGTTCCAAATTCTTTTAGATACATTTATGGGTGTGCCTTTAGAGTTGCAATTTTCGTCCCAAATTTACTTGTGTAGTCACAGCCAGTCAAGGAATAAAACCAGGCAACACTTGGCATAGTTTCCTACCCAGGTAGGCAGCCAACTTATGCATCATTAAAAATGAAGCACATTCCACCAATACACGAATAGAATTTAGATATCAGTATCACATAAAAGGATTATAAGTTGGTTACACATCTATTAACCTGCATGAAGTGCATAAACAATGCATCCTAAAACTATTTTTTCCTACATCAAAATTCAGTTCTGGAACTTCAATCACTAATCCAGTAGACAACCTTTGTAAGGTGATATTAATTTCACCTGGAACTCTGAAATTACAGATATAAACCTCTAGTAATGTATCTTTCCATAGCTGTTCTAAGGCCACTTAATGAAGAAGGGACTCCAGCGATGTCTTGTTCGTGATTGATGTCCAAAACTGTATTGCAGTTCTGTTGCAAGATCCTTTCCGTTTTCTGGTGCTCTAAATCTTTTATTGCTATTTCAACATAAGAATAAGATATAAAATGCACACTCACACGCATATATATACATATATATATATATATATATACATATATATATATATATATATATATATATATATATATATATATATATATATATATATATATATATATATATATATATATATATATATATATATATATATATATATATATATATATATATATATATATATATATATATATATATATACATACATATATATTATATATAAATACATATATGTACATATATATAACGATATATATATATATATATATA
>NC_090731.1:110657440-110687440 GCF_036898095.1 Palaemon carinicauda | reverse complement strand
AAATAGGACAGATAACCTAGTTGAGTTAGTAAACAGATTCTTAGTTGAAGAAGAAGAGGAGCGGCGCACAACCTCAGCATAAATGTAGTTCAAACGCACACAAGTGAAAGCACACATGCACAGCCGAGTGAAAATTGCCAAAACTTCAGGTAAGTGTAAGGCCTCGTGATGATCAATGGTCTAATGAAGGGTTTCATTCGATCGAAGTGTTTTTGAGAGACTTTGAAGTAGCCACATATAGGTGGTCAGAAAGAGAAAAAGCGATTCAAGTAATTAGGTTGCTGAAAGATGATACGGCAATAGAAGTAATGTGTTGGCCACAAGACAGTATGAGAAGTTATACTGAAATAAAACGACGTTTAATTGAGATATACGCCTTACCCGATGCAAGAATAGGGGATACAAAAGAAAACTACAACCCAAAAATTCCCGAGGGTGAGACAGTTCTCAGTTTTGCAACTCGCATTTTTCGAGATTGTGATTCGTTTGCTACACGGAGTGCCAATCTCCCAGAAGGTGATAAAAAAACAATTGCCTATAAACATGTTCGCAGATTAGTAAACCCGTATTTATGTGGTTATTTTTTTCGATGACAATCTCTCATTAGCAGACGTAGTGATTAAGGTACAAAACATTCTTGATAGTTTGCCAGAAAAAAAAAAATGACAGAGAATAACTGCCCCGATGCCGGAAAGGTGGCAGCCATGAGAAGCACTCACCAACCCCCAAATCGGGAGAGGGGAGAAGAGTCTTCAGATGGTGGCAGTGTTGGGAAGAGGGGCACCAATGAATGGGGTACCGTTGACATGGGACATACATACATATATATATATATATGTATATATATATATATATATATATATATATATATATATATATATATATATATATATATATATATATATATATATATATATATATATATATATATATATATATATATAAACCTACAGAACCACATAGTTTCTGATTTGACATCGATAAATAATTTGTGCACCGCCATGATCAGCAAAGCTGTACTGGTTCGATCCACCCATACTAGGTTCGTTTATTGTGAGTGATCAGACGAAAATCTCCAACTTTACCTATCCGTACTGCCAGCATAGTGATGGAAACTGGCTAAAACCCAGACGTGGATTGACATGTGTGAGGTGTTTGTTCTGCAGTTGACTAGAAACGGCTGCATTTGGTGTTGTTGTGTATATATATATATATATATATATATATATATATATATATATATATGTATATATTTATATATATATATATATATATATATATATATATATATATATATATATATATATATATATATATATATATATATATACACACACACACATATATATATATATATATATATATATATATATATATATATATATATATATATATATATATATATATATATATATATATATATATATATATATATATATATATATATATATATACATATATGTATAGGCATATATAGTTTATATATATATATACATATACTTATATATATATATATATATATATATATATATATATGTATATATATATATATATATATATATATATATATATATATATATATATATATATATATATATATATATATATATATATATATATATATATATATATATATATAGAAGTAATGGAACCAGTTTTGTAATCATCTTCGTTTTTCAAATTTCTTTGTTATCATGAAAGTTTCCATTTATTAGAATACCTTTGAAAACTTCAAAACTTCCTCATTAATATTACCTTTTGAATTTTCACTTTGCTAGGCTTTAGATTGAAGTATATAAGTCCACTGTTCAAAAATAATATCCCTGAAAATAGCCCTAATCTTATTGGCGGAATAGCATTAGACGCCTGATAATAAATAAAACATAGTTGTTGCATAATTTCTCTTCAAGTGCGATGATATTCCTCATTAGGGAAGACGTTTAAAGCTGGAAAGATGTATTCTTTGTCATTACATCTGCAATATATTTTGATACAAACACACACACACAGACATATATATATATATATATATATATATATATATATATATATATATATATATATATATATATATATATATAGATATATATATATATATATATATATATATATGTGTATATATATACATATATATGTATATATATACATATACATGTACATATATATATATATATATATATATATATATATATATATATATATATATATATATATATATATATATTATACACATATGGTTCCCGGGTCTGGGAACCAAAATTATATTATATATGGTGATGGCTCGTGTCTGGGAACCAAACTTATAATTTGATATATATATGACGACTGGCTAGTTATGCAACCTCTCGTATTCTAAACTCACCTGGTTGCTTTCACATTAAGTCTGTTACACTTGAAAATGTTAATACATGAACTCTTAGACAGTTAAATAACTCCCAGATACCAAAGTATAAAACACTGAATACCCAAAGGTCTCTTAAGTACACTCAAAACAAAACTGGGTGATTATCAGTACGAATATTCAAACAACTCCAACTTGGGTTCATAACAGGATACGAGCGAATATGAATTGAACACAGGTGATTGAAATAATACACTCTTTACAAAAATAAGTATATTTAATATAGATTACAATGCTTTGAAAATAATTTACATACAACAAATAAATCACTCGAAATATTAAGTCTAACAAAACTTAGGTTAAGATAAAAATGTTATGATCCAGATTTTATATAATTATTTGACTTAATAATATTAGATCTGAATATACCTTAGACTAAGACAAAAGAAATACTTATGAAAACTATACAATCACTTGTTTTACTGTAAATTAAATCTGAATACAACATTTAGGTTTGACACTTAATGAAAATAGGTAACCAGATCATCACAATTCAAGAACCTATCACCTTCCTACAGGTACGTTTACAAAAACTCTGAGAGAATTCTTATAAGATACTATATTTACAAAAACGCGTCACACCAAAACTTCGAAATTACTCTGAACACTTTTAAAACAATACATTGTGCTGCGTGCGAGAGTGAGAGATGGCTGTGTCTTATGGCTGCAAATCTCTATCTGTCTATACAACCCTGGGGTCGTCTTTATATATGAAATTTAGCTACCTCCAGAAAATTCAGGGGAAGCTAGTTCTGGAAGCGTGGGGCTGGGCTAAGGCGTCAAAGTTACCAAGTATTGCTCTCTCGAAATCATACTCACGCAACAGGGAGACAAATCCGGGGTTTCCTAAGCATCTATTACACACAGCGAGGCAACTCTCTGTCAGCTAGCTCCTCCCACCCTTTGTGCCCGAAATAAAAAAAAAGATAAGGCCTATCACTAGGTTTTTCCGGAAACTTCCAAAGCACATAGCATATTTCGTATTTTCTCACAAACATGACCCGATAGGCTACCTCATTAAACATAAGCCCTTGCTCCTATCTTGTATGGTCAAATAACACTCTCAAACACCTTACGTAAGAGTTCGTAACAAACATACGTGAAATAAAAAGTTAATTCTTAAAAATAACGCAAATTTACATACACTAGCTTGAATAAATAATACAATGAAATTAAAGACGAAAGTCTTACATAATTTACATAATATACTTAAATCTACACGAGAAGAATTCATCTTAAGAGCTGGCTAACCCCTTTTCAATGAACATATGGAAACATGAATAAAATCATGAATAAACTACTGTATATATATATATATATATATATATATATATATATATATATATATATATATATATATATATATATATATATACATATATATGTATACATATATGATATATGTATATATGTATATATATATATATATATATATATATATATATATATATATATATATATATATATATATATATATGTGTGTGTGTGTGTGTGTGTATGTGTGTGTGTGCGTGTGTGTGTATGTGTGTTCATCACTAGGCTGGAGTAGGAATCAGTAAAAAGAAATTTATTACCAAACATAAAATTTTAAATAGAAATAAAAGTAGGCTGGCCGTTTTAGATGTGTTAGTTTTAAGAAAAGATAGAGATTTTAAATATTCAGTTTATAGAAAACCGATAAATGTGTACTCCCACGTTAATCAATACTGGAATTATCATCCAAGGACAAAAATTATGGTATTTTCATCAATGTTTTTAAGGGCAATACGGGTCTGTTGCCCTGAATTCCTTGAAACAGAGCTTAGGAAAATTAGGGAAATGGTAGGTAATTTACAATACTAAGGAATATTTTCGACACAGCTGTCTATAAAGCAAAGAAAACTTTTTATAAAACTGACTGTAAAACTCATATAAATATGAAAAACCTCATTTTACCCATCCCAATATTTTAATGGCCCTTCCTAAATAAATGAATACTTTTAATGCCAATGCTATTTTTAAAAATGATACTTTGAAGAACTATACGGATTAGAAATTCACGGGTATAAAACAATGGATGTATTTTCGAAATTCTATGTAATCAATGTAATAAAAACTATGTCGGAAAAAGTAGAAAAGATATCCAAAAAAGACTAAAACAACTTGAATACAATGTTCGAATAGGAAACCAAACAAGCAGTTTATTTCAAGATATCAATTCTAATTATACCATTAATTGGAAAGGAGCAAAAAAATATACTGCATTGTAAGGACATAATGAAACGTAGTATTATAGAATCATGTATTATAAAGAAAAAGAGTGTGGAATTGATCAAAAGTAGCCCAGGAATGTATAAACTTGATGAGCTGCTTATGAACAATGCTTTAAAACAATAGTCATTTTTAAACTAGCTGTCATTTTTAAACTATACGTATGATAGTTTTTATATTATTGTATTCCTTCGGTTTTACTACTGTCGCAGAGGTGACTTTAAAAGTGTTCCTAAAATTTTGTACCAATTGACCCTGATGAGGTATGACAATACGAAAGCGCTAGGTCAAAATTTCGTTTTTCTGATCATTCCTCCAGCTTAGTGAAAAATATATACACCGGATGCTTCAGCAATAGATCATCAATATAGATATATATGTATATATATATATATATATATATATATATATATATATATATATATATATATATATATATATATATATATATATGTATATGTATATTTATATATATACATATATATATATATAAATATATATATATATTTATTTATATATATATTTATATGTGTTTATGTATATCTATATACACATATACACACACACACACACACACACACACATATATATATATATATATATATATATATATATATATATATATATATATATATATATATATATATATATATATATATATATATACACATATATATATATATATTGATGATCTATCACTGAAGCATGCGATATATATGTCACTAAGCTGGAGGAAGGATTGATAGACTATCAGAAAGTTTTGATTATGTCAAAACTTCAGCAGTAGTGAAAGCCCCTCAAAGACAAGGAACAGATGAATCTTATGTTAGAAATCTTCAAAATAGTTATATGGTAAGTACAGCAACCTTATTACTGCATAAAGATAGTGAGAAAATTCTGGTTGACAAAGGAGTTGAAAGGCCTAGAAGACATTTTTAAGAATTTAGGTTAGGAAAATATCGGAGTTAACATTAATGTGGAATAGCTTAGCATATTAAGATTTGCAGATGACATATTTCTGTTTGATGAATCATAGGAGGAATTGCAGGAGATGGTAGAAGATTTGGATAGAGAAAGCAGAAATGTAAGACTGAAAAATATTATGTGTAAAAGTAGGATGATGTTCTTTGAAACTGGAGAGAGAATGCATGTAAGGGTTATGGGTGAACCTCTAGAGACTATTAATGACTACACATACTTAGGACAGACAGTAAGTGTCTCCCTAGGACATGGAACCGATATTAAAAGAAGGATAAGAATAGGAGGAAGAGCCTATGGTAAACAAAATGAGATTATGAAAATTAAAATGACACTTTCTCTAAAAAGAAAAGTATTTAACCAGTATTAATATATGAATCAGAAACTTGGATGGAGCCTTATTAAAGACTTAGAATTTAAGCTAGTTCCAACCCAAAGTGGTATGGAAAGAATAATGATGGGGATAACATTAAGAGAAAGAAAAAGAGCAACATGGATACAAGAGAAAATTAAAGTAGATGATATTCATGTAAATGGACATGGGCAGGATATAAAATGAGAATGACAGAAAATAGATGGACATGAAGGATATCAGAATAGGTCTCTAGAGATTATAAAAGAAGCAAGGGCAGGAAGAGAAGAGGAAGGATTGACGAATTAAGAAAATTGTCAGGTATAGATTGGCATAGGATGACTATAAACAGATACGAGTGGAAGGGCATGTCTAAGACCTTTGTCCTACATTGAACTAGTTATAGCTGATAATGGTATATAAAAAAACGAATACAATGGGGGGGGGGGGGCAGGTGGATTTTAGTTCACTGCAGGACAAAAGCCTTAGACATGGGTTTGGCCAGTTTTCATCATCACTCTGACCAACTGTTAAAACAAAAAACATTATTATTCTACAAGTATCTATGTTTTTCGAATACTTATTTTTCATAGTTTATTATAAATTGCAGAGAGAGAGAGAGAGAGAGAGAGAGAGAGAGAGAGAGAGAGAGAGAGAGAGAGAGAGAGAGAGAGAGAGAGGTGATATCAGACCTCAATAGGAGTAGGGAGAGATGATGATGATGATGATGATGATTTCAAAGTGGTGATATATAGGCAATACGGTAAGGAAGTAAAGAGGGCTCGTTAACGCCCTTTTTCAAGAGGGCGGAATTTCTGACTATAGTCCAATTCTTTTAGCGATGCATATTTGCACCGACTCGCGGCGGTGCCCTTTTAGCTCGGAAAAGTTCCCTGATCGCTGATTGGGTAGAATTATCTTGTCCAACCAATCAGCGATCCGGAAACTTTTCCGAGCTAAAAGGGCACCGCTGCGAGTCGGTGCAAATATGCATCGCTAAAAGAAATGGACTATAGAAAGAGATGGCTATCAGTCGATTAGACTAAGTGTTGTTTTATAAAAAGGGAGTTTAGATACAATAGAGAATAAAATGCTAAGATGTCGGGTATGATAATACATAAAATTTAAAGAAAGGAATTAAAATGATACAAAATTTGATAATAAAAGAACGAGCATAGAACAGATAATAGAGGATCCTGACTGGAGAAGGTGTGTTTGATTCCGGAGAACATTTTGATATTATTATTATTACTATTTAAGCTAATACCTTAATTGACAAAGCAGAATGCTACAAGCACAATGGCTCTAACATGGAGAGAATTCTATCGTGGAAAGGAAACAGTGAGGTAATGAATAAAATATAATTGAGAAATTATGTAAAATTATGAATTATATTAAAATCAATAACAACGTTATACAAATAAGTGATAAAGAAAATATGACGAAATTTATATCAAACTGTTCAAAATAAAAGCTTCTTGGAAACGTCCCTGCTTGGCAATCTGTTAGACGGGAGTGAGAGACCAGCGAAAGCTCGATAGTTTTTATAGTGTCTGCAACCTCAGCATCCCTGTAAGCTACGAATGAGGTGGTTTGGGGAAGCCAGTATGTCTACCTGCCGTTTCATTATCTCTGGTCCTAGCTTTAAGAGAGGGAGCTTGTGCGCTTATCATACTCTTATGTATATACAGTAAAGTAAATCTCTAAAGCATTGTCTTGTTCATTGCCTCTGCCATGCAACATTTTAAACACTTTTGAACGTATGAACTTAGGAAGATTATTCCACAAACTGGTCAAAGGTGGAACAAAGCTGTTAGATTTCTAATTAACTGCTACCTAGTACTACACACTGAATGGCACAGTCGAGGGAGATTTGAATTCAAGAATGTTCAGAATTATGAAAAATCTTATGGAATAAGAACAAACAACTAAATAAACAACTGCACCAGAAATTGATATCTATTATTTTTAAGAAATTTAGTAGACCGTCAGTTTTTGTCCAACAAATTAGGATGGTCAGCAGCTGAAGATCAGAAAGGAAAACAATATTAAAAACATGGTTGAAATGTAAAAATTATAACATTTCACTAGTATTAATTGATCAAAAAAACAAATCTTTAAACGTTTTTTCAATATGCTATTTTTTGTACAGTTACAAAAGATACACCGGATGTGTTTCTCAAAAGTAAATTTGCCATTGAAAATCAAACTTATGATTTTGTATGCAGTTAAAGACATTATCAACGAAAAGATCTAGATACTGATGGTTAACTGTCTATGATCAACCTATTCTCGTACTCTGAGTTCTGTTTAGGTTTAAATTCTTGCCACATAATTTACACCATGTTCTTATTTTAGCCAAATCTCTGGTAAGGAATTAAAAAAACTCCATGTATACATTAAAGAGATGCAATTCATGTAAAGAGAGTAGCATCATATGCACATGCATAAAGTTTAGGAAGAAAGAATACTTTGGGTAAGAAAAAGATGAGATTAGATGATATGGGAACACTTTAAAAACAAAAAGGCGTAGCTTGAGATAATCGTGAATAGGATGACATATTATTCTTTAAATAAGGAATGAGAAATGCCTGACCAGATTGAAACTTTTGATTTAAAAGTTAATTTCATGTAAAATATACCACCATTCCCTTCAAAAGGAAATTAAGATACAGCAATATTAAGAAATTGCTCTGGATTTAAGGGGAGGTTGACTAAAATTTTCTCTTTCACATTTACCGTACGATACATTACAATAATGATTTGATAGTCTATATATTTCATTTCAGAATTAGTCGTAGAATTGTTTTTCCATTTACAAGTGAAAGCTAGATTATTGACAGCGTTCTGTACTCTACTGAAAATATAGTTGATCAGTCTACTTTAGAATAAAAGTTGTCAAATAGATCTCTACCTATCCATGTTTTCCACCAGAACACAGAGTTGGCTAAAGATTTAGTTTGCACATACACAAACAGATGTATTCATACCAGCCCATTAAAAGTTTTCTATGAAGGAATAACAATTATGTATACTTCCTGAAGTCTTAAGTTATTAAGAAATGTAAAAGCCTCCAGATACAAGAAGGCAGCCATATTAGTAGATACCCGAAACTTCTATACTGGTCAAGGGATATAATGGAAAGTAATCAATTGAAAATTATTCAAGAAAAAGTTCTATGGGCGCAAGGAAATTATGTATATAGAAATTGTAAAAAAAAAAAAAAAAAAAAAAAAAACTAATGTAAATGACGTATCAAATCATAAAAATGAATAACAGTATAGCTTCTACCATACCATCTATATCTAATCATAAAGATATATAAGTAACATCAACTTCTATCCCCCTGTCTATCTCTGTGCGCCTGCTCTGCCAAGGATTCTAGGCACCATAAGTCAGATCATAAGAATTAATAAGTAACATTAACTTCTATTCAGCTGCCTATCTCTTTGTGCGTCTGTTCTACCCAGGATTATTGGCACCACAAGTCAGATCATAGAAAGGGATAAGTAACATGAACTTCTATCCAGCTGTGCGTCTATTCTGCCCATGACTCTTTGCACCATAAGTCAGTTCATGAAAAGAAAAGTGACATCAACTTCTATCCAGGTCTCTAACTCTTTGTGCGTCTTTTTGGCAAAAGACTCTTGGCACTATAAGTTAGATCATGAGAGGAGTAAGTAACCTCAACTTCTTGCAAGCTGACTAACTCTTTGTGCGTCTGTTCTTCCCAAGACGTTTTGCACCATTAGTCAGATCATGAAAAGAATTAAGTGACATCAACTTCTATACAGCTGTCTAACTCTTTGTGCGTCTGTTCTGCAAAAGATTCTTAGTACTATAATTCAGATCATGTAAAGAAATGAGTAACATCATCTTCTATCCAGTTGTTTATCTTTGTGTGTCTGTTCTTCCCAAACTCTTAGCATAAGTCAGATGATGAAAAGGAATAAGTAACATCAACTTCTATCCAGCAGTCTATCTCTTTTTGCGCCTGATCTGCAAAAGGCTCTTGTCACCTTAAGAAAGATCATAAAAAGAATTGAGTAACATCAACTTCTATCCAGCTGTCTGTCTCTTTGTGCGTCGGTTCTGCAAAAGACTCTTGGCACCATAATTCAGATCACGAAAAGAAATAGGTAGTATCAACTTCTATCCGGCTCTCTATATCTTTTTGCTTCTAATCTGCCAGTAACTCTTGGAACCATAAGCCTGATCATGAAAAGAAATATGTACCTTCAACTTCTGTATAGCTGTCTATCTCTGTGTCCGTTCTGCCTAGGATTCTTGGCACCATATGTCAGTTCATAAAAAAGGAATAAGTTACATCAACTATTATCCAGCTGTCCATCTCTTTATGCTTCTGTTCTAACCATGATTATTGGCAACACAAGTCAGATCATGAAAAAAAAATAAATAAATAACAGTAACTTCTATCTAGCTGTCCATCTATTTGTGCGTCTGTTCTGACTAAGACTCTTCTCACCACAGGTCAGTCATGAAAAGGAATAAGTAACATCATCTTCTATCCAGCTGTTTAACTCTTGGTGCGTCTGTTCTGCAGAACACTCTTGGCGCTGTAAGTCAGATTATGAGAAGGAATAAGTAACATTAACTTCTACCTAATTGTTTATCTCTTTGTGCATCTATTCTGCCCATACTCTTGGCATCATAAGTCAGATCATGAAAAGGAAAAAGTAACATCAAAAACTATCCAGCTGCGTATCTCATTGTGCAACTGGTCTTTCCAAAAGACTTGGCACGGAAAGTCAAATCATAAAAAGAAATAAGTAACATGAACTTCTATCCAGCTGTCTATCTCTTTGTACGTCTGTTTTACCCAAGATTATTGGCACCACAAGTCAGATCTTGAAAATGAATAAGTAACATTAATTTCTATCCACCTGTCTATCTCTTAG
This sequence comes from Palaemon carinicauda, assembly GCF_036898095.1. Taxonomy (NCBI): domain Eukaryota; kingdom Metazoa; phylum Arthropoda; class Malacostraca; order Decapoda; family Palaemonidae; genus Palaemon; species Palaemon carinicauda. The sequence continues at coordinate 110,676,540 of NC_090731.1, read as the reverse complement.
TGCATCTGTTCTGCCCAAGACTCTTGGTACCACAAGTCTGTCATGAAAAGGAATAAGTAATATTAACTTCTATTCAGCTGTCTATCTCTTTGTTCCTCTGTTCTGCTAAAGACTTCTGGCACCGTAAGTCAGATCATGTAAAGAAATAAGTAACATCAACTTCTATACAGCTGTCTATCTCTTTCTGTGTCTATTCTGCCCAAAACTCTTTGCCCCATAAGTCAGACCATCAAAAGGAATAATTGATATCAACTTCTGTTCAGCTGTCTAGCTCTTTCTGCGTCTAACTTCTGCAAAAGACTCTTGGTGCTATAAGTCAGATGATGGAAAGGAATAAGTAACATCATCTTCTATCTAGTAGTCTATCTCTCTGTGCGTCTGTCCTACCTAAACTCTGGTCATCATAAGTCTGATCATGAAAAAGGAATAAGTAATATCAATTTCTATCAGGCTGTCTATCTCTTTTTACGTCTGTTCTCCAAATGACTCTGGGCACCATAAGTAAGATCATGAAAAGGAATAAGTAACATAAACTTCTATCCTGCTGTCTATCTCCTTGGGTGGCTGTTCTACAAAAGACTCTTAGTACTATGAGTCAGATCATGAAAAAGCATAAGTAACATCAACTTCTATCTATCTTTCTATCCTTTTGTCCGTCTATTCTGCTAAAGGCTCTTGCCACTATAGGTGCAATCATGAAAAAGAAAAAGTAACAACTTCTATCCAGTTGGCTATCTCTTTGCGCTTGTGTTCTGTCCAAAACTCTTGACCCAATAAGTCAGATAATGGAATGAATAAGTAACATCAACTTTTATCCTGCTTTCTATCTCTTTTTTGGACTGTTCTACCTATGACTCTTGGCATCATATGTCATATCATGAAAATTGATTAGTAACGTCAACTTGTATCATGCTGTTTATCTTTCCCTGCGTTTGTTTTGCCCAAGACCTTTAGCACCATAAGTCAGATCATGAAAAGGAATTAGTAACATCAACTTTTATCCAGCACTCTATCTCCTTATGCGTCTGTTTTGACCAAGACTCTTGGCCCCATAAGTCAGATCATGAAAATGAATAAGTAACATCAATTTTCATCTAGCTGTCTATTTCTTCCTGCGTCTGATCTCCCTGAGACTATTGACGCCATAAGTCGGATCATAAAAGGTATAAGTAACATGAAGTTCCATCAGACTGTGTATCTCTTTGTTCGTCTGTTTTGCTCAAGAGTATTGGCACCATAAGACAGCTCATTAAAAGAAATAAGTAACAATAATTTCTATCCAGCTGTCTATCTCCTTGTACCTCTTTTCTGCTAAAGAATCATGGCACCATAAGTCAGATTATGAGAAAGAATAAGTAACATCAACTTCTATCCAGTTGTCTATCTTTTTGGGCATCTGTCCTGCAAAAGAAAAATGACTCTTGGCACAATAAGTCAGATCCTGAAAAACAAAAAGCAACATCAACTTCTATCTTGCTGTCTATCTCTCTGTGCGTCTGTTCTGCAAAAGACTCTTAAGACCATAAGTCAGATAACGAAACGGAATAAGTAACATCAACTCTTATGCAATTCTCTACTGCTTTTTGCACAAGTTCTGCCCAAGATTATTGGTACCATAAGTCACATCATAAAAAGGAATAAGTAACATCAACCTCTATCCAGCATTCATGTCCGTTCTGCTCAATACTCTTGGCACCATAGGTTAGATCATCAAAAGTCCTAACTAACATCACCTTCTATCCTTTTGTCGATCGCTTTGTTCGTATTCTCAGCCCAAGGCTCTTGGCACCATTAGTCAGATTATGAAAAGGAATAACTAACATCAACTTCTATTCATCTCTCTATCTCTTTATTCGTCTATTCTGCAAAAAACTCTTGGCGCTATAAGTCAGATCATGAAAAATTAATAAGTAACATCAACTTCTATCTAGCTGTCTATCTCTTTTCATATCTGATCTGCTCAAAATTCTTGACATCATAAGTCAGATCATTTAAAGTTATAAGTAATATCAACTTAAATCCTTCTGTCTATCTCTTTGTGCGTCTTATATGCCAAACACTTTTGGCACCATTTGTCAGATAATGAAAACGATTAAGTAACGTCAACTTCTATCCAGCTGACTATCTCTTTGTACGTCTGTTCTGCAAAAGCAAAATATTCTTGGTCCCATAAGTCAGCTCATGTAAAGGTATAAGTAACATCAACTTCTAACCAGCTGTCTACTTATTTTTGCTTCTTTTCTGCCCAAGAATCTTTGCACCATAAGTCATATCATGGAAAGGAATAAGTAACATTAACTTCTATTCACCTGTGTATCTCTTTATCCATCTGTTCTGCAAAAGGCTCATGGTACCAGGTCAGTACAGGAAAAGGAATAAGTAACATGAACTCGTTGCCAGCTGTTTATCTCTTTTTCCGTCTGTTTTTCCAAAGACTCTTGGCATCAAAAGTCAGATCATGAAAAGGAATAAGTGACCTCAACATATATCCAGCTGTCTATATCTTTAAGCGTCGATTCTGCCCAAGACTCTTTGCACCATCAGTCAGACCGTGAAAAGGAATGAGTAATATCAACTTCTATCCAACTGTTTATATCCTTGTGCCTCTCTCCTGTCAAAGACTCTAAGCATCGTAAGTCAGGTCATAAAAACGAATAACTAACAATAAATTTTATCAAGCTGTCTATCTTTTTGCGCTTCTGATCTGCAAAAGACTCTTGGCGCCATAAGTCAGATCATGAAAAGGTATAAGTAACATCAGCATCTATCCAGCTGTCTATATCATTGTTCGTCTGTTTTGCAAAGCACTCCTGGTACCATAAATCAGAATATGAGAAATAAGTTACATAAATTTCTATTCACCTGTTTATCTTTTTTTGCGTCTGTTCTGCCCAAGACTCTTGGCTCCGTAAGCCAGATCATGAAAGTAACATCAACTTCTATTTAGCTGTCTATCTTTTTGTGCGTCTGTTCTGCAAAAGACTCATGGCACCATGTCAGTCCAGGAAAATAATTAAGTAACATCAACCCCTATCCAATTGTCTATCTCTTTTTGCGTCTGTTTTTCCAAAGACTCTTGGCATCATAAGTCATATCATGAAAAGGAACATGTAATATTAACTTCCATCCAGTTGTCTATCGCTTTTTGCATTTGATATAACCAAGGCGCTTGGCACCATAAGTTACATCATCAAGAGGAATAAGTAACATCAAGTTCTATCCAGCTATCCATCTCATTGTCCGTCTGTTCTGCAAAAGACACTTGGCACTATAAATCGGATCATGAACAGTCATAAGTGACATCAGAATCAATCCAGCTGTTTATCTTGTTTTTCTATTTTGCAAAAGACTTTTGGTAAAATAAGTCAGAATATGACGGGAAATAAGTAACATCAACTTCTTTCCAGCTGTGTATCTCTTTGTCCGTCTGTTCAGCAAAAGACTCTTGGTACCATAACTGAGATCATGAAAAGGAATATGTAACATCAACTTTTATCCGGCTTGTTTTTCTCTTTGTGCGTCGATTCTGCCCAAGATTCTTGGCACCATGAGTCAGGACATTAAGAGGTATAAATTGCACGAACTTCTATCCAGCAGTCTATCATTTTGTTCGTCTGTTCTGATAAAGACTCTAGCACCATAAGTCAGCTCATGAAAAGGAATAAGTAACATGAACTTCTATCCAGCTGTCTGTCTTTTTTGTGTCTGTTCTACAAAATACCCTTGCCACCATAAGTCAGATCATAAACAGGAATAAGTAACGTCAGCTTCTACCCTGCTGTCTATATCTTTGTGTGTCGGTCCTGCTCAAGAATCTTGATACCATGATTCAGAATATGAAAAGAAATAAGTAACATCAGTTTCTATCCAGCTGTCAGTCTCTTTGTTCGTTTGATATGCCCAAGACTTGCGGCACCATAAGTCAGATCATGAAAAGGAGAAGGTGGAGAAGGAATGGACTGGATTGGTGATAGGAGTTTAGCAAACCTAGAGTATGCTGATGATGCTGTCCTTCTTAGCAGAACACCACAGGATTAACAATGCTTGCTTACCAGAATACATGGAATATCACACGAGGTGGGGCTGAAGATAGATAGAAGAAAGACGTAGATGAGAACGGAGTATGCAATGGAAGATGAAATATCATTGGAAAGAGAAAGGATTAATGAGGTAGAATCATTTAAGTATTTAGGGACAATGATCTCCAATACAAGGTCTTTGGAGTTAGAGTTTAGTGGAAGATTGAAAAAAGAAAACCAGACAATGGCTAGCTTAAGTAAAATTCGGAAATCAAATCGCCTAAAATCTCAAATAAAAATCAGACTATATATGAGTTTACTGAGATCGGTGTTACTCTATGGACATGAGTCATGGTATGACAATGAAACGATCTCCAATAGATTTAGTAGATTTGAGAATAAAGCCCTAAGAATGATATTGGGAGTTAAATGGCAGACAGGATTAGAAATGAAACTGTAAGAGAGATTACTCGAGTACCATTTGTGGATGAGATCATAATGAGGGGTAGATGGAAATGGTTTGGGCATGCTCTTCGCACTCCCCAAGAGAGATTAGTTCACCAAGTCAAGGCACTAGAAGAATTGGAAGTCCCAGGCCTACATGGCTTAGGACTATAAAGCACGAAGTAGGAGATGATGAATGGAAAAGTATTGAATTAAAAGCTCAAGACAGAGACGACTGGCGAAATCTAGCCGAGGCCCTTTGCATCAATAGGCGTAGGAGGAGATGATGATGAAGACTTCTATCGAGCGGCCTGTCTCTGTATGGGTCTGTTCCTCCCAAGACTCTTGGGACCATAAATATGATCTTGAAAAGGAACAAGTAACATGAAATTCTATCCAGCTGTCTATCTTTATGTCCTTATGTTCTGCAAAAATACTCTTCGCACCATAAGTCAGTTCATAAAAAGTCATGAATAATAATAATTTTTACCAAACTATCTATCACTTGTACATCTGTTCTCCCGAAGGCTCTTGGCACCATAAGTTGGATCATAAAAAAGAATGAGTTACTCAGACCAACCCTTTATCTCAGTTTCCGTCTGTTCTACTGGAGGCTCTTGGCAACATACAGTAAATCAGATCATAAAGAGGAATGAATAACAGTAACCTCCATCCATCTATCTATCTCATAATTATTGTGTATATTCTGTAGAAGGCTTTGGCAACCATAAGCTTTTTCTATGTCTTGATCTGAAATAAATATACTTTTATTTTTCTTATGAAAAACATTTATTGAACATCAGCTCTAGTAGTTTTGTTCATGCCCCCAGCTTCTTTTCTCCAACATCCTATTCAACTTTTCGAGTACCCTCCCCACAAAGCGCTTACTCTCAGGGACGCTTTCGTAAACTTTGGGTAACCTTATCAGTATGTGTCTCTTCAAAAATACACAAAATTTTCCTATTCTCTGTATGTCAGTGTGAATATTGTGTTATTTTATAACAGTAATTTTAAAGGGTAAGTTGCAAGGATCAACTATCAAAGAAATTATTTTGTGTTTTCCGTCTCTTGGTTTTTTTTTTTTTTCGTATAGAAAAATTAATTACAAGGGTACAAGATTAGTTCTATTCTTCACTCGTTCACAAGTTGTCAGTTGTTATAATGAAGTACACAATACTTACGCACACACACACACACACACTATCTCTCTCTCTCTCTCTCTCTCTCTCTCTCTCTCTCTCTCTCTCTCTCTCTCTCTCTCTCTCTCGAAGAGCTACGATGTTAAGTGTGAGGAACCGAGAGATCAGCATTCCTCTCTCCTTTAAGATGATTTATGACTCACTTTGTTGGAATTACAGCGAATGAGTCGGTAGAGTTGGTAAATCTTTTGGCAAGTAGGTGGATGACTTAGGAGAAACAATATAAAAGGAAGAAAAATAAGAATGATGGAGAATTTGAATGAAGATAAAGGATGTGTAACGAAAGAAAAGAATAATGTAAGATGCTGAGGATTGGAATAATGTATGAAGAACTATGAATATGAATATAGAAACATACAAAACTTTTGAATAATAACCTTGTTCTAAAAAAACAAAAGATGTCATGTGGTTAGAGAGAAAGTAAGAGAAATCTAGAACTAAAATGCTTGAAAGATTAAGGTTCTTGACAGAAGAACCACCAGTCAATGATGATAAAGAGGTAACAAGAGAGAATAAGAGGAACATATGGTAGATCATGGTAGGACACGAAACAGGAATTTCAGATTTTTAAAAAGACAGAGTTACATGAAAAAGCATTATCTGAAGTTTCTGAAAATTCTTGAAATAGGAAAAAAGGGAAAATTCAGAAACAGAAAAGTAGAGAGCATTCAAGATGACTAAAAGAAATGGGAACCATTAAAGGACATTTAATGGTGTTAAATGTATAAGAAAACAAGAAATAATTTCAAAGAATAAAGATAAAATATAAACAGGAAACAAAAATGAAAAGAAAACAGACTTGGACTGAGAAAAAGGGCTTGAGGAGAAGACCAACTGACAGACAGACAGAGAATCATATTAGGAGAGAAACGCGGCAAAGACACATTTATTGAAAATGAAAGTAACGAGTTGAAAAGGTCAAGAGAGGTGGAGTGAAGATAAACAAATATAGCGCAGAAGAATCAGTGGGTCGAGTCCTGAAACCTCAATAATCAAATAAAACTGGAAAATTATGCTATAAAGACGAGGAGCAATAGGAAATAACAAATGATGTATGTGAGTGCGTAAGTACTCGTACAATAAAGTCAGATAAACGATTTCGACAAGCAGAGTATGACTGTCTGAGAGAGTAAAACAATGTTAGAGGAATTAACGACAAAAATAAGAGATCGCCAATGGAGTCACCATAGTACCACGGTAATAAGAAGTCGAATGAAAAATAAAACTTTTCCTTCTCCCCTTTTTACATTGTTCCCACTGAAACACCTCAAAGACCTAAAAGCTGTGTACTTACCAGAGTTCTTCCTTATACCCTTTGAATAAATTTTAGGTTATTCCCATCAACCTTTTTTTTTTTTTTTTTAAGACCTCAAAGTTGTTCTCTATCCAAGATGTTTTCCTTTCCCTTGTGAAGTCCTTTAAACCTTTTCCCTTTTACTGTTCAAACATTTCTCAACTAAAAGACCTCGAAGTTCTTACGCTTCCCATTTCTTCTTTAAGGCATACAAGTTTTTTACCTCCCAATGTAGTCTTCTCTTTTCCATTTGAAGATCTCCAAGCTTATGAACTATCATTATCTTTTGGTTTTTCCCCATGAGAGACCTACAAGCATTTTGCTTTCCTTTATTTTTTCTATTTCCCCATTACAGATCTCCAAAAAGGTTGCTTACCGATGGTTTCTTATATTTCCCCATTAGAGATCTCCAAACGTTTTGCTTTCCCAGATTTTTTTGAATTTCCCTATTAGGGACCTCCAAGCTTTTTGCTTTCCCGTGATTTCTTCAATTTCCCCATAAGAGGCCTACAAGCTTTTTGCTTTCCCATGGTTTCTTCTATTTTCCCATTAGAGACATCCAAGAATTTAGCTTTCCCATGGTTTCTTCTATTTTCCAATTAAAGACATCCAAGAATTTAGCTTTCCCATGGTTTCTTATATTTCCCCCATTAGAGACCTCGGAAACACTTGCTTTCCCGTGTTTTTTTTTTTTTTTTCAATTTGCCCATTAGAGACCTTCATGCTTTTTACTTTCCCATGACTTTATCAATTTCCCCAATAGAGACCTCAAAGCATTTTGCTTTCACATGGTTTCTTCAAATATTCCACATTAGACACACAAGCTTTCTGCTCTCCCATGGTTTCTTCAATTTCCCCATTAGAGAATTCCAAGCTTTTTGTTTGCCTATGGTTTCTTCAATTTCCCAATTTGAGACCTGCAAGCTTTTTGCTTTTCCATGGTTTCTTCAATTTCTCCATTAGAGACCTCCAAGCTTTTTGCTTACCCACGGATTCTTCAATTTCCCCTTGAGAGATCTCCAAGTTTTTTGCTTTACAATAGTTTCTTTAATTTCCCCTTCAAAGACCTCCAAGCTTTTTGCTTTTTCGTTATTTCTACAATTTCCCCATAAGAGTCCTCCACCCATTTTGCTTTCCCATGGTTTCTTGAATTTCCCAGTATGATACCTCCAAGCTTCTGGCTTTTCCATGGTTTCTTCAATTATTATTATTATTATTATTATTATTATTACTACTAGCCAAGGTACAACCCTAGTTGGAAAAGCAAGATGCTATAAGCCCAAGGGCTCAAATAGGGAATAATAGCCCAGTGAGGAAAGGAAGTAAGGAAATAAATAAATGATGAGAATAAATTAACAATAAATCATTCTAAAAACAGTGACAACGTCAAAACAGATATTTCCTATATAAACTATTAACAACGTCAAAAACAGATATGTCATAAATAAACTATAAAAAGACTCCTGTCAGCCTGGTCAACATAAAAACATTTGCTCCAACTTTGAACTTTTGAAGTTTTACTGATTCAACTACCCGATTAGGAAGTTCATTCCACAACTTGGTAACACCTGGAATAAAACTTCTAAAATACTGTGTAGTATTGAGCCTCGTGATGGAGAGGGCCTGGCTATTAGAATTAACTGCCTGCCTAGTATTACGAACAGGATAGAATTGTCCAGGGAGATCTGAATGTAAAGGATGGTCAGAGTTATGAAAAATCTTATGCAACATGCATAATGAACTAATTGAACGACGGTGCCAAAGATTAATATCTAAATCAGGAATTAGAAATTTAATAGACCGTAAGTTTCTGTCCAACAAATTAAGATTAGAATCAGCAGCTGGACACCAGACAGAAAAACAATACTCAAAATAAGGTAGAATGAAAGAATTAAAACACTTCTTCAGAATAGATTGATCACCGAAAATCTTGTAAGACTTTCTCAATAAGCCAACTTTTTGTGCAATTGAAGAAGACACAGACCTAATGTGTTTCTCAAACGTAAATTTGCTATCGAGAATCACACCTAAAATTTTAAAAGAGTCAAACAAATTTAAAGAAATATTATCAATACAGTACTGAGATCCGGATGTTGAGGAGCCACCGTCCTTGACCTACTTACAATCATACTTTGAGTTTTATTAGGATTCAACTTCATACCACATAATGTGAACCATGCACTAATTTTAGCTAAATCTCTATTAAGGGATTCACCAACCCCAGATCTACATTCAGGGGATGGAATTGATGCAAAGAGAGTAGCATTATCTGCCTATGCAACAAGCTTGTTTTCTAGGCCAAACCACATGCCATGTGTATATAGTATGAAAAGCAATGGGCCGAGAACACTACCCATGTGGAACACCGGATATCACATTCCTATACTCACTATTGTGTCCATCAACAACAACTCTTTGAGATCTATTACTTAAAAAAAATCAATAATAATGCTAAGAAACAACCCACCCACTCCCAACTCCTTGAGTTTGAAAACAAGGTCCTCACGATCAACACGGTCAAAGGCAGCCCTAAAATCAAGGCCAATCATACGAACTTCCCGACCACAATCTAGGGATATCTGTATAGCATTGGAGATTGTAAGAAGGGCATCACATGCTCCAAGGCCTTTACGAAAACCAAATTGCAAACTAGGGAAAAGATGATTACTTTCAGCAAACCTATTAAGACGTTTCCCCATTAGAGACCTCCAAGCTTTTTGCTTTCCCATAGTTTCTTGAACTTCCCAGTGTAAAACCTCCAAGCTTCTAGCTTTCCCATGGTGTCTTAAATTTCCCGATTAGAGACCTCCAGGATTTTTTTTACACATAGATTCTTTAATTTGCCAATAAAAGACCTCCAAGCTTTTTTGCTTTCCTATGGTTTCTTCAATACTCTGGTTAAAAACCTCGAAGCTTTATGCTTTCCCATGGTTTCTTTTATTTACCCATTAGAGACCTCAAAGCTTTTTGCTTTCCTATGGTTTTTTCAATTTCTCCATTAGAGACCTCCGATCTTTTTGCTTTCCCGCGATTTCTGCTATTTCAGCATTAGAGACCTCAAATCTCTTTGATTTCGAATGGTATCCTCCATTTCCCCATAAGAGACCTCTAACCTTTTACTCTCCCGTGGTTTCTTCAATTTCCCATTGAGACACCTCTAAGCTTTTTGCTTTCCCATGGTTTCTTCAATTTCCCTATTACAGACCATCCAGCTTTTTGCTTTCCCATGGTTTCTTCAATTTCCCTATTACAGACCATCAAGCTTTTTGCTTTCCCATGGTTTCTTCATTTTCCCCTTTAAAGACCTCCAAGATTTCTGTTTTCCCATGGATTCTTCCATTTCCTAATTAGAGACTTCCAAGCTTTTTGGCCTTCCCATATTTTCTTCATTATTCTGGTTAAAGACCTCGAGGATTTATGCTTTCCCATGATTTAATTAATTTACCCATTACAGACCTCCAAGATTTTTGCTTTCCTGTGGTTTCTTCAATTTCCCCATTAGAGACCTCCGAGCATTTTGCTTTCCTATGAGTTCTTCCATTTCATCATTACAGATCTCCTTTTTGTTTGATTTCCTATGTTTTCTTCAATTTCCCCATTAGAGACCTCCAAGCCTTTTACTTTCCAATGGTATCTTCAATTACCCCAATAAAGACCTCCAAGCTATTTTCTCTCCATTTTCTTCAATTTCCACATGAGTCCTCCAAGCTTTTTGCTTCTCCATGGTTTTTTCAATTCCCAAATTACAATCCTTCTTACCTTTTTTCATTCCCATGGTATCTTCAATTTCCCCATAAGAGAGCTCCAAGATTTTTGCTTTCCCATGCAATCTTCAATTTCCCCATTAGAGGCCTCCAAGCTTTTTGGCTTTCCCATGGGTCCTTTAATTTCCCTATGAAAGACTTCCAAGCTTTTTGCTTTCCCTTGGTTTCTTCAATTCCCCCATTAGAGGCCTCCAAGCATTTGCTTCCCCATGGTTTCTTCAATTTTCCCATCAGAGACCTCCAAGCTATTCGCTCTCCCATGGTTTCTTCAATTTCCCCTTGAGACACCTCCAAGGTTTTTGCTTTCTCATTGTTTCTTTAATTTACCCATTTGAGAGCTCCAAGCCTATTGCTTTCCCATGGTATCCTCAATTTCCCCTTTAGAGAACTCCTAGCATTTTGTTTTCCCATGGTTTCTTCCTTTTCCCCTTCAGAGACCTCCAAGCTTTTTTCTTTCCCATGGTTTCTCCAATTTTGCCATTAGAGACTTCTAAACGTTTCGTTTTACCATGGTTTCTTTAATTTAACCATTCTGACATCCAAGCTTTTTGCTTTTGCATGGTTTCTTCAATTTCCCCATAAGAAGGCTCATGTTTTTTGCTTTCCCATGGTATATTCAATTTCCCCATTAGAGACCTCTAAGCATTTTGCTTCCCCATGGTTTCTTGTATTTCCCCACTATAGACTTTCAAGTTTTTATCTTTACCATGGTTTCTTCAATTTCCCCATTAGAGACCTCCAAGCTCTTTTCTTTCACATGGTTTCTTCAATTTCCCAATTAGCGACCTGGAAGCTTTTTGCTTGTCCATGGTTTCTTCAATTTCTCCATTAGAGACCTCCAAGCTTTTTGCTTACCTACGGATTCTTCAATTTTCTTGATAGACCTCCAAGCTTTTTGCTTTCCCACAGTTTCTTCAATTTCCCCTTTATAGACCTCTAAGCTTTTTGCTTTCTCGTTGTTTCTACAATTTCCCTATAAGAGACCTCCAAGCTTTTTGCTTAACCATGGATTTTTCAATTTCTCTGTAAGAGACCTCCAAGCTTTTTGCTTTCCAGTGGTTTCTTGAATTTCCCAATGTGATACTTCCAAGCTTCTGGGTTCCCCATGGTTTCTTCAATTTCCCTATTAGAGACCACCAGGATTTAGGTTTTTCCATGGATTCTTCCATTTCCCAATTAGAGACTTCCAAGCTTTTTTGGCCTTACCAAGGTTTCTTCAATATTTTGGTTAAAGACCTCAAAGTTTTACGCTTTCCCATGGTTTCTTTAATTTCTCTATTACAGACCTGGAAGCTTTCTGCTTTCCCATGGTTTCTTTAATTTCCCCATTTAAGACCTCCGAGAATTTTTGATTTCCCATAATTTCTTCCATTTCAGCCTTAGAGACCTCCAATCTCTTTCATTTCCCATGGTTTCTTCAATTTCTCCATTAGAGACCTCCAAGCTTTATGCTTTCCAATGGTATCTTCAATTTCCCCAATAAGGACCTCCACGCTTTTTCCTCTCCATTTTCTTCAATTTCCACTTTAGAGTCCTCCAAGTATTTTGCTTCCCCGTGGTTTCTTCAATTTCCAAATTAGAAACCCTCACGCTTTTTGCATTTCCATGATATCTTCAATTTCCTTATAAGAGTGCTCCAAGATTTTTGCTTTCCCAAGGTATCTTCAATTTCCCCATTAGAGACCTCCAAGCTCTTTGGCTTTCCCATGCGTCCTTTAATTTCCCTATCAGAGACCTCCAAGCTTTTTGGCTTTCCCATGGGTTCTTTAATTTCCCTATCAGAGACCTCCAAGCTTTTTGGCTTTCCCATGGGTTCTTTAATTTCCCTATTAAAGACCTCCAAGCTATTTGCTTTCCCATCGTTTCTTTAATTTCCCCATTAGAGACCTCCAACCTTTTGCTTCCCCATCGTTTCTTCATTTTCCCCTTCAAAGACCGACAAGCTTTTTGCTTTCCTATGGTTTCTCCAATTTTTCCATTAGAGATCTCTATCGTTTTGTTTTACCTTGGTTTCTTTGATTTCCCTATTGAGACCTCCCAATTTTTTGCTTTTGCATGGTTTTTTCAATTTCTCCATAAGAAGGCTCATGGGTTTTTGCTTTTCCATGATATATTCGATTTCCACATTAGAGACCTCCAAGCTTTTTGTTTCCCCATGGTTTCTTCAATTTCCCAATTACAGACCTCCAATCTTTTTGGCTTTCCCATAGTTTCTTTAAGTTTTCCCATTAGAGATCTGTAATCTTTTTTCTCTCCTGACTCTTCCAAGGTTTCTACAATTTCCCCATTAGAAACCTCCAAACTTTTTGCTTTCCCATTGTTTCTTCAATTTTACCATGATAGGCTTTCAAGTTTTTTGCATTATCATGGTTTCTTCAATTTCCCTATTAGAGACCTAAAAGGAATATGATTTCCCATGGTTTCTTTAATTTCCTCATTAGAGACCGCCAATCTTTTTGCTTTCCCATGATTTCATCTATTTCCCAATTACATGCCTAAAAGCCTTTTGATTATCCATTGTTTCTTCAAATTTACCATTGGAAACCTCCAAGCTTCATGCTTTCCCAAGGCTTCTTACATTTTCCTATTAGAGACCTAAATGCTTTTTGCCTTCCCATGGTTTCTTCAATTTCCCCGTTACAGACCTCCAAACTTTGGCTTTCCCATAGTTTCTTTAAGTTTCCCCATTAGAGATCTCTAATCTTTTTGCTCTCCTGACTCTTCCAAGGTTTCTACAACTTCCCCATTAGAAACCTCCAAACTTTTTGCTTTCCCATTGTTTCTTCAATTTTACCATGATAGGCTTTCAAGTTTTTTGCATTATCATGGTTTCTTCAATTTCCCTATTAGAGACCTAAAAGGAATTTGATTTCCCATGGTTTCTTTAATTTCCTCATTAGAGACCGCCAATCTTTTTGCTTTCCCATGATTTCATCTATTTCCCAATTACATGCCTAAAAGCCTTTTGATTATCCATTGTTTCTTCAAATTTACCATTGGAAACCTCCAAGCTTCATGCTTTCCCAAGGCTTCTTACATTTTCCTATTAGAGACCTAAATGCTTTTTGCCTTCCCATGGTTTCTTGAATTTCCCCTTGACAGACCTTAAAGCTTTTTTGCTTTCCCATAGTTTCTTTAAGTTTCCCCATTAGAGATCTCTAATCTTTTTGCTCTCCTGACTCTTCCAAGGTTTCTACAACTTCCCCATTAGAAACCTCCAAACTTTTTGCTTTCCCATTGTTTCTTCAATTTTACCATGATAGACTTTCAAGTTTTTTGCATTATCATGGTTTCTTCAATTTCCCTATTAGAGACCTAAAAGGAATATGATTTCCCATGGTTTCTTTAAATTCCTCATTAGAGACCGCCAATCATTTTGCTTTCTCATGATTTCATCTATTTCCCAATTACATGCCTAAAAGCCTTTTGATTATCCATTGTTTCTTCAATTTTACCATTGGAAACCTCCAAGCTTTATGCTTTCCCAAGGATTCTTACATTTTCCTATTAGAGACTTAAATGCTTTTTGCCTTCCCATGGTTTCTTGAATTTCCCATAGTTTCTTTAATTTCTCCATTAGAGACCTTCAAGCATTATATTTTCCCATGGTTTCTTCAATTTCCCCATTACACGCTTCCAAGCTTTTTGCCTTTCGATGGTTCCTTCAATTTCCTTATAAGACATATCGAAGCTATTTGCTCTCACATGGATTCTTCAATTTCCCCATTAGAGACTTCCAAGCTTTTTGCTTTTGGATGGTTCCTTTTATATCCTTATAAGTGACATCGAAGCTGTTTGCTTTCCCATGGTTTCTTCAATATCCCAATTAGAGAGTTCCAGGCTTTTCGCTTTCCCGGGATTTCTTCAATTTCCTCATTGCAGACCTCCAAGCTTTTTGTTTTCCCATGATTTCTTGAATTTCCCAATTAGAGACCTTCATGCTTCTTGTTTTCCCATAGTTTTTTTTTTTTTTTTTTCAATTTACCCACTAGAGACCTCTAAACCATTTTCTTTCCCCTGGTTTCTTCAATTTCCCTATTAGATACCGCAAAGCATTTTGCTTTCCCATAAATTCTTCAATTAACCCATTAGAGACCTCTAACCTCTTTGCTTTCCCATTGTTTCTTCAATCATACCATTAGAGACATCCATGCTTTTTGATTTCTCATAATTTTTTCAATTTCCCCATGAGAGACCGCAAAATCTTTTTTACCCTCGTTTCTTCAATTTCCTCATTTGAGACCTCCTAGCTCTTTGCCTTCCTATGTTTTTTTTTTTTTTTTATTTATTTCCTCTTTAGACACCTCCAGTGTTTTTGCTTTCCCATGGTTTCTTTTTATTTCCCCATTACAGACTTCCAAGCTTTTTGCATTCCCATAGTTTCTTCAATTTCTCCATTATAGATCTCCAAGCATTTTCCTTTTCTATGGTTTTTTCAATTTCTCCTTTAGAGACCGCCAATCTTTTTGCTTTCCAGTGGTTTATTTTATTTCCCCATTACAGACCTCCAAATATTTTTCATTCCCATGGTTTCTTCAATTCCCCCATTATAGATTTTTAAGCTTTTCTCTCTCCCATGGTTTCTTCAATTTCCCATAACAGACCAAGATTTTTGCTTTCCATTGTTTACTTCAATTTCCTCATTAGAGACCTCCAATCTTTTTGCTTTCCATGGTTTCTTTAATTTCCCCATTAAAGACTTAAAAGCTTTCTACTTTCCATTGGTCTCTACAATTTCCCCATTAGAAACCTTGAAACTTTTTGCTTTCCAATGGTTTCTTCAATTTTCCCTTTAGAGACCTACAATCTTTTAGTTTTCTCATGTTTATTTATTTATTTATTTTTTTTTTTTGGAGACCTCCAAGCTTTCTGGTTCCCCTTGGTTTCTTATTCTCCAACAACATGATTTCTTCAATTTCCCTATTGGAGACCTACAAGTTTCTTGCTATTCCATGGTTTCGTCAATTTCCCCATTAGAGACCTCCAAGCTTTTTGCTTTCTCGTGGTTTCTTCAATTTCCCGCATAAGAGACCTTCTGGAATTTTGCTTTCCCACGGTTTCTTCAATTTCCCTATTAGATTCATAAAAGCATTTCGCTTTTCCATGTTGTTTTCTCAATTTCCCTATCAGAGACCTTCTTACTTTTTATTTTCCCATGGCTTCTCCTATTTCCCCATTAGAGACCTCCAAGCTTTTTGCTTTCCCATAGTTTTTCAATTACCCATTAGAGACCTCCATTTTTCTTTTTTATTTCCCATTTATTTTCTGTTTCCCTTTCAAAGATCTACATGCTTTTTGATGTCCGTTACTGACGTACAAGCTTTTTGCTTTCCCCTGGTATCTCCCATTTCCCCATTAGAGACCTCCAGTGTTTTTGATTTCCCATATTTTTTTCATATCATCATTAGAGACATACAAGCTTTCTGCCTCCCGTGGTGTCTCCAATTTCCCGTTAGAGACTCCCAAGCTGTTTGCTTTCCAGTGGTTTCTTTAGTTTTCCCTATAAAGACCTACAAGCATGTTGCTTTCCCAGGGTTTCATCAATTTCCCCATGAGAGACCTCCAAGCATTTTGCCTCTCCATTGTTTCTTCAATTTTCCCATTAGAGACCTCCAAGCTTTTGGCTTTCCCATGATTTTTTCAATTTCCTAATGAGAGACCTCCAAGCTTTTCTGCTTTCTCTTGGTTTCTTCAATTTCCCCATTAGAGACCTCCAAGCATTTTGCATTCACATGGTTTCGTTTATTTTCCCTTTAGAGACCTCCAATCATTTTGATCTTCCATGATTTTTTCAATTTCCTCATTAGAGACCTCTAAGTTTTTAGCTTTCCCATGATTTATTCAATTTCCCAATTAGATACCTCCAAACATTTTGCTTTCTTCATGGTTTCTTTAATTTTTCCTTTAGAAACCTCCAACCATTGTGCTTTTCCATGGTTTCTTTAATTTACCCATTAGAGATCTCAAAGCATTTTGCTTTCACGTGTTTTTTTTTTCAATTTTCCCATAAGAAACCTCCAAAATTTTGGCTTTCCCATGATTTGTTCATTTTCCTTATTAGAGGCTTTCCAACTTATAGCTTTCCCATGGCTTCTTTAACTTCCCCATGATAGACCTCCAAGCTTATTGCTCTCCCATGGTTTCTTCAAATTCCCCATTAGAAACTTCTAAGCTTTTTGCTTTCTCATGGTATCTTCAATTTCCCAATTAGAGACCTCCAAGATTTTTTGCTTCCCATGGTATATTAAATTTCCCTATTAAAGACCTCCAAACTTTTGGCTTTCCCATGTTTTTTTTTTTTTTCATTTTCCCTATTAGAGACCTCCAAGCATTTTGCTTTCCCATCGTTTTTTAATTTCCCCTTTTGATACCTCCAAGCTTTTTGCTTTTCCATGTTTTCTTTAATTTCCCCATTAGAGTCATCAAAGGTTTTTGCTTTCCCAAGGTTCTTCAATTTCCTCATAAGAGACCTACAACCGTTTTTCTTTCCCGTTGTTTTTCTATTTCCCCTTTAGAGACCTACAAACTTCTTGCTTTTTCATGATTTCTTCAATCTCCCCATTACAGACCTTCAAACATTTTGCTTTCCCATGGGTTTACAGTTCCCCCTTTAGAGATGTCACCGTTCCCGTTTTATATCTTATTCACTTAACGACCCGAAGCTTTTATTTTATCCCTGCGATTCTTTTTCTACTTTAAAGGTTTCAGAAATTTCTTTCTCTCTTTTTTTTTTTTTTTTTTTTTACTTTTAATGAGCTCAAATCTTTTCCAATTCCATCTCGTCTTCTTTTTCTAATTTTAATGCCCTCAAGGGTCCTTATAGACCTCCATATTTTTTTACCTTCCCCTGTTTTCTCGTTATTTTCCGTATAAAGACCTCCAAGCTTTTTTTCATATCTTCTTTTCTTTTCTTTTTCCTTTCAAAATCCTCTAAGTTTTTCCCGTCTCCTGTTTTTTCAAATTTTCCCATTAAAGCTTTCTCTGTTGTCCTTCCTTCTCTCTCCTCGGTAAAGAGATCAAAGCCTTTTTCCCTCATCTGTATTTTATTTTATACGTATGCATATTTTTTCCTTAACCCAGCCTTTTTTCCCTAAATAGTTTTAAAATCCGATACCCCGGTCTAGAATTTTTTTTTTTTTTTTTAGACCAAGATGTTTCTTTTCCGTGGCTTTCACCTGAATTAATTTTTCCTATCAAGAAAAATCTTCCAGGTTTATCAAACTCTTCTGTCTGATTTTTCAATTATAAACCTTTAAATATTTCCCCTTCCTCTATCCATTTTTTTTTTTTCATGCGTTTCCCTTCCCCTGTCTCTTTTTCCATTCAAACACATTCAATTGATTTCCCTTCACCTGTCGTCTTCCTTTTACCCTTTAAAATCCTCCAAGCTTTTTCCTAACTGTTGTCTTATCTCTTTTACCATTAAGAAACCTCTAGGGTTTTTCCTCTGTCTTCTTTCCCTTTTTTGAAGATATCCAAGCTATACCCTTTCAGTTTCTTATTTTTCCTTTAAAGACCTCCAAGCTGTCTTCCCTAAAGATCTCATCCTTCTATTGTCTTTTCCACTTAAGATCCCCTGGCCTTTTCCATTCGCCTGTTTTCTTCTTTATCCTTTTAAATACCACCTGCTCTTTCCCTTCTTCCTATTCTGTTTTTTTTTTTAAGCCTCCAAGCGTTTCCCCATTTTCATTTTTTTTTCTTTTCCAAAATAGGGATCTCCAATAATTCCCCCCTCCCATCTCCTACTCTGTTTTTACCATCCCCTGTTTCTTTAATCCCTTTAAAGACCTCAAAGTTTCTTCATTCCCCTGTATTTTCTTATTGCCAAATAAAAACCTCTACACTTTTGTATTCCCCTGTCTTCTTCTTTTTCTTCAACGACCTCAAAGCTTTTTCCTATCCCGTCTTTTTCCTGTGTCTTTGATGACCTCTTAGCAATGTCGTTTTCCCTTTAAAGACTCTTCAATTCTTCCAGCTTGTCCCGTTGCCTGTTCTCTTTTGTTTAAAAATATCAAAGCGCACTTCCTTCCCAATTTCCTAATTACCTTAAAAGGCCCATAAGCTTTTCCTTTTTTCTTTACCTTCAAAGATGTCCAATCTTATCCCCTCCCATGTCATGTTTTTTTTTTTTTTTTTTTTTTTTTTTTTTTTTTTTTTTTTTTTTTTTTTTGACCCCTAAGCTTCTTTATTTCACTGTTTTTTTTTCATGATTTAAAATTATGCACATCCTTAAATATTTACCTTCCCTGGCAGTACAGTGTCATTTCAAGAATCGGTTATCTTTTTTCCATATTTCCGATTACTATACGTTATAAAGAATTCTAACACATCTCGTTCTTGCATTAAATGCTCATTGGAATGTTGGCCTGAATTAATTCTT
>NC_090731.1:110644940-110649940 GCF_036898095.1 Palaemon carinicauda | reverse complement strand
TAAAATATTCCTGTTACTGCAAGACCTGAAAATGCTTGCACTTTCTTGGATGTCACCCGTATAATTGATTCTGTTTCTAAATAGCTAGCTACAGAAATATTATCAGAACTGGAATATCAGATGTTATTTAATATTCTCTAGACCATTAATCTAAATACTTCTTTTGCTACGGAAAGCTCCACGCTTTTATAGAGGAGCTAATAATCTCATGAAAGGATTTAAAGTTTATGCACAATTTTCGCTTGAAAATCTCTCACCACAAGCCACACATGCAAACTAGGAAGGTGTTTTGATTATAATTATTTTTCACCGACATTTTTCGTCTTTAATCCTTCATAAGCCATAGAAAGAATGATACCAGGCTGTTTATTGTTAATCATAGGAATCTCTCCGATATCATACAAAGCTTATTGAAAACATGATAGAAAGAGTCTAATCTATTGTTCTTTTTCATCTTTATCCATATTTCTTAAAATAATGTTTGATCATTGAAGAAAAATCTATATTGTTTACTTTTCAATCATTATAGGTTTTATACCATTAGTTATAACGGACTTATTTTCTTTTTCTTACCAAATGCAAAGAAATAATTTCATCATGTGGGCAAAAGAGCTATATTCAAATGATCCAAAATGAGTTGGTACGCCTGAAATTCCCAACTAAAGCGTTTAAAGCATACCCAAATTTATATCTTATAGATACCAGAGAGATTCAAGATGCATGGCAATATCCATCCTAAAGAGTTGAGTATAGAAGTTAGTTAAAGATGTTGATGAGTAGACAGACACTACTTATTTGAGTGACTAGACTAAATGGTGATTATTTCCTATATTTCTCTTGATCGCAAAATACAGTCAATGACCATTATCTCGTTTAAGCTATAAACTTCGATTAGCAATTAAGCAATTAACTTCAATACTTTTGACTTTATTTAGAGATGTACAAAGCTCCATTTTATTTCTATGGTAAATGATTTCGATAATTATTAAAGAAGAACTTACTCAGGAGATTTGCATAACCTCCTACTTCTTTGATTTTGTTAAAAAATGGTAAAATTAATTATTTGGATATTGCTTTCACTAAATGCATGGAGAGGGAGAGTGAAAGTATCCTCGAATATATAACAGAACCAATGCAAAAAAATAAATCAGAAGTAAAACCTGAAAGGAAACTTAAAGAATTTTGTTAATTGAACTTTATATTATAAGGTTAAAATAAGAAAAACCCCTTCTGTAAACATAGATATCACCTGGATTCGGTTATCGTAGGTAAGATAAAAAATCCTTCCATCGTTATCTAACACAACTACTCTCACACATTAAATGAATGAATGAACGATTTGAAGGTCTCTGGTATACTGACATTCTCACAAATTCAATGAATGAATAAATAAATGATTTCGAGGTCTCTGGAATCCTGACATTCTCACACATTGAATGAATGAATGAACAAATGAATGGTTTGAAGGTCTCTGGCAACCTGACATTTGCACACATTGAATGACTGAATGAATGATTTGAAGGTCTCTGGCATCCTGATATTCTCACACATTGAATGAAAGAATGAATGAATGATTTGAAGGTCTCTGGCATCTTGACATTCTCACACATTGAATGATTGAATGAATGATTTGAAGGTCTCTGGCATCCTGACATTCTCACACATTGAATGAATAAATGAATGAATGATTTGAAGGTCTCTGGCGTCCTGACATTCTCACACATTGAATGATTGAATGAATGATTTGAGAGTTTCTGGCATCTTGACATTCTCACACATTGAATAAATGAATGAAAGATTTGAAGGTCTCTGGCATCCTGACATTCTCACACAATGAATAAATGAATGAATGATTTGAAGGTCTCTGGCATCCTGACATTCTCACACGTTGAATAAATGAATGAATGATTTGAAAGTCTCTGGCATCCTGACACTCTCACACATTGAATAAATGAATGAATGATTTGTAGGTCTCTGGCATCTTGACATTCTCACACATTGAATGACTGAATGAATGTTTTGAAAGTCTCTGGCATCCTGACATTCTCACACAATGAATAAATGAATGAATGATTCGAAGGTCTCTGGCATCCTGACATTCTCACACATTGAATAAATGAATGAATGATTTGAAAGTCTCTGGCATCCTGACACTCTCACACATTGAATAAATGAATGAATGATTTGTAGGTCTCTGGCATCTTGACATTCTCACACATTGAATGAATGAATGAATGTTTTGAAAGTCTCTGGCATCCTGACACTCTCACACATTGAATAAATGAATGAATGATTTGTAGGTCTCTAGCATCTTAACATTCTCAAACATTGAATGAATGAATGGATGATTTGAAGGTCTCTGGCATCCTGACATTCGCACACATTGAATGACTGAATGAATGATTTCAAGCTCTCTGGCATCCTGACATTCTCACACATTGAATGAATGAATGAATGATTTGAAGGTCTCTGGCATCCTAACATTCTCACACTTTGAATGAATGAATAATTGATTTGGAGGTCTCTGGCATCCTGACATTCGCACACATTGAATGACTGAATGAATGATTTGAAGGTCTCTGGCATCCTGACATTCACAAACATTGAGTAAATGAATGAAGGCTTTGAATGTCTCTGGCATTCTCACATTTGCAAACATTGAATGACTGAATAAATTATTTGAAGGTCTCTGTCATCCTGACATTTGCAAACATTGAATGACTGAATGAATTATTTGAAGGTCTCTGTCATCCTGACATTCCCACACATTGAAAGACTGAATGAATGATTTGAAGGTGTCTGGCATCCTGACATTCTCACACATTGAATAAATGAATGAATGATTTGAAGGTCTCTGGCATCCTGACATTCTCAAATATTGAATGAATAAATGAATTATTTGAAGGTCTCTGGCATCCTGACATTCGCACACATTGAATGACTAAATGAATGATTTGAAGGTCTTTGTCATCCTGACATTCTCACACATTGAATAAATGAATGAAGGAATTGAAGGTCTCAGGCAATCGGACATTCCCACACATTGAAAGACTGAATGAATGATTTGAAGGTCTCTGGCATCCTGACATTCTCACACATTGAATAAATTAATGAATGATTTGAAGGTCTCTGGCATCCTGACATTCTCACACATTGAATAAATGGATGAAGGAATTGAAGGTCTCCGGCAATCTAACATTCCCACACAATGAAAGACTGAATGAATGATTTGAAGGTCTCTGGCATCCTGACATTCTCACACAATGAATAAATAAATGAATGATTTGAAGGTCTCTGGCATCCTGACATTCTCAAATATTGAATGAATAAATGAATTTGAAGGTATCTAGCATCCTGACATTCTCACACATTGAATAAATGAATGAAGGAATTGAAGGTCTCCGGCAATCTGACATTCCCACACATTCAAAGACTGAATGAATGATTTCAAGGTCTCTGGCCTCCTGACATTCTCACACATTGAATAAATGAATGAATGATTTGAAGGTCTCTGGCATCCTGATATTCTCACACGTTGAATAAATGAATGAATGATTTGAAGGCCTCTGGCACCCTGACATTCTCAAATATTGAATGAATAAATGAATGATTTGAAGGTCTCTACCCTCTTGATATTCTCACACATTGAATAAATGAATGAATAATTTGAAGGTCTCTGGCATCCTGACATTCTCACACATTGAATAAATGAATGAATGATTTGAAGACCTCTGGCATCCTGACATTCTCAAATATTGAATGAATAAATGAATGATTTGAAGGTCTCTGGCATCCTGACATTCTCACACATTTAATGAAAGAATGAATGAATGATTTGAAGGTCTCTGGCATCTTGACATTCTCACACATTGAATGAATGAATGATTGATTTGAAGGTCTCTGACATCCTGACATTCTCACACATTGAATGAATGAATGATTGATTTGAAGGTCTCTGGCATCTTGACATTCTCACACATTGAATGAATGAATGAATGATTTGAAGGTCTCTGGCATCCTGACATTCCCACACTTTGAATGAATGAATAATTGATTTGAAGGTCTCTGGCATCCTGACATTCTCACACATTGAATAAATGAATGAATGATTTGAAGGCCTCTGGCATCCTGACATTCTCACACATTTAATGAAAGAATGAATGAATGATTTGAAGGTCTCTGGCATCTTGACATTCTCACACATTGAATGACTGAATGATTGATTTGAAGGTCTCTGCCATCCTGACATTCTCACACATTGAATGAATGAATGATTGATTTGAAGGTCTCTGGCATCTTGACATTCTCTCACATTGAATAAATGAATGAATGATTTGAAGGCCTCTGGCATCCTGACATTCTCACACATTTAATGAAAGAATGAATGAATGATTTGAAGGTCTCTGGCATCTTGACATTCTCACACATTGAATGACTGAATGATTGATTTGAAGGTCTCTGGCATCCTGACATTCTCACACATTGAATGAATGAATGATTGATTTGAAGGTCTCTGGCATCCTGACATTCTCACACATTGAATAAATGAATGAATGATTTGAAGGTCTCTGGCATCCTGACATTCTCACACATTGAATGAATGAATGATTGATTTGAAGGCCTCTGGCATCCTGACATTCTCAAATATTGAATGAATAAATGAATGATTTGAAGGTCTCTACCCTACTGATATTCTCACACATTGAATAAATGAATGAATGATTTGAAGGTCTCTGGCATCCTGACATTCTCACACATTGAATGAATGAATGTTTGATTTGAAGGCCTCTGGCATCCTGACATTCTCAATTATTGAAGGAATAAATGAATGATTTGAAGGTCTCTGGCATTCTGAAATTCTCACACATTTAATGAAAGAATGAATGAATGATTTGAAGGTCTCTGGCATCTTGACATTCTCACACATTGAATGATTGAATGAATGATTTGAAGGTCTCTGGAATCTTGACATTCTCACACATTGAATGATTGAATGAATG
>NC_090731.1:110619940-110639940 GCF_036898095.1 Palaemon carinicauda | reverse complement strand
ATTTATATAAGATGTGATATTGCATGCATGAAACTCAACTCTTACTATCATATGATTTTACTTAACGTATTCGGGCTGGAACCCCGGTGGTCCTCGATCACGTTTACCGGGGTTCCTGCCGGAGCAGATTTATCTTTGCTCATTTATACTTTCTTAAAGTAATTTCCCCTGTTTAGCCTCAATCTTTATCGTTTCTTATCAATTCTGATGAGATGTTATATTCTCACGAATCTATGGAATTCCAGATAAGTCACGATAATTATCCTCTCCCTGAGAGAAGAGGCTAAACCCTTCTTCCCTCCCTGAGTGGTGCCGCCAGCATAGGCAGCCGTCACTGTTTCTCTTTACTGCTGTCGAGTAGAACGATGTTCATACTCAGGGTGCCCTTGTCTTGCCGACTGCAACGCCGTCAGCACAGGAAGTCATACTTCCCAGCTCATTGTTTTGAGGAGGATGACACAACAATAAACTATAAGACCCTCAACCCCTGCCCCTCTGTCCTTTCATGGCGGCGTGTCATCACAACATTCTTTCGCTGGTACTCTGACAATCACCCTGGCTTGCTGGGATAATTGTTTTATCGGCAAATGTTCTGGCGGCGGCAGTTAGTTCCTTTGTCTTGCTACTGCCTTCCCCCTGACTTCCCTTCCTTTATAGGAAGTTGATAAGAATGGGGGAGGACTGAGATATCTTCTGGCGGCTTCCGGCAGGAAACCTTACATACTTTGGGAAGTCCTCAGCTCTCTCTTGAGTTGCCATTTACATTCCTTAGCTGCCGACTCTATTGCCGGTGACAAGCTAGTATGTAGATGGGTGGAAGCCAGAATCTGACAGAGTCTTCCCCCTTTCATTGGAACTTTCACTTCTTTAATATTTTTCTCTTTCTTTTGGTTAGCACTGTCGGTACTAACCAAATGCCGGCAGACTACTGAATATAATTATACAGTAGTATACATATTTTCTAACATATCCCGTGTTTCCTATCGCACACGATTGTTGAGACCACAATCCTTTATTAAGGTTGAGTAATCCCTCAATACCCAGATGGTTTCCTTGATCATCGGCGATTTACAATACCCAATCTGTATGAATGCAGTACTACAGGTGGATGACGTTGGTATAAATTACTTACTAACACTAACTCTAGTTCCTAGAGTTTCTCTCCCCTGTAACCTTCCCTATAAGGAAAACTGAATATTAATATGGACGTAGGTCTCAGCAATAGTCTGGGAAAGGAATTCACTCAGATATGTGTCTTTTCTTAAAGCTGTGGTCCACAGCCAAGAGTCTGATGCGGATAGTTCCCCTGCAACCACTACAACCTTAGGTAGTGATCCATACGGATGCCTCCTGCACCAACCGTGTGTCACACGATCGTACATAAATTATTTTGTATATATTATGCTTGTATCTGCGCTCTTCCCTCGCACTAAAAAGAACCTGAATAATCATGTCTCCGGTTTTCCTCTGTAACATTGTCTGTCTTGTGAACATGAAAATGCCTGTTTCCTTGAGGTTTTGTATATAAAGGAGAGTGTTCTATAATAAAGTTACTCAGTCGATTGCTTCCTGCCTTTCAGTCGCAACCTTTCTCTCGGCCCGTCACATTGGTGACCCCGGAAGTCGACTCGCTCCCACCGCCTTCCAGCCCCACCCCTTCGCCCCTCCATCGTTGTTACTATGGCGGACTCTACGGCAGTTGGCGCTGCGCCCGCCCCATTCAAACTTTCATCGTTTGCCAGCGGAGAGTCGTTTGCTTGGTTTCAGCGCGCAGAAGTCCAGTTTCGCATCAGGGGCGTGACTCACTCAACCAACAAAGCAGATTATGTTCTCGCGGCGATACCCGAGGACACCTGCCCAGAAATATCCGACTGGCTTTGTGAACAAGGAGACACCCCAATAGCGTATGATGCCCTCAAAACATACCTTCTGCAGCAGTACTCGCCGTCGCCAGCCACCCATATAGCAAAGCTTTTTCAGCTCTCACAACAACCGTTGAGGGACCAAAGAGCTTCGCTTGCCCTCAGGGAAATGACCAGTATCGCTCGCCTTCAACCTGCCACAGACGGCTCTCCTCGTGAGGTGAACCTACTTCGTGCCCTTTGGATACACCGTTTACCCGGATCTATACGCGCTGCCATACCCGATGTCGATAGTTTACCCATAAAGGACTTGATGACCAAAGCCGACGCCCTTATGGACAGCCACTTCAAGACCTCCATCAACGCCTCCACCCTTGACGAAGAGGATGCCTATTCAACGTCAACCGAAGCTGACATGAATGCCGTAGGACATACACGCCTACCCCGTGACGTGCCGAAGCAGCGACAAAGCCGCCCACCACCCACTAATAGCTCGCGCCCCAACAAACGAATTCTACAGCCACTTATTACCTCCCATCCGCCGCAGTTTTGCTACTACCACTTCAGATTTGGGGCAAACGCGAAGAAATGTGCCAAGGATTGTCAGTGGCCAAAAAAACGTGTAAGTAGGCCATCGCTCGTGGTGGTGGCCTCCCGTGTTTCTAATCTTTTCTTTTTACATGATGCAGGAACGGGCGTGCGATTTTTGGTAGACACGGGTGCTTGTCGTTCTCTTTTGCCAAGGAAACTCTTCAAGGCACGACGTAGTCTGTCTACATCTGCCGACGTCCGCTTAGTAGCTGCCAACGGATCTGCTATACCCACCTACGGTTACAAAAACCTCACATTATCGTTCGGAAACGGTAATTTCAATTGGAAGTTTCTCGTTGCTGACGTCACATTGCCAATCCTCGGTGCGGATTTCCTCTCTCATTTCCACATTCTGGTCGATGTCGCCCACCGACGTTTGGTCAACGCAGACTCGTACTTGTCGACACCTCTTCAACCCGCCCCCTCTAACCTAGCTCTCCACATCAGCGCACCCACGGATGCCTACGCCCACCTCCTCACGTCGTACCCGTAAGTTTTCCGTCCAGAACTTCGCCAAACGCCCACGGTTCCTGCCAAGCACGGTATTTATCACCATATCAAGACGACGGGACCCCCAGTCTTCGCAAAATTCAGACGTCTGGCACCAGAATAATTGGCAGCCGTCAAACAGACGTTCGTCGAAATGGAGGAAATGGGCCTTTTCCAAAAGGCCTCTAGCCCATGGTCGTCACCCTTACACATCGTTCTGAAGAAAGATGGCTCCCTCCGTCCGTGCGGGGATTACAGGCACCTGAATATGCAAACAGAACCGGATCACTACCCCTCCCAAACATTGCCGACGTGACCTCCTACCTGCACAAAGCGAAGGTTTTCTCTACGCTCGACCTCCTGAAGGGGTATTATCAGGTGCCTATGAACCCAGAAGACATCCCCAAGACCACCATCACCGTTTGGTACATACACCTTCAATTACTCCTGTTTTGGCCTTCGTAATGCTGGGGCAACGTTTCAACGTCTCATGGATGGCATCTTAGGGGACCTCCCTTTCTGTGTATGTTATGTGGACGACATACTTGTGTTCTCCTCCTCAAAAGAGGAACACCTCCGTCACCTGCGCATCGTGCTCGACCGCCTGCAACAAAACGGCCTTGTAGTCCGGTACGACAAGTGTACCTTTGGCGCCAACGAAGTGTCGTTCTTAGGGCACCGCATCACTCCTGAAGGAGTCCATCCCCTCCCTGAGAAGGTAGCAGCCGTTCAAAACTTCCCCGCCCCCTCGACCGTCAAAGCTCTGCAGGAATTCTTGGGCATGATCAACTATTATCACCGTTTTCTGCCAGCCATTGCCGCCACTCTTGCTCCCCTCTACGCCTCCCTCAAGGGCAAGCCAAAGGACCTGAAGTGGGGTCCCCTTCAAGAAGCAGCCTTCTGCAATGCAAAGAAGGACCTATCAACTGCTGCGGCTCTCACTTTTCCTATCCCACACGCCCCTCTCCTTCTCTCCACCGATGCCAGCGACGTCGCTATTGGTGCAGTACTCGAGCAGGTGGTCAACGGCTCGCCCCGCCCATTGGCCTTCTTCAGCAGAAAACTGTCCAAGGCAGAATCGGGTTATTCTACCTTCAATCGAGAATTGCTGGCGGTGCACTTGGCTGTCCATCACTTTCGCCATTTCTTAGAAGGTACGCCCTTCGTCATTCGCACAGACCACATGCCTCTGGTGCACGCCTTCACTCGACAGTCTGACGCCTGCTCCGCCCGTCAACGCCGACATCTCTCCGCCGTGGCTGAATACAATTGCACCCTTCAATACGTCCCTGGGAAAATGAATCCCATTGCCGATGCCCTGTCAAGAAACACGTTGGCTGCCGTTCAACTGGGATTGGATTACAATGCCCTGGCTGAAGCCCAACGACAGGATCCAGAGTATCAAGCATGTAGGACATCCTGCACGTCCCTCCGTTGGGAAGACTTTCCCCTCAAAGACTCCAACACCACCCTCCTCTGTGACGTCAGTACTGGCAGACCGCGACCTTGGATTCCTGCTCCCATGCGATGGCAGGTGTTTGATTTCATTCACGGCCTTTCACATCCCTCATGCTGTTCTATTGCACAGCTGCTGAAGGCAAACTTCATTTGGCACGGCATTTCTAAGGATGCTAAGGATTGGGTCCGCGCCTGTACTTCTTGCCAAACTTCCAAAGTACATCGATACACGGATTCAGGAGTGGGCACCTTTCCTCAACCTCAGCGTCGTTTCGCACACATTCACGTCGACGTTGTAGGCCCCCTACCCACATCACAAGGACATCGTTACCTGTTTACCGTCATCGACCGCTCCACTCGTTGGCCTGAAGCCATTCCCATGGAAACTGCAACGTCCGCCTCATGTACATCTGCCTTACTCTCTGGATGGATTTCAAGATTTGGTATCCCTGAGCAAATTACTTCTGACAGGGGAACCACTTTCACCTCTCAATTGTGGATATCATTAGCGAATCTCCTGGGCATCACCCTACATCAGACAACGGCCTACAACCCCGCTGCCAATGGGATGGTTGAACGTTTTCATCGCACCCTCAAAGCAGCTTTGATGTCCCGCTGCAAGGACTGCAACTGGTTTACTCAGCTTCCCTGGGTCCTCCTGGGACTAAGGACCACTCCTAAAGACGCCTTCGACGTCTCGGCAGCTGAAATGGTGTATGGCGACCCGTTGGTCGTCCCTGCCGAATTTTTTCCTTCTACAACCTCCTCCGACGATCTCCAGCGCATACGTCACGTCGTGGGAAAATTTACTCCCTGCCGCCAGACATACAAGCCCCCAGCGAAGCATCACATACCAACGGACTTGCACTCTGCAACGCACGTCTTCCTGCGCAACAACACTAGCAAGCCACCGCTAACGCCCCCTTACACGGGCCCTTTCCTTGTGATCCGACGCAGTCCGAAAGCATTCCTACTAAACATTCGTGGCAAAGAAGACTGGGTCTCCATTGATCGTCTAAAACCTGCTTATCTTCTGCCAGATGACCCGCCTACAGTTTGCCTCTCTAGATCAGGGCGTCCTATTTAACATGTACAGTATGTCATTTTAGGGGGGGTAGCCATGTACCAACCGTGTGTCACACGATCGGTCATTAATTATTTTGTATATATTATGCTTGTATCTGCGCTCTTCACTCGCACTAAAAAGAACCTGAATAATCATGTCTCCGGTGTTCCTCTGTAACATTGTCAGTCTTGTGAACATGAAAATGCCTGTTGCTTTGAGGTTTTGTATATAAAGGAGAGTGTTCTATAATAAAGTTACTCAGTTGATTGCTTCCTGCCTTTGAGTCACAACCTTTCTCTCGGCCCGTCACACTCCTTAGAAGGATGGAGAGGTCATTCTCACGACAAGAAGGTGCAAGGGATTTGGTTATGCCAGTTCAAAAGATCTCATATCAACATTTTGGAAACTATGGCAGTGTTCCTGACATTGAAGAGACTATCTCCTCACAGATCAACTCACATTAGGTCAGTCCTGAACAACGAGGTGATAGTAAAGTTTCTAAATCGACAAGGCTTGAGATCTCCTCACATCTACCATGTGATGTTAGCCATCTTCTACCTGGCAGGGAAGAAGAGATGGCACTTATCAGCAGTTCATCTATATGGGTTCCGAAATGTGACGGCGGACGCTCTATCCAGGCGGAAGCCCATAGAGACAGAATGGTCCTTGGACGCAGACTCATTCTCCTTCATCTTAGGAAAGTCCCAGAACTGCAGATCGACCTCTTCACAACGAGCGACAACAAGAAACTATCTTGTTACGTAGCCCCTTATCTGGACCCTCAAGCAGAAGCGATGGATACCATGTCTCTAGACTGGAACAGATAGAATTATATTTACCTGTTTCCACCAACCAATCTCCTGCTATAAGTCCTCGACAAGCTGAGATCCTTCAGAGGGACGGCAGTGTTGGTAGCCCCCAAGTGGCCCAAGAGCATTTGTTTCCCCCTAGTAATAGAGTGGAATCTGAAGCTGTTTCCACTGCCGAATCCAGTGCTGTCCCTACTGGTCCAGAAGTCGACTGTCTACACTTCATCCTCGAGAACCAACAACCTACATCACATGATTTGCTAGCCCTAACAGCGAGCAAAAGTTTCGGAATCTCAAGAGATAAAGTTGACTTCATCGAAGAGTACAAGTCATGTTCTACTAGGAGACAATACGAATCGTCATGGAAGAAATGGGTGACCTTTGTGAAAGAAAGGAAACCAACAGAAATATCGATAGATTTCTGTCTTGCATTCTCCATACACCTCCACGAACAAGGCCTGGTCTCTACTACAATTACTTCTTGTAAGTCAGTCCTGGCTAGACCACCTCGGTATGCTTTCGAGGTGGACCTCTCAGGTGAAATCTTTAATGAGATTCCGAAAGCATGTGCTAGACTCAAACCTGCAGCCCCACCAAAGCCCATTACGCAGTATTTGGACAAAGTCTTGTACTATGCTTTGAACCTGGATAGTGAGAGTTAGCAAAATAATGGCCATATCTAGAAACGAAGTCCATATTCAGGTCCTGGACTCAGGAGAACTGAATTTTTTTCCCGATCCTGCCTTTCTCGCTAAGAACGAGCTACCCACCAAGAGGTGAGGTCCTTAGAGAATCTGCCCATTGAAGGAGGATGCCTCTCAGTGCCCAGTAGAGTGTCTTAAAGTCTATCTTCGAAGAACTTTAAATATCAAGGGAGGATAGCTCTTCAGAGGCGAAACCTCAGGATCGAACCTATCTTTAAAACAACTGAGATCAAAGCTCACCTACTTTATTCGCAGGGCGGATCCTGACAGTACACCCGTGGGTCACAATCCGAGGAAAGTTGCTTCGTCACTGAACTTCTTTCAGCATGAGGACTTTGAGAGTCTCCGCTCGTACACTGGGTGGAAGTCATCCAGGGTCTTCTACAAACATTACGCAAAGCAAGTACAAGAGATAAAACATTTTGTGGTGGCGGCTGGTAGTAAAATTAAACCTGCCGTCTAGTGCTGCGATGAACAGTGGACTGTTTTGGGACTTTACACTGCTTCAGGTGCATGAGTATATGTACCCACAGGTGCAGATCACAACTATGGTTGACACACTGTTCTGAGTAGGTGCATATCTGATCAATACACCAGTGCCGAGTGAACGTTTGCGTTACGGTGTCTTATACATTTCCGAACATCTGACGGCATCATATAGATTTGGTTTTCACATCTTCCATTGAGTGGCATTCTTTTGATAATGTATTTTGTATATTTTTTCTACACGAGAAAATATGTGTTCGATGTGTTGTATGCTGGATCAGATACATACTTTGTTATAACTAAATTTTGATAATCTAGTTGCACAACAAAATACTTAACCGTATTTGCGTCTTATCACTACTCCCTCAGTTATAAGCTAATAAAGTATGTTAAAGTTTTACTAAACCCTTTATGGTGTTTAGGTTCTTGAAGTCACAATATTATTTTCTAAAAGAAATAATCATGACCTTAAGTACTTAAGGTAAGTGACCAGGGTACATTTCAAACTCTACCCTTTCGTTTCGATGGGAAATACAAACCTTGAATCCTTATTGTCAACATCGACATTTCCCTGCTGGGGGGCAGGAGGCACTAAGCCGGCTCCAGGCTTCGTATGCGTGAGAAATCTCTGGATTTTCACATAAAGGTCTAGTAGACCAAATAAGGAGAATCTATTCAAGGTAGAAGGCACATATACAAACCCACAGCTAATAGTAATTTCAAGACAATTCTCTAGTATACTTCCATCAGCATGACATAGCCTGAGACCAAAAAACGGATTTTGATCAAAGTGAAAAATCTATTTTTTGGTGAGAGGGCCATGTCGTCCTGATGGAACCACCCTTTTGCTGATCACTCCCATAATTATTTTATCTGTGGCCATTTCCGCTTAACGGCAAAGAATAGGAATGGTGCAGTAGTAGTAGGGAAGGAGATCCACCGGATACCTCGAAGGGTACCCCTTCCCTTTTGCCACTCTTCCCCCTTACATCGAAGCGTTAAATCTATTCAGGGTGAATATTGCCATGTGCCGTATCTAGAATACGTCTCCTGATATACAATATCCTTTATTGGATACTCGTGCCAGGAGTTGGAATCCTGGAGACCTTTGGTTTAATTCTCTGGGAGTATCATTGTAGCAAATAACCCTTAGAAGGCTATCTATAGGAACCCTTCCATCAGTACGACCAGGCCCTCTCCCCAAAAAATAGATTTTTCACTTTGATCAAAATCCGTTTTTTAATTAATGTCTCATATTTTATGCTATTAATAAAATGTAACGCAGCATAGAACTTCATTTTTGGCACAGTAAGAACTTGCAACTTTGGCTGATAGATTTTGTTCAAGAATTTGTTAAGTAACCTATGAAATATTTTGTTTGGGAAACAGCTATCCCTGAAATATTATTCCCAAAAATCATTTCAAGACAGCTTGGTCTCCTAAAACAATTTTATTATTTTTAATACTTTTTTTTATTGTATTTCAGTTTTAATATACTTTTCTTTTACGTTCATTTCATTTACTGTTTATACTTCTCTACCAGTACTGACGTCACAGAGGAGGGTGGTGATGGAATCGTCGAGGGGGACATCTTCCCAACGGAGGGATGCGCAGGATGTCCTACATGCTTGATACTCTAGATGCTGTCGTTGGGCTTCAGCCAAGGTGTTATAATCCAATCCTAATTGAACGGCGGCCAACGTGTTTCTTGACAGGGCATCGGTAACGGCATTCATTTTCCCAGGGACGTGTTGAAGGGTGCAATTGTATTCATCCACGGCGGAGAGATGTCGGCATTAACGGGCGTACCAGGCGTCTGACTGACGAGTGAAGGCGTGCACCAGAGGCATGTGGTTTGTCCAAATGACGAAGGGCGTACCTTCTAAGAAATGGAGAAAGTGACGGACAGCCAAGGGCACCACCAGCAATTTGAGATCGAAGGTAGAATAATTTGATTCTGCCTTGGACAGTTTTCTGCTGAAGAAGGCCAATGGGCAGGGCCAGCCATTGACCACCTGTTTGAGAACTGCACCAATCGCGACGTCGCTGGTATCAGTAGTGAGAAAGGGAGGGGCATGTGGGACAGAAAAAGTGAGAGAAGCAGCGGTTGATAGGGCAGAAGGCTGCTTCTTGAAAGGGACCCCACTTCAGGTCTTTTGGCTTGCCCTTGATGGAGGCGTAGAGGGGAGTAAGACTGGCGGCAATGGCTGGCAGTAATCAGTGATATTAGTTGATTATGCCCAAGAATTCCTGCAGTGCTTTGACGGTCGAGGGCATTGTGATGTTCTGAACGGCTGCTACCTTCTCAGGGAGGGGATGGACTCCTTCAGGAGTGATGCGGTGTCCTAAGAACGACACTTCCTTGGCGCCAAAGGTACACTTGTCGTACCGGACTATACGGCCATTTTTTTGTAGGAGGTCGAGCATGATGCGCAGGTGACGGAGGTGTTCCTCTTTTGAGGAAGAGAACACAAGTATGTCGTCCGTGTAACATACACAGAAGGGGAGGTCCTGTAAGATGCTATCCATGAGACGTTGAAAAGTGGCCCCAGCATTACGAAGGCCAAAATAGGAGTAATTGAAGGTGTATGTACCGAAGAGAGTGGTGATGGCAGTCTTAGGGATGTCTTCTGGGTTCATAGTTATATAACAAAAGAACGCATGCACATTAACCCACCATCAGTCTCTAAAAGTAAACAATGGAATAGCTAGCACTCGTCTGTTTTTTTTTTATAGTGGCTTATACTGCAGTAGGTAATCTAAAGATGTGCTAGAATGAACCGTTTAGTTGTCCTTGCTACATTCTCATGGTTTAGACATATTGCATGATTGTTACTATTAAAACATGAACTACGCGATTTCTTACCAAAAATATATGCTTTTTTGCATGATAGTGCACCAGAATATTTAAATCCACTTTATTTACAGATTAATAAATATTTACCCAGAGAAAGAATTGCAGATATCATCTTTAGAAAACTTCCCGAAGTCTTAATTTGCCTACCATTGATATGAACAAATTGTTTGCACCAATAGATATAGGCCTATTGATTCTCTTCCTTAACCACATATTGTGGCTCGATGAAAATGCATCTTCTTCAATTATTTCTAATGTCCTTTATATGCCTCATGATCATTATGAAACATTTTCATTTATCATGATTACAATCATTTATCTAAATATTAGTAGAGTTAGAAGTATTGCATAATTGTGGGGTACTGGCTGTCATCTATGTATGCTTCAGTCTTCATGAGATTTATTCTCAAGAGTGAGCAATTACATCACACTTTTAGCTATTTCTTAGGAATGTCTCATCCACAGTTGTGAATAATCTAATTACCTGCGATGAGACATATGTTCAAATGTAATATATATTACTTATAAATATCTCAGATTGTTATGACGATGCTTCTATTTTTATCAAGAACACCAAATAAATGTCTGAAAAAGTTTATTTTATCTAAATGAAAAAAAAAATCTAGATTTGAAATAGAGCAGAAGAGGATGATCAATATTACTTAGTATCTTAGAAGTTTTATTCCAGTTATGACGAAGTTGGGGAATGGTCTTCCTAATCAGGTAGTTGAATCATTGGAACTTCAAAAGTTCAATTTTGAAGCAAATAATTTTATGTTGAACAGGCTGGCATAAGTCATTTTTATAGTTTATTTGTGAAGAATCTGTTTTAATGTTGTTACTGTTCTTAGCATATTATATTTTAATTGTAGTTTATGTATATCCTTATTTCCTTTCCTCGCTGGGCTATTTTTCCATGTTGGAGCCGTTGGTCTTATGGCATTCAGCTTTTCTTACTAGGGTTGTAGATTCATCTTGATTATCATCTCCTCCTACGCCTAGTGACGCAAAGCGCCTCGGTCAGATATCACTAGTCTCCTCTATCTTGAGCTTTTAAATCAATATTTCTCCATTCATCATCTCCCGCTTCATGCTCTCTCATCATCTCTGTCTTTCTTCTAATTATTTTCAGCCCAACGTCCTGTGATATGTCATGCATTCTGGTAAGCTGGCATAGCAAATCCTGTTCTGCTAATAAGGATAGCATCATCAGCATACTCTAGGTCAGCTAATTTCCTTTTACCACCCCTGTACAGGCGTTCTCAACTATCCCAACTGTTCCATTCATTAAAAAATATCCCTTTAGAGTACTCCACTGTTCACTGGAAATTCACTTGGTGGACTCCATTAACATTAACTTACACTTACAATGATCATGAACAAACTTAATCAAATTTACATATTCAAGAGGAACTATCAAATGCTTTTTCATAGTCCACAAATGTCATCAAAAGCTGATTTCTATATTCATCACATTACTGTGCAACATGTCATAAAATTAAAATTTGGTCAGTACAACTTCTACCTGCTCTTTCATCTCTCAGCAATTTATCAAACTTTCGCTTAAGTCTCTTCAGAATAAGTATACTGTTTATTTTCATGACAAGTGACGTAATTGTGATGCCTCTGTATAGTGGAGCGGATTCCTGACAAAATAGTTCATTTTATGATACAAGCATAAAACTTTGCACAAAGCTTCCTTGTGATGTTCCTAAAGAAATAAAACTGTGAGCCATTCAATTTTTTCACTTTTCAAGTTGGCCGCCACAATTTTTAAAATGGCGGCAAAATCCCATTCCAGAATTTGACAAATTGACTATACGAAGTCATTTTGATGACCAGTGACCTATATTTGAGGTAAAACATCTATATTTAAGTCAGTATTCACCGTAAATACAATTTTGTGAAAACTCTGCAAAGCGCATGCACGAAATTAGACTGACAAAGTCATATTGATTCATGTATTTTTGCATGTACTCGTGCATAATGCTGTGCATTGCAATCCTGACCTATAGTACTTACAATTCCTAGTACAAATCCTTTTACATCCAAATTTTAAGAGCTGTAAACATGACGCTGCTATTGGCTGCAAGCTGGTCCAATATGGTGTTCAAACATTGCCGTCTCTCTGCCAACCCCAACTTTCAGGTGAAGGTAATTTCATAATGCAAACGACAGACTGACCCCATGTGTGCCCCGCTTGCAGTACAGCTCGCTTCACATGCTCTACTAAAGCTGCCCTAGAGGGTGGGATGGCATTATAAGGCTTCTGTTTTCGTGCAAACAATTCAAACCTTGCTTCATCGACTTTGTTTGTGGTACTAGAGCAGTCGTACATCACCACAACAAACTCTTCAATAATTCTCATGTCAGAAGATGATAAGTCATCTGAAGACAAACTAAGTCTTGTAAAAACTGCTGCTGCCTCAGGATAGACATCCCATGCCTGCCAGCACGACTTCTTACCTTTGCCAGCAAATCCAGACACTGTATCACAACCAGAGAAGTCATGAAAAAAATGGCAATTTTCTTGCTTTTGGCCCTAGTGATCTAGATATTTCATGTAATGGGATCCATCTCAAATCCTTCCCTTTCCCAAAGGCAATCCATAGACTTTCTATATTCAAGTCTGCAAACAATGAAGCACCAATGACTACAACATCTGCATCACAACTTACTATCATGACACTGATTGCTCTTGACGGCTGCGTCTTTTGCATGAAGAAACATTCGAGTGTCAGCCTCTTCGTGGTTACAAGGTGAAATCTGAGAAACATCTCTTTCATTGTTTGAGATAACATTCTCCTCTCGAGTAACAATATGGTCTGTTTGGTTGCTCATCACAGCAATTTTGTTGGCAAGGAAAACAAACAGTTCCGTTTTGTTTTCATCACATCTCGAAAATGTGTTCCACGATTTAGGTGATCTACTGTCAGCGGTAACTTTTCTTCTTCCACCTGTTCCGCGTTTTCATCCAGTTTCACCTTTCAAGCTATCGTCATAATAAACATCAAACATGATGTCTATTTGTCGGTGATTCCTCGCACAGTGTTGGACGTACGGCAAAATAACATTGTCGGCACATGCATCAAAGGTTTTACATGCTCCTGGCTGTTTCGAGTTGACCAACGCAGCTCCATCTATAATGAGAGTATCTGCCTGTGGTGCGGTTGAAGGTTACCTGTATATCACTTTCTAGCACTGGCATCAATTGTGACTTTGTTCTTGAGTTTAAAATCCCATTTTGTGATATTGATGGTGGATAGTTTTGATTCTTGTGACGAAAAAAGTCTTCTAAATCACATTGCCTACTTTGGCAAGAGATGAACAATCTTAAAAACAGATTGCAGTCATCTTTTAAGCTTGGCTTTGATACATTCTAGTCTGATTTTAACTTTGAACTAAATAGTGGAAGTTTGTTTTTCACAATTGGCTCGTAAAATTCTGACTTTTCTGTATTGTCAACTTTTTTCAAGAAATGATCAAACTGACGACTACCAAGCTTTGTCAGTTGTCGTAGTGACTCGGCAACCTTACTGTCAACATATTTTGTGTCAATAGCATAGAGATCTAAACACTCTTCCTCAAAAGGGTTTCCCATTTCTAAAAATATCCCCTTAAGCTTTCTTATTTTTTCAAAAATTTGTTTTTGTGTAGAAAGTGTTTCTTTTTGGTCTTTTGATCATTTTAACTTCATGTTTCCACTTGCTGTTGTAAACTCATCAACCAATCTACTAATCTCTGGTCCAGCAATTGTCTATCTTCGAAGAGCTGAAGGATTTTCCTTCAAGCCAATGGCTCCTCCATCACCTTTTATGACAGCATTATTTTGCTCATGAGGTTGATCTATAGCAATACATGAAAACCTGCTCTTCATTTTCCTGACTGAAAAGTTGCCTTTCAGAAACTCTGAAAAATTTTAGAATGACATATTTTAAGAGAGAGCATGTCACGAAGGTGAATAGGGAACCATCTTGCATAGTTCATATGATCAGGTGCCATT
Organism: Palaemon carinicauda; assembly: GCF_036898095.1. Lineage (NCBI taxonomy): Eukaryota > Metazoa > Arthropoda > Malacostraca > Decapoda > Palaemonidae > Palaemon > Palaemon carinicauda. The sequence continues at coordinate 110,625,615 of NC_090731.1, read as the reverse complement.
TAACTCCCGTGCGATCTGTAAACCATCCAAAGGACAAAAGCTCCATCCTTCTTGGCTCGGCTTTTCCAAGTTGGCGCACTCTTGTCAATTCGGGTACGACACCTTGACTATATATGGGGTGAATCAAAGTGTATTTTGGATACCTAATAAAGCTAACACTAAACCCCATGCCCACTTTCATGGCAGCTAGTTTCACCAGTGTACCCTGGTAGTGTAGGCAACTAGCTCGTTAAAATTGTAGGATCCCCTACAGTAGGCTAAATTGCCGAACCTTACCCATCCCTCCATTCAACAGTCTAAACCGGTTGACCCTATTGGCCCACTTCATCATCATTTAATGTTCATTTATCGTCCTTTCATGTTCATTTTATCATCCATTTCATGTTCATTTCCCTGATATAGCCGAAGTCACGCTGCTTGGGAGTAAATAGATAACCAACATTTTTATGCCACCATTTTGTTTTTGACCACCATTTTGTAAGAAACCCCTGGTGAGTTATAGGCAATATCAATTACACTATCAGAATGTTAAACTCGCAAATCTGTATAATTGAAGTATAAAAAAAAACTAATTTGATAAAATATCAAGTTTAACCACCCAATTACTAATAAAATTAATAATTCGGGTAAAATTTTGCACATGTGCACTTTAGAATTTTCACGACATTGTATTTACAGTGACTATTGACATAAATACAGTAGTTTTCCTTCAAATCTAGGCCACTGGTCATCAAAAGTGCTTCATATGACCCAATTGACAAAATCTTACATGTGGCAAATCGGGGATTTTGGCTCCATTTGAAAAATGTGGCGGCCATCTTGAAAATTTAAGAATTTGAGTGGCTCACAGTTTTATTTTCATAAGAATACTATAAAGAGCATTCATGCAATGTTTGATGCTTGTATCCTAAAATGAACTATTTTGGTAAAATTTTAAATTCATCCGCCCGACTAGTAATTATTGCAGTCAGTCAGATTTCTTTTTTTTTTTTCTTTCTTTCTTTTCATCAACACTCCTATCTCCCATTCATCAGACTTTGCCTCTTCACGTCACACTCTACAAAATAATTTTGTAAGTATTCTAGGAGTCATTACATTTTCGGCTAATAACATCTCAGCAGTTTTCCATTGTATCCTATCAAGCCCTTCGTGTGCACATCAAGATCTTCCTCAGCTTCAGGTATGTCAATCCAATTATTTCATTCATGTCTACTATTCATAACCTCACTAAAGTGTTCCATCCAACGTTGCATTTCTTCACATTCTGTTTTTATAACAGATCCATATCTCTTTTTGATGGATATATGCTTCTTCTTCTTTAACCCCGCACAGATTTCCTTAATAAATCTATGAGCAATCCTTACTCCATAGCCACTTCCTGATTCATAGCTTTGTCAGCCTCATCTGCTTTCCCGTCTAGATATTCCCTTAGGTCATTCCGGGCTTTTCTTTTAACCTCACTATCAATACTTGAAAATTCAGCATGCTCTACCTTGTAATTTTCATTACTTCATCGAAACCTTTCAACAATTAATTTCTGTTTTTGTCTTCGTTTTATAGTACCCCAAGTCTCATTTGATATTTATGACTATCGCTTTGTAACTGTATGTCCTAAAACTTCACTACCAACTTACTAATATAGCCTATGTTCTTAATATCACGCTGTTCTTCGTTGATTGTCCGCTCTTTGTCTTTTAGAGTCTCTAAGACAGCAAATCGATTATATATGTAGTAGGTAGGCTAGGGCACCAGACACCCGTTGAGATACTACTGCTAGGACAATTATGGGGTCCTTTGACCGGTCAGACAGTACTACATTGGAGCCTTCTCTCTAGTTACGGTTCACTTTCCCTTTGACTACACATACACTGGATAATCTGGCCTATTCTTTCCATATTCTCCTCTGTCGTCATACATCTGACAACACTGAGACTACCAAACAATTTTTCTTTGATCAAGGGGGTTAACTACTGCACCCTAGTTATTCAGTGGCTACTTTCCTCTTGGTTAGGGTAGAAGAGACTTTAGCTATGGTATGCAGCTCTTCTAGAAGGACACTTCAAAATCAAACCATTGTCAACTAATCCTGGGTAGTGCGATAGCCTTTGTACCATGTTCTTTCACTGTCTTAGGGTAGAGTTCTCTTGCTTGAGGATACACTCAGGCACACTATTCTATCTTTTTTCTCTTCCTCTTGTTATTTTGAAGTTTTTAGTTATTGTATATGAAAGATTTATTTTAATATTATTGTTCTTTAACTTCTCTTTTAGCTCATTTCCTTATTTCCTTTCCTCACTGTACTAATTTCCTTGTTGGGGCCCATAGGCTTATAGCATCCTGCTTTCCCAACTAAGGTTGTAGCTTAGCAAATAATAATAATAATAATAATAATAATAATAATAATAATAATAATAATAATAATAATAATAATACATTCAATTGCAAATGGTTCTCTGTACTACTCTTTTAGTTTCTTATTTGTATCAAACCTAGGTATTCTATCTACATTTCTATTGAGTGCTTAATTTCAGTGTGGCAATAAGGAGCTGGTGATCGCTACCAATATTTGCACCTCCATAACTTCTTGGATTTCTCAGAGTCCTTCTTCTCCCTTTATTAATAACTGTGGGACTTATCTGAATTCTATAGTTGCTACATGGTGAAGTCCATGTATATTTGTGGATTTCCTTGTCTTGGAAAAGAGTACCTACAATAAAAACATTGTTTGTTGAACAAAAACTCATAAAATGGGGCCCATTTTCATTTGCAACTTCGACAAGACTCTCAACACCATCACATTCTCTATACCTTAATTATTCCTTCCGACTTTAGCATTGAGGTCACCAATCACATTTTTCATACCTCTCTCTGGGATCTCCTCTATTACACTCTACAGTTATTCATAGTATTCACCTTTCCCTTCTTCGGGAGCATCATTTGTTGGTGCATAGCAAAATATAATGCTCATATTGTACTGCTTTAATTTAAATTTTGCATGTAACAATCTGCTATTTACAGCTCTCTACTCATTTAATGCCTTTTCTGCTCTTTGTGTCATCATTCCTACACCTTTTCTTCCAACTCCAAAAGTTCTTCCTGAAAGATATATACATTGCCTCGGTCCAAGATTTCCTTACCAGTCCCCATACAACTTGTTTCACTTAGGCCTAAAATATCCAAACTATATTTCATAAATTCATTCTCCACTTGCTGTGATTTCCTAATCTAATTCATGGTTCTAACAACCCAATTACCAGTTTTAAATTTTTCTTTAGTATTTATAAACTAGGAGATTCTTAGCAGCAGACTACACTGGGGACCGGGGGCCATTCTGTCATTTACATACAATTACTTATACCCACATGACAGGAGCTCACTTTACAAGCTGGCTATATACCTCGTTAATATACAAATGAAGTACATGAATAAAATATTTACTTTACACTTGACCAGCTTCGTAAGATAGCTCCCCCCAAAAAAGATTATTTATTCTGGGCTTAAATCCATCGATTCAGCCCGAGATAAATAATCTGCAACCATGTCATCTTTACCTGATATATGCTTTACATTTATACAATATGGTTTCAGATATAATGACGACCTACTTAACCTTTGATTATTAATCTTCCTCTTATTAACCAAAGTTAAAGGACTATGATCCGAGTACACTGTAATCTCTTCATTCTGTGGTCAATTTACATAAATTTTCGAAGTTTCGTATCACTATGACCAGCGCCAGCAGTTCGTTTTCAACTGTCGAGTAGGCTTGTTAATGTTTCTTCAGCTTTGACAACATAAAACAAACAGGGTGAATAATTCCTTCTTATCTTCTTACAAAAAGACAGCTCCAATACCATTATCTGACACATCCACTTGGATAATGAATTTCCTGTTGAAATCCGGTGCATGAAGTATCAGTTTAGAAGTTAATATGGCCTTCCTTTGATTTTTCCTTTTTCCTGGTACTTCGATAACGTAGGTCACTGCCCTCCTCCAAAATCCGGAATGGTACTTGGAACTCGTTGGAGAAAGTGAATCTCCTGACCAATAAGTAGACCAACACCTGTCCTACTGCAACCTGTCTGTTCGTATTCTTCATACTAAACCTTTTCTTCGTTTTTCCTTGATTCCTTGTTTCCATGCTTTCTAGGGAAAATCTCCTTAACTCGCCAATCCTTTTCCTCAAATCCTTGACATATTCTCCATCCATTTCCTTTCGATCCTTCCCTTTTTCTTGCGAACATTTTATTCAGTCTGTTGCTGAAGGGTACTTATACTTCCAACGGGCGTAAGGAAGCTTTTTTGAGATACTCGTCGGGCTTTACAGCCATCTGACAAACGTGACATGCATGGCAAATCTGGCTCACGTCCTTATGCATGCCAGACCAGAAAAAGTGTTTCTTAATCCTCTCTGTCGTCTTCTTTATCCCCATATGTCTAGTCTGATTCGCTACAGCAATTTCCTGTCTTCTCAACGGTACGGGAATCAAGATCTGATAATATATCTCTCATTTGGCATTCCCAGTGATATCAACAGGTCTATGCTTCCTCATAAGCAATCCGTCTTTAAGATGATAACAGGTGGGAGACTGCTGTGCCTCCGTCTCATTCACCACATGGTACAATAACTCTGTTAACGTTGCATCCTTCCATTGCAATCTTATCAGTCTTTTCCTACTTACTTGTCCTACTTGTAATACTGAATTTTCTATTTCTTCCAGGTCCATTTCCTCTTTGTCTTCTTGTCCACTCGTCTGTCGTTCCTCTTCTCTCGGGCTTACTCGGAAGGGAATCATCTTCTTTGGAAAACAAAATCTCCAAGTTCATCGCTCTTTCAGTTTCTTTTTATTTTTTTTCAGGTACTTTTTTCGTCATACTCCTAGTTGTCACACAACTAGGAAACAGATATGGGTAGTCCTTCTTGAGTTCAGTTGTAGGATTGTACTTCAATGGTTTCTCTGTTACAATGAGACAAGGCACAAACGGCACTCCACCAACCTCATTACAAAGCAGGACTTCTACTCCTTCGACAGCCAATGAATCCTTTACTCCAAAGTCAAAATTACCTGTCACCAACTCACAGGACAGTTTCAAACAGCAAATAAGGGTAACTTCCTCACCTCCTATTCCCTTCAAAATAATTGAGTCTACTGTGAGAGACTGTTCCACCAACGGCTGTACACCTCGTATCACAACACTATGGTTACAACCTGTCTTGCAATATCTTGACAGGGGTTTGCTCACTCCCATCTATTGCTGCTAACATACCTTCATAAATATATGGTTTAAAGGCATCTGCACTATTTCGGTTTGTCCTGTTCATCGTGTAAACGTTAACTGGTTTATTTTCCTCATCGTCCTTTCCTGATTGTTTCTTCAACTTCACATTCTGTGAAGTCAAATTATACTAAATCAATTGGGCGACTGCTTTCAGTTGGTTCGACCAACATTCCTTACTCTTGCCACACTTATAAACGGCAATATTAACCTGTTTCACATCTTTTACCATACTTAAAGGAGGATGATTCGACGATTGTTGCTGTGGTACTATTGCATTCTGCTTTGGAACAGTACAAGTACTACTTCCGTTGTAACTATTGAACTTGTTCTCATAGTTATCACTGAACTGGTTTTCTTGGTTCAGCAAATACTTGACACTTGATTGGAACGACGGT
>NC_090731.1:110572440-110612440 GCF_036898095.1 Palaemon carinicauda | reverse complement strand
TTAAGAAGCTCATTATGCACTGGCTTCATTAAATGTTTCATAGCAAAGATAATTATGTTAGTTTGAGAATTGTGTAGGTAAGATTAAGTACAGCAGGGGGGGGGAGAGAGAGAGAGAGAGAGAGAGAGAGAGAGAGAGAGAGAGAGAGAGAGAGAGAGAGAGAGAGAGAGAGAGAGCTGTAATTATAACCGTGAATGTGGTAGTCTCTGCTGGTTTATTTGCATACAAAGAAGGTAGGTGACCAAGATGATGGAGATGAATGCAAATATCAAGTTATTATAGTAGAAGTGAAAACGAGCTTTGATTAATATAGGTTTGATTGCTAGAAATGCAGGGTTTTCAGAGATGGAATGTAAAGAATGTTTTTTTTTCTATATTATATTGTATAGAGTACACTCAAGAGAAAACTTAATGCTTTGATAGTGGTTGCTAAATATGAACCATTCGGATCATTATTTTGTTGGAGGGAAAATAAAGAGATTCAAGTTCATGCTAAATAGGGAGGAGTAAGAATGTAACTTTGATAGTTATGGGGATTAAAAGGATAGGAAAAGGAAAGAGAGAGAGAGAGGTGAGATGAGGAAATGAGATATATTGTGATAACAGATGTTAAGTTGCTTACTCTGCAACTACAATACGAAAGGGTAGAGCCCTCATAAGAATATAGGAGGAATAGTAAGGTGGTCAGAAAGAAAGGGGAAAAACAAAGCGACATTTACTTGATATAAAAGAAATATGATGATGTGAGCGATAACTTTCGAAAGTATGAAAGATCGTTTCACAGGAAACAAAACTCAAAGAGAAAGGCTAATGAACAAATATATCTCCGAATTATATAAGGTAAATAATAGTTTCTGTTTGCGGGCAGTGCAGTTCTGGCTCAAAAGATGAACATTTTGAAGAGTAGCTGAATATGGAGATAGAAGACAGGCCTAACTGTGTGATGCATAACTGAAAACGTTTATCATAAATTTGACAATATTTGCGGAAGCAACTTCTCGAGACACGAAAAGGGCAATTAAGATATCATAAGGAATTAAAGATATCACTATTAAATGAGATAGCAATTCTATTGATGTATATGGTACGGAAAGTGAGAGAGTGGATGACCAGGGTATTAAGGTAGAAGTGGATGGGGGAAAGGTTCCAAGGGAATGTGTGAAAGGAGTAGTTGCACCTTTGTATGAGAATAAAGGTAATAGATGAGACTTTAGTAGCATATTGTTTCTAAGAATATTATACCTGGGGATTTATATGGTATTATGTTGATCGAGGAAGTAAGAGTGATGACAAAATAATTGATGAGGGAATCTGTGAAGGTTTATACACGGAAAAGTTTATGGAGATCAATAATTTGTTGGAAATAGTTATGGGAGATAAATAAAGTAAATGTAAAACCTGAAGGGGCACATATGACCCAGAAAAATCTAATAATTGAACTGATAGAAATATACTTGTGTTATAGATCATCAAATAGTGAAGTAGACACAAAGTCTATAATGTGTAGGTTTGAAAGTGCCCACTTTTTTTTAAATAATGGGCTATGACAAATAGATGGTGTACATGTATGGCTACCTAATATCTTTAAGGATTAAGTCATAAAAGCTATGATTGATATATGCAAAACATGCATTACTCTGTGTGAATAGTGAAAAGAAACTGCAGAAAATGTCGAAAGCTTGGAATTATTCGCAAAAGGAGAGTTATGAGCAATTGAAATGTTGAATAAGGTTAAGAAATTGAACGGCAATTACAAAACTGATCAGTGCATATTTATGTGGATTATAGGAAAATTAAAGTAATGGGTTCATGTTGGTATTTCCGTGTAAAATAATTGGTTGAAGGTAAAATGATAGAAATCAGTCAAAAGTATATAAAGAAGGCAGCAGGCTGTGGCCCCCTCTCAGCGAAAATTGTTTTCAAAAGGATTTTCCCTTATTCTCTCTCATAATTAATATTACATACAAGTATTGAAGTTTGTTTATTTATTTCAAAGACCATACCTAAAATATCTACTTAAAAATGATTTAGTTTGACCCAAAATATCTACTGGTAAATTTCTTTCTTGTTTGTTTATTTATGATCAGCTTTTTCAGGGTTTACGATTTTGATACCCAGCTAAAAACATTTTGTTCCGACGGCCTCTGTATCCGCGATGCTTAGATAAAAATGGGTTTTCCTACTCTTTAAAGATAATTTTTAATAAATCAATGATAATGTATACAGATGAAGTCACATAGGTGATCGATATTCAATCTTTATTCATGCCACATGATATTAAACCTCTCTAGGTTAATAGAAAAGGCAAATTACCCAAGGTAAAGCTTGCAGTCAGAATTTCATATGTATGCAAAAATAGGCATACTACCCATGTTGAATAATGCAAAGATTCAACGAACGCATAAACAATTTGAGAGATTATATCTTATTATATCTGCCATTTTTGGTTTTGGTTTTGTTTTTGTTTCAGGTTACAGACAATGAGAAACAAGCAATATGAAAGAAGTGATTACCCCAATGCCACATTTTGTACATGAAAAGATTTTCAATCTCAGATAGAATAAGGAAAAAGTGTCAGTTTTCCATTAGTTTGGGCACAAAAAAAAAAAAAAAAAAAAAAAAAAAACATGAAATAAAACAGACATTACGTGAAACAAGATAGAAAAGTACTATGCCTGACAGCAAGACAGAAAATCACACAGAGAGGTCACAGTGAGAACACGAAGCAGCAACAGAGGCAATTTTCTTGAAATGCTACATCTAGCCAGTGAGTATGATAATATTGTAAACCGGGGATTAACCTGAGATCCAGAAAGCAATGCTAGAGATTTTAGTTTTCATTATAAAAGATGAAATATCTAAGGAAGTATATGCCCTGATTGATAAATGCAAGGACATTAGTAAGGAGGAACAGCAATCACTAGTAAAAAAATATTTCTTACCAAAACAATATTCATTAAGAATTTGGTGATTTTATGCATTTGCACGAATTTGATGCCAGATATCGGAAGGTGAAAAGGATTTAAATATCGAAATCTTGCAACATAGATCTGAAGGGTTGCACAGAAAAAAAAAATTACGATGGGGCTTCTGGGAAGAGTGGTGTGAATAAAAATTTTCAGGAGCAAGCCATAGCAACTCTGCAAAACGTAGCTGAGACACACGCCGGAAAACGGGCTAATGACACCAACAGCTTACTTATGATTAATTATTTTAGTATTTTTATCTCAGCTATCATATTCCTGAGCGTTTTGCAAATGATCAAGTTCTTATCCCACGTGTACCAGTCTCCATCGCTTGACCTATCAACAGCAGCAAACATGGTCAAGATAGTAATAGAAAACTTGTTATCTAAAAGAAATGAAGAATATTGGCGTGGCTGTAGCTGTTACAAATATATTAGGTATATCTTTTGGAAAGCCAACCCTGAAGAGGATAACTAGACTTTCCAGATGTCTACAGGACTGCATAGTTCTGGAGACAACTGGCCAACGAAACACAAAAGATAGCTATGACTAACTTAGGAAGTATTATGTAAACCTGTACTACGAAGTGTTAGTAGATTGCTTGTGGAACTCTACTCAAGGTTCAGTAATGTAAATAAATAGTTGTTTAAATCAATGTCTGTGCTAGATCTAAATAGCTCAAACTTTCCGGACTTAGACACTTTGAAACCTTTAGCAGAACAGCATAATGTGGGTAATGAACACTTAGACGTAAATCGTCAACAAACAAGACTTGAACTTCAGATTTCGTGAGTCTATATAAGGAGGCATTTTCAGAAGTTTTTTCCCAAGGATATTCATTAGAAGGTACCTACGAAGCATCATGTCTAACACCAAGTTCACAGCAATTGGAGTTATTGGGATTCACCCAAATAGAGTAAAGGATAGTGACAGACGACTTTTTTTTTTTCACAAAAATACAACAAGAAATATACAGCTTTTTTTTATATGCGATTAAATAATGCTACTTCCGCTTGTAAATTTTCAACTAGTGGAGTGTCTTACTTGTTTAGTTGTGTTTCAAAACAATAAATGCTTTAAGTTTCAATTAAAACATGGGTGTAAGGGTCTTTCTTTTAAAAGGCGGTATGACTGAATATTATTGTGTATGCATGTGTACCACCACAAAGAAAAGTAAGTAACTCCAATGTGGGCTGCATCCCCATATAAAATGAACCCTAGCTACGCCACTGGTCTAAACCCTCTTCTAAGAGTTCCATATAATTGTATTTCCATGAAACCAGGAAAAATAATTTTATTAATATTGCTCTATCAAATTAATGAGTATTTCCTTTATCTTATTAATATTTAAATCTTCACTTTCTATCATCTCCAAAACAGGAATGGTTCCTCGAAGAAAAGTTCTTATAAAAATATACCTCTGTCAAAATCGTCATTACTTTATATTATTTACAAATTTTGTGTAACAAAGTTTTAAAATCTAATTTACTAAGGAAATACAACCATAAAACAATTGATATTGACATTTGTTTACCTTACACAAAATGTATTTTTGAGTATAGTAAGTAGGTGTCTTCGCTTCCAGTCAAATGAAAGTACACTGATTTCATTTTATTCTTCCTCTTCTTGGAGAAGGACACTCCAAAATCAAACCATTGTTCTCTAGTCTTGGGTAGTGTCATAGCCTCTGTACCACGGTCTTCCAGAGTCTTAGCATAGAGATCTCTTGCTTGAGGCTATACTCGGGCACACTATTCTATCTTGTTTCTTCTCCTCTTGTCATTTTGAAGTTTATATAGTATATATATGAAAAAAGCTATTTTAATGTTAATATTGTTCTCACACGGCTCTTGTAGCTTATTTCCCTGTTTCCTTTCCTCACTTGGCTATTTTTCCCTGTTGGAGCCATTGGGCCTATAGCCATTTGCTTTCCCAACTAGAGCTGTGGTTTAGCAAGTAATAATAATAATAATAATAATAATAATAATAATAATAATAATAATAATAATAATAACAATAATAATAATAATCCATCTACGTCTTTTCTACGAAGATATCTGTCTAGTGTTAATCAATTGAAATTTCATCTAGTCACTCTTATGAAGACAGACAGACAAACCTAACGTGCAGTATTGAATATTAGAAGCTGGACCTTACGATCAGGCGGTGGGGCCTGGGAGGCCTTTCAGTGTCTGGGTGCAGCAGAGGGAAATCCATGTTGTTGCACCATAATGAAGGCTTAAAAGAGGTTGGACAGCAAGAATACAAGAATGAAACTAAAGTAGACTGTTAAGAAGTGGGTACTGAAAGGGGCACAAGGGATTATACAATGAGCATTTAATATTGCCCTCGTTGCAATGTTTCGACCCACCAGGCCTTTGTCTCAACACCATTTGAAAACACTGACTGAACGAAAGAGCCGTCGCAGTCAGTGAATAAAATGCACTCAACACCTGTAAAACGAGATGGCATTTGAGCGACCGAAGAGTTCGAAAAAAAAGTGTAACAATATCCTTGGCTGTACAAAAGATCCAGCTAAAGTGCTTCATCTTAGTATTCACCTGGTTTCCCCCGGCGCTCTCGGATTTAAAATAGGAAGATGGCTACATTAACAGAACAATAGACCTTAACAAAGAGAGAGAGAGAGAGAGAGAGAGAGAGAGAGAGAGAGAGAGAGAGAGAGAGAGAGAGAGAGAGAGAGAGAGAGAGAGAGAGAGAGTGGAACATAATTTGCAAAGGTAGAAAGCAATGACCTTCATAAAGATGTACAAGATGCATTGGTGACATAGAAACCAAGTCAGTTATATGTGATCACATGTTCTGTTTCGAGAGTGAAGTAAATGAGCTCCCTTGTTGCATGTTGCTCTCACCATATGATTTGTTATCTATATTCAAAACTATGTACTGTTCCCATTCACTTTTCTTTAGTACTGAAGTTAAACAAAGAAATTCGTAAGTGGCGCAGTTACATGACAATGAAAATAGCTGCGATGGAAACATTAACTTTTTGCTAGTCAAATATAGGCTCACTGGCTGATCTTTATTTGGGTAATGTTGAAATTTTATTAATGTGGTGAATGCTCTGGCAAGAAAATGATATGCAAATGAACAATATGGTAATATTATAACAGCCGTATAGTAAGTAACCTTGTAATAGGATTTTCTGTATTGAAACAAAGGTGCATTCTGTTTTAAACTGTGTGTTAACTTGGCAATGTAACTATTAGTATTGAAACATGTTTGAACTCTTTTACCATGGCGGCTGTAGCCACTTAAAAATGAAAAATAAAAGGTAGTATAATTCCTTGACAATGGAACTATCTATATTAGAATATGATTGTTTTGTTTCAAAACTAGTGTGTTGATTTATAAATAGGCAAACATGCCTTATAACAAAGTTAAACTCTATCAAGTTGTGTAGTTATTTGCTAATGGAATAGTTTATATTAGAAAAAAAGTTGAACTCTAAATGTTTTGGTTACTACGAAATTTATCTATTTGCGTTTTCAATTGTTGTTGGTGACCATAATATACAGTCATTTATCAATGAAACTGCATGTGTTGGAACGAAGTGAAACCATTTGTCATTGTGATGATATATATTTTTTTTCGAATAAGATGCCGTAGTAATGGAAACCTCTATATTAAGGAAAATTATATGGACTTGGTTGTTCTTACGTAGCACAGTCACTGGACACGGAAACTCCACTTCTTTTGCATAAACGATGAACTAAGTTATGTCTTTGAGCCTCGCACTAATGTAACAGACTATATTAGAACAAAGTATAACTGTTTTTGAAGACTTGCAGTCACTTAACAATGAAACCATCTATGTCAGACCAAGGTTCCATTTTCCAAGTTGCATAATCAGTTGACGCTGGATCTACCTGTCTTGCAATAAAGATGGGGTCTTTTTCAGACATTGCAGTCATTTTGGCCATAGAACCCCTCACCTGATAGAGAACGAAGTTAGGTTAAAATTTCTTTGATACAGTCCCTTGACAATGGAGCTATCTGCAGTAGAGTATATATAGCTCAGCTTATTCTAAAGATAGTTTAACTATTCAACATTTTAAGCGATTAAATTTTAGGATAAAGTTAAATTTATTACCAAGTGGTGCAGTGACTTAGCAACATAAACATCAGATCTTCAAAAATGATGAAGTAATTTTGCATTATATCATTTGCATATTTAAGTATGTGCATGAAAACAAAGTTAACCTTTTCATGAAGTTAGCACTAATCAATGGACTTATCTATGTTAAAACACAGTTTGGATTTTCATATTTAGATTTTGAAATATAACTATTGATAATAGAGTTAATGTACTTAAAAATACATAAACTTAACTCTTTTCAAGTGTTATAGTTGTTCAGCAATGAAATTAATGTTTGCAAACAAAGTAGTACTAGTTTGCGATTGTGAAATCCCTTTGTTACGGTATTATCATCTTAGAAATAAAACTAAACATCTTTAGGTTGTGTATTCGAAAGGCAATCTAAATTTGTGTTAGATAAAGTTACACTACTTTCCAAGCGATGCAGTCAAACAGCAAAAGGAATCATGTTTATTGGAACATTTCAAGTGATACTGCCAGATTGCAAAGGAACTGTATTTATTTGAACATTCTAGGGGATACTGCCAGACTGCAAAGGAATTGTGCTTATTGGAACATTCCATGTGATGCCACCAAACTAAAAGGAACTGTCAGACTGCAAATAAACTGTGTTTATTCGAATAATCCAAGTGATGTAGCCAGACTGCTAGGAAAATTTGATTATTGCAACATTACACGTGATACTGCTACACTGTAAATGAACTCTGTTTATTGGAAAACTCCAAGTAATACTGCCAAACTGCAAGGTAAGTTCATTTATTGGACCATTCAAAGTGATGTTACCAGACTGCAAAAGAACTGTACAAACCGTGTGTCACATGATCGTACATAGTAACGACATTTCACTTTCTGTATATATTATGCTTGTATCTTCGCTCTCCCCTCGCACTGATAAGGACCTGAAATAACATGTCTGTTTTTCTCACCGTTAATTGTTAACCGGTGCGGTTGTCAGTTGAACATGAAATTGCCCGTTATGTTGTTTATGCCCTTTTTGCCTGGAGTTTATGTATATATAAACGAATGTTCTGTAATAAAGTTACTTAGTTGTTTTCATCCTGCCTTTGAGTCACAACCATCTCTCGGCTCATCACAGAACTATCGTAGATTGGAACATTCTAAGTGATGCAGCTAGACTGCAAAGTAACTGTGTTTACTCGAACATTCTAAGTGATATTGCCCAACAACAAATTAACCATGTTTATTGGACCATTCCAAGTGATGCTACTAGACTGCAAAGGAACTGTGTTTATAAAAACATTCTAAGTAATACTGCCAGAATGCAAAAGAACTATGTATATTGGAACATTCCAAGTGATGCTGGTCTGGCAAAGTAACTGTATTTATTGAAACTTTCTAAGTGATATGGCCAGACTGAAAAAGATCTATGTCTATTAGAACATTCCAAGTGATGTATACAGACGGCAAAATATCTGTTTATTGGAGCATTCTAAGTGATATTGCCCGACAGCAAACTAACTGGGTTTATGGAACCATTCAAAGTGGTGCTACCAGACTGTAAAGTAACTGTGTTTATAAAAACATTCCAATTGATAATGCCAGACTATAAAAGAACTATGTATATTGGCACATTCCAATTGATGCAACCAGACCAGAAAGTAAACTGGCAGACAAAAAGAAACTATGTTCATTGGAACCTTCTAAGGGATGCAGCCAGACTGCAAAGTATCTGTGTTTATTGGAACATTCTAAGCGATACTGCTAAACCTAGAAGAGCTACAGTATGTTTATTAGAACCTTCCAAGCGATGCAGCCAGACTGCAAAGTAACTGTTTTTATTGGAACATTCTAAGTGATACTGCTAAACTAAAAAAGAGCTATATTTATTGGAACCTTCCAAGCGATGCAGCCAGACTGCAAAGTAACTGTTTTTATTGGAACATTCCAAGGTATATTACCCCATGGCAAAGTAACTGTGTTTATTGGACCATCCCAATTGATACTACCACATTTCAAGTGATGTGGCCAGACTGCTAAACAATTGTGTTTATTGGAACAGTCCAGACTGCAATAAAACTGTGACTACTGGAATATTCCAGGTGATGCAGCCACACTGCAAAGGAACTGTGTTTGTTGGAACATTCCAAGCGGTACTGCCTGACTGCAATAAACTGTGTTTATTGGAACAATTCAGGTGATGATGCAAGACTACTAAGGAACTATGTCTATTGGAACAATCCATGTGATCCAACCAAACGCCAAAAAACAGTGTTTATTGGAACATTACAAGTGATATTCCCAGATTGCAATGAACTGTATTTATTGGAACATTCCAGGTGATGTTACAAGTCGGAAAAGTAACAGTGTTTATTTGAACATCACAAGTGATCAAACCATACTGCAAGGGAATTGTGTTTATTTGAATATTCCAGGTGTTGCAGCCAGACTGGAAAGAAACTGTGTTTTTTGGAACTTTCTAAGTAATACTGTCAGATTACAAAGAAACTGGCTTTTTTTTTTCTTTTTTTTTTTGGAACATTCCAAGTGATCCAGTCCGACTGCAAAAGAACTGCGTTTATTAGAACAATCCAGGTGTTGCATCCAGACTGAATAAGAACTGTGTTTATTGGAACATCCCCAGTGATACTGTCAGACTGCAGAGGAACTATGTTTATTGGAACATTTCAAGTGATCCACTCAGACTGCAAAAAGAACTCTGTTTATTGGAAAATTCTGGGTCATGCAGCCAGACTGCAAAAGAACTGTGTTTATTGGAACATTCCAAGTGATCCAGTTAGACTGTGTTTATTGGAGAATAGGTGATGCAGCCGGAATGCAAAGGCGCTGTCATTTGAACACTCCAGGTGATGCAGTCAGACTGCAAAGAAACTGTTTAATGGAAAATCTAAGTGATACAGAAAGCAAGAAAGGGACTGTTTATTGGAACATTCTAGGATAAGAAGCCAGACTGCAATTAAACAGTGTTTATGGGAACAATCCAAGTGATCCAGTTAGACTGTAAGATAATTTTATTTAATGGAACATTCCATCTGATGCAGCCAGATTGCGAAGGAAGTGTGTTTATTAAAGCATTCCAAGTGATACTGCCGGACTGCAATTAATTGTGTTTGTTGGAATATTCCAAAGAATGTTGCAAGACTGCAAAGGAACTGTGTTTATTGACATATTGCAAGTAATCCAGCGAGACTGAAAAATAACTATGTTTATTGGAACACTCCAGGGGATACAGAAAAAAAAATCCAAAGGATCTGTGTTTATTGAAACATTGAAAGTGATACTGCCAGACTATAAAGGAACTGTTTGTTGGAATATTCCAAGTGATGTGACCAGACTGGAAAAGAACTGTTTATTAGAACATTTCATGTGATGCAACCAGACTGCAAAGGAACTGTGTTTATGGGAACATTCCAAGTGAGAAGGTAAGAGTCCAAAAAAAACCATCTTTATTGGAACATTCCGGGTGATACTGCTAAACTGCAAAGAAACTGTGTTTATTGGAATATTCCAGGTGTTGCAGTAAAACTGCAAAGGATCTGTGTTTACTCCAAAATTCCTGGTGATGCAGCCAGACTGCAAAAGAACTGTGTTTATTGGGATCATTTATGATATACTCCCATAGTACAAAAGAACAGTTTTTATGAAAGCATTCCAAAAGATGGAGCCGCACTACTAAGGGACTGTGTTTATCGGAACATTACAGGTGATACTGGCAGCCTGCGAAGGAAATGTGTTTTCTCGGAACATTACAGTAATTCAGTCAGACTGCAAAAGAAGCGTGTGTATTGGGACATTCAAGCTGATGCAGTTAGACTGCAAAAGAACTGTACTTATTAAAAAATTCAAAGTAATACAGCCATTCTGCAAAAGAAATGTGTTTATTGGAACATTTGAAGTGATCCAGTCGGACTACAAAAGAACTGTGTTTATTACAACATTTCAGGTGATGAAGCCAGCTTGCGAAGGTACCGTGTTTATTGGATAATTCCGAGCGATAGTGCTAGACTGCTAAGAAACTACGTTTATTGCTGTATTCCTAGTAATCCAGTCAGACTGCAATGAACAGTATTTATTGGAACATTCAAGGTGATGTTGCCACACTACAAAGGAACTGTGTTTACTGAAAGATTTCAAGTGATCCAGAGAGATTGCAAAAGAACTGTGTATATTGAAATATTCTAGGTGATGCAGCCAGATTGAAAAGGAACTGTGTTTATTGGAACATTCCAAATGATCCAGTCGGACTACAAAAGAAGTGTATTCATTGGAACATTCCAAGAAATGCAGCCAGACTGGAAAAGAACTGTGTTTATTGGAAAATTCAGGGTGATGTTGCCAATCAATAAATGAACTGTGTTTATTGACATTCCAAGTGATCCAGCCAGACTATAAAAGAACTGTGTTGATTGGAACATTTCAGGTGATCCAGTCACACAGCAAAGGAACTGTGTTTATTGGAACATTCTAAGTGATACCGCCAAACTACAAAACAACTTTGTTTATTGGAACATTGCAAGGTATCTAGTCAGACTGAAAAAGAACTGTGTTTATTGAAAAATCCTGGGTGATACAGTCAAACTGTACAATAGTAAATTTATTGGAACATTCCCCGTGATGCCGCCAGTTTGCAAAACAACTGTGTTTATTTGATCATTCCAAGTGATCCAGCGAGACTGCAAATGAGCTGTGTTTATTGGAACATTCTAGATGATGAAGCCAGACTGATAAGGAAGTGTCTTAATTGAAACTTTCTGAGTGATATTGCCAGACTGTAAAGGAAATGTTTTTATTGGAACATACCAAGTGAATCATGTCAGACTGAAACCAGAACTGTTTTTTTTTTTTTTTTTTTTTTTGGGGGGGGGGGAAGGGGGACATTCCAGGTGATGTAGCTACACTGCAAACAACAGTTTCTATTTGAACATTCCAGGTGATGTAGCCAGACTGAAAAGGAACTATGTTTATTTGAACATACCATGTGATACTGCCAGACAGCAAAGGAACTCTGTTTACTTGAACATTAAAGATGATCCAGCCAGTCTGGCTAGAAGTTTATTTATTTAACCATTCCAGGAGATGCAGCCAGACTACAGAGGAACTGTGTTTATTGGCACATTCCAAGTGATCCAGCTAATTTGCAAAAGAACTGTATGTATTGCAATATTCCAAGTGATACTGTCAGTTTGCAATGAGTTATGTTTATTGGGACATTCTAAGTGATCCACCAAGACTGCAAATTAACTACGTTGAATGCAACATTCCTAGTGATGCTGTAAGACTGCAAAGGAACTGTTTTTATTGGAATACTTTAAATGATACTACCAAACTGCAAAAGAACTGTTCTTATTGGACCATTCCAAGTGATGTGGCCACACTGCAGAAGAACTGTTTATTGGAATAATCCAAGTGATAATGCCAGACTGTAAAGGAAATGCGTTTAGTGGAACATTTCAAGTGATGCAGCCAGACTCCAAAAGAACTTTGTTTATTGGAACATTCCAAGTGATATAGCAAGACATCAGATATATTGTCTTTATTGAAACATTCCAGATGATGCATCTAGACTACAAAAAATTGTGTTTATTGGAACATACCATGTGATACTGTTAGAGTGCAATAAACTGTGTTTATTGTAATATTCTTAGTTATCCAGCCTGGTTACAAAAAAAAACTGTTTATTGGATCATTCAGGTGATCCAACAATACTGCAATTAGCTGTGTTAGTTGGAACATTCAAGGTTATGCTGCAAGACTGCAAAGGAACTGTGTTTACCTGAACATTCAGAGTGATCCATCCAGAATATAAAGGAACTGTGTTTATTGGAACATTCCAATTGATTCTGTCAGGCTGCAATGAGCGGTATTTATTAGAACATTACAGGTGATACTGCCACGCTACAAAGGAATTGTATTTATTGGAATATTGCAAGTGATGCTGCCTGACTGCAAATGAACTGTGTTTACTGGAACATTCCTAGAGATCCAGCCAGACTGCAAAAGAACATTCCAGGTGATGTAGCCAGACGGAAAAGGAGCCCTGTTTATTGGAACATTCCAAGTGATACTGTCAGACGCCAATGAACTGTGTTTATTGGAATATTACAAGTAATTTAGTCAGGCTGTAATGAACTGTGTTTATCGGAACATTCCAAGAGGCGATTCGAGAGAGCAAAGGAACTGTATTTTTTTAAGCATTCAAACCTATACAGCCGTGTTCATTAGGAAATCCTAAGAAATGCAGCCAAACTGTTAATAAACTGTGTTTATTGGACCATTCTACGTGATGCTGCCACAAGGCAATGGAAATGTTTATTAGAACATTTCAAGTAGTATTGCGTGACTGCAAAGAAACATTGTTTACTGGAACATTCCCAGTGATGCAACAAGATTACAAAGGAAATGTATTTATTGTTAACTTCTTCTAAGTGCTGCTGCCACAATGCAAATTAACTGTGTTTATTTGAACATTTCAAAAAGTGCAGCCAGACTGCAAAGGAACTGTGTTTGTTGGAACATTTCAAGTGATATGGCCATACTGCAAAGGAACTGTGTTTATTGGAACATTTCCAATGATACTGCCAGACTACAATGGAACTATACTCATTGGAACATTTCAAGTGATGCAGCGAGACTGCCAAGAAGGAACTGTGTTTATTGGAACATTCCAAGTAATAACACCAAACTGCAAAGGAAATGTGTTTAGTGGAACATTTCAAATGATGCAGTCAGACTGCAAGGTAACTATTTACTGGAACGTACCAACTTATGCAGCTAAACTGCAAAAGAAATTTGTTTATTTGGACATTCCAAGTGATGTGGCAAGACAGAATAAATTGTGTTTATTGAAAAATTCTAAGTGAAATAGCGAGACTATAAAAGAGCTATATCTATTGGAAATTTCCAAGTGATGCTAGCAGACTTCAATGAAATATGTTTATTGGAACATTCCAAGTTATCCCTCCAAACTGCAAATTTTTTCTTTTTTCAGGTAATGCAGCCAGATTGCAATGAACTCTGTTTATTGGAATTGGAATATTCCTGGTGATGCTACAAGAATGCTAAGGAACTGCGTTTATTGGAACATTCAAAGTGTTCCAGCCAGACTGCAAAAAATCTGTTTGATTGGAATATTCCAGGCGATGCAGCCAGACGGTAAAGGAACTGTGTTTATTGGATCATTCTAAGAGATTCTGCTAGACTGCAATGAACTGTTTTTTTGGAACATCACAAGTGATACTGCCTGACTGCAAAATAACTATGATTATGGAACATTCCATCTAATCAAACCAGACTGCAAAAGAGCTTTGTTATTAGAACATTCCAGGTGGTTCAGCCAGATTCTAATGAACTGTATTTATTGGAACATTTCAGGTGATGCTGCCAGATTACAAAGGAATTGTGTTTCTTGGAATATTCATAGTGATACTGCCAGATTGCATCGGACTGTGTTATTGAAACATTCATAGTGATGATGCAAGATTGAAAAGGAATTGTGTTTATTAGACCATTCCAATTGATCCAGTCAGACTGCAAAAGAACTGTGTTTATTGGAACATTTTAGGCGATGCAGCTAGATTGCAAAAGAAATGTGTTTATTGGAATATTCTAAGGGATACTGACAGACTACAATGAAATGTGTTTATTGGAATATTACAAGTGATAGTGCCAAAATGCAATGAGCTGTGTTTATTGGAAAATTCCAAGTGATACTGCCACGTTCCAAAGGAAATCTGGTTATTGGAACATCCCAAGTAGTATTACCACACTGCAAAGGAACTGCTTTTATTGGAACATTCCAAGTGATGCTGCCAGACTGCAAAAGAACTGTATTTATTGGAGCATTCTAATAGGTGAAGCAAGACTGCAAAAAAAAAAGAAAAAAAGAAAAAAAAACTTTATTTGAGGATTCCAATAGGTGTAGCTAGACTGGAAAAAAAATGTTCATTGAGACATTCCAATTGATATGGCCGGACTGCAAAAGAACTGTGTTTACTGGAACATTCCAAATGATACTTCTTAAATACAAAGAAACTGTATTTATTGGAATATTCCAAGCGATACAGCCAGACTGCTGAGGAACTGCGGTTATTGGATCATTCTAAGTGTTAATGTCTGACTGAAAAGGATATGTGCTTAGTGGAACATTTAAAGTGATGCAGCTAGACTGATTGTAACTTTTTTTTTTCGATTATTGAAAGTGATGTGGCCAAACTGGACAGGAACTGTGTATATTGGACCATTTTAAGTGATGGAGCCTCACTGCAAAGGACTTGTGTTTATTTGAACATTCTATACTACCAGACTCCAAAAGAACTCTATTTATTCGAACATTCCAAGTGATGCAGCCAGACTGCAAAGGAACTGCACTTATTGGGACATTCCAAGTGCTACTGCAAGACTGCAAAGAAACTGTCTTTTTTTGGAACATGCCTGGTGATTTACCTAGACAGCAAATTAACTGTTTTTACTAAAATATTCCAAGTGATCAAGCCAGACTGCAAAAAAAAGCAAAAATATGTTTATTGGAACATTACACGTGGTGAAACAGACTGTAAAGCAAATGTGAATATTGGAACACAAGTGATTCTGCCAGACAGCAAAGGAAATATTTATTGGAACATTCCAAGTGATACTGCCAAACTGCAGAGGAACTGTGTTTATTGGAACATGTCAACTGATGCAGCCAGACTTTAAAGAAACTGTGTTTAGTGGAACATTCCAAGAAATACTGCCAGATTGCAAAAGAACTGTTTTGATTGGAACATTACAAGTGATGCTACCAGACTGCGAAGGAACTTTGTTTTTTGGAACATTCCAAGGATTACTGCCAGACTGCAAAGGAATCGAGAATATTGGAACATTCCAAGTGATGCTGGTATAATGCAAAGTAACTCTGTTTATTAGAAGAATCCAGGTGATACTGCAAGACTGCAAAGGTACTATGTTTATTTGAAAAGTCCAAGTAATGGTTTTAGACTGCTAAGGAACTGTGTTTATTACAACATTCGAATTAATACGGTCACACTGCAAAGGAACTGTTGTTATTTGAATATTCCAAGAGATTTAGCCAGACTGCAAAGTAACTGTTTATTGAAACATTCCAAGCAATACTGCCGACTGCAAAAGAACTGTATATTGGAACATTCCTAGTTATGCAGCCAGACTGCAAAGGATATTTGTTTATTTGAACGTTCAAGTTATGCAGCCAGACTGTAATGGGAGTTTGTTTATTAGAACATTCCAAGTTATGCATCCAGACTGCAAAATAACTGAGCTTATTGGAACATTCCTAATGATGTAACAAGACTGCTGATGAAGTGTGTTTATTAAAACTTTCCATGTAGTACAGACAGACTGCAAAGGAACTGTGTTTACTCTAACATTGCAAGTGATGCATCCAGACTGTAAGGGAATTTTGTTTATTGAAACATTCCAAGTGATACTACCAGACCACACGAATTGTTTTTATTGAAACTTTCCAAGTGTTGCAGCAATACTGCAAAGAAACTGTGTTTATTAGAACATTCCAATAGGTACAGCCAGACTGAACCATGTATATTGGATCATTCTAGTAGGGGCAGCCAGACTACTAAGGAACCGTGCATATTGGAACATTCCAATAGGTACAGTCAGACTGCAAATGAACCATACACAGTATATTGGAGCATTCCAAGCGTTGCAGCCAGACAGCAAGAGAACTGTGTCTATTGGAACATTCTAGGTGATGCAGCCAGACTGAAAGAGAACTGTGTTTATTCGAGCTTTCCAATAGATGCAGCCAGGCTTAAAAGGAACTGTGTCTATTAGAACATTTCAAATGATGCAGCCGGACTACAAAGGGACGGTGTCGATTCGAACATTCAAAGGGATGCAGCAAGAATGTAAAGAAGCTGTTTATTGGACCATTCCAAGCATTCAACCAGATTGCAAAGGAACGGTTTTTATTAGAACATTTCAAGTGATGAAGCCAAACCGGATATACTCTGTTTATTTGTAGAATTCAAGAGGCGCAACCAGACAGCAAAGGAACAGTGTTTATTAGAACATTCCAAGTGATGCGACAAGACTGAAGAGGAACTATGTTTATTAGATCATTCCTATTGATACTGCCAAATTGCAAAGGAACTGCATTTATTGAAACATTCCAAGTGATACAGCCCGACTGTAAAGTCACCCTATTTAATAGAACATTCCAAGTTTTGAAGCCATACTGCAATGCTAACTGTGTTTATTGGAACCTTCCAAGTGCCGCAGCCAAATTACAATGGTGCTGTATTTATTTGAACATACCAAGTCATGTAGCAAGACTACAAAGGAACTACATTTATTAGAACATTCCAAAGGATGCAGCCCGACTCTAAATGCACTCTGTTTATGAGAACATCCCAAGTGATGCAGCCATACTGCAATGTAACTGTGTTTATTGGAACATTCCAAGTGATGCAGTTAGTTAGACTGGTAAAGTACTTTCTTTATTGGAACATTCCAAGTGATGCCGCTAGACTAAAAATATGAGCTTTGTTTACTGGAACATTTCAAGGGATGCAGCCAGATTGCAAAGGTACTGTTTCTATTAGAACAATCCAAGTGATGCTGCTAGACTGCAAAGGAAATGTGTTTATTGGAATGTTTCAAGTGATACAGTCAGACTGCAATGGAACTTTCTCTGTTAAGATATTCCAAGTTATGGTGCAGGACTCCAAATGGTCTGTGTAGCTACGTTCCAATTTTCGCACTCGGTGTTGTTACTTTAGAATATAAATATACCTACTGTTGACACTTAGCTCTTTTCACCTGTAGGCAATAGAACTATCCACATTACATCCAAATTAGAATCTTTTGTTATAGCCAGAAAATTACTAGATAATGGACCTTTGGTCATCGGAAAGAATGTAAGTTCATTTTCCTGAGGTGTAATTTAGAAATGGAAGCACGTACACTGAAAAAAATATACCCCTTCACATGGCAGCTTTCATTGTCTGAAAGCCTACACTATTTCAAAGCTGTGTAGTCACTTAGTAATGCGACTGTCTTCATAGCATATTCTAAATGCAATCTAATGTAATGCTTTTGAGTCACATGATGTGGCGGGATGCACACTAAATAGCCCCCAAACCCTTGAAGCACTCTAAAAGACAATAATCACAACAATCCAAACTTTCCCCTTACGTTATCAGCAACTGGATCGTTGGACAGAAGGGAAATCAAAACAAAACATAACCTTAACAACTATATTCCTTAAAACTAAAGCACTTAATACATAACTATAACCATAACAGGAAACACAGAAAAACTTGAATAAAAAATAAATAAATAAAACCGATCACCTGAACATAAGCGACCCCAAACAGTTCTCCTGAAGATAGAGGACCCCAACTACACTCACCTGAAGAAGAGAGACCCTGATTTTCTTCATCTGATTATAAGCGACCCCAGCTTATTGATGTGTCCAATCTTCAGGTGATCCAGTTTGTCTTACTATAGAATATATATATATATATATATATATATATATATATATATATATATATATATATATATATATATATATATATATATATATATATATATATATATATATATATATATATATATATATATATATGTTACACCCGGCCTTGTGAGTCCGGACTTGCTTAAAGAACTCAGGGGATGAACAAAATAAAAAAGAACAATGGAAGGTCGCGAGTCGGCAATAAGACAATAGTTCCCGACAAAATAAAATATATTTAAAGTACTAATAAATTAATAAAAGGGGAGCACAACGGAGAAAGATATTGTTAATGTAAGTCACAACGTGCTCACGTAGAGTTGGTTAGACCGTGGACGAATTCAGCACAGCAATCTCATTCCCTGGAAAGGGAAATAAATTAAAATATTAACCAATCACTTACTTATACAGGCTGGGAACACGATGTCATGTGACTAAAACTTTTGAGAAAATAAAATAAAAGTGCAAAACTTAGGAATTTAAACACTATCACGTGGGAATCAACACTGTCACAGGGTGAATGAATTAAGCTTAGGAGCAAACGGCACACGTAGTTGGGATATAAGGATGCGATAATGAAGTTTTGGTGATTAGGATCTTTTGTTGAGGATAAAAGGAAAGGATACGATGTGATAGACGGAAGGCTGGGTAAGGATGATAAGGATGAGGTTCTCAAAGTACAGACATCTCACCTTAATGAAAAGGACTCTGTTTTCTCCCTTGTAGAGAACGTGTCACAGGTCCGACTTCCATGGGGGTTGGAAAGTGAAGACAGATGCCCAGCCGCTCCTAGGTCGACTTAACCCCCTTTTGCCCCCAATTGAGGGGGGATAATTGGCCTGACCGCTGTCCCATTGGTCATCGGCCTTTATCTCGTCTCCCGACACACCCCATCAATAGGCCTACTCCTGACTTCACCAGGGTTTCCTTTGTTGCGGCATTGAGAGGCCACGTGCTTTTGAAGATGCCTGAAATGAGACCTCAGGGGAGTAGACGGGTATAGGATGGGTGGGCAGGTGGTGAGGCTCTGGGTAGTGCCCCAACGCTTGTGACTTTTCAACTGGTTCTTGTTGGCGGGGTCTTTTTGTTTGAAGAAAATGGTGCAATTACCATCATGAATAACAATAATATATATATATATATATATATATATATATATATATATATATATATATATATATATATATATATATATATATATATATATATATATATGTATGTATGTATGTATATATATACATAATATATATATATATATATATATATATATATATATATATATATATATATATATATATATATATATATATATATATATATATATATATATATATATATATATATATATATATATATATATATATATATATATATATATATATATATATATATATATATATATATATATATATATATATATATATATATATATATATATATATATATATATATATATATATATATATATATATATATATATCATTAGAAACTACTTTATTAAATATTTGTTAAAAACAAATTTATGCAAACAATTCTTATTCAATTAAAATCATATTTTCTTGCAATTCCAGTACAAAAATAATCGAACCTACCATTAACATGCCTTTCAAACCACATAAATTGCTGTAAATATGAATCTAAAAATTCTCTCTTGCATCCATGCATTGTCTTAATCCTTGATTTATGCTTGTTTAAATGACTTTCGATGGCCTGTGTGTGTACTCCTGTTTTCATCTCAATAAAGTTACGGGAGTGATTTACGGTCTGGTGGTGAAATCTTAGATGTGACTGAATTTCCTAATAAGCTTTCCATTCAATAAAACTCCCACATTCACATAACCCCGAAGAAAAATACCAAAACTTAAAACTAAGATGCATCACAACCAAATAAATTTATAAATGTATATTTATTGACAAGGATACTGTCCTCCGCACACAACCTGAACAGTCCTCGGCAATGCCACCAAATCTCTGGCGAGTGGAATAATATTCAGTTCCAGTCAACTCGACTGAGCGGTCACTTAGTGGTGGTCATTATCGTCATCATCATCATCATCATCATCATAAACAAGAGGAATATTTTACAGTCACTGTCATTAATGATCTAAAGTTCTCTATCGGCTGTCCATCCTAAAAATCATTGTACATTCCGGGTCGTCATCAATAAGCTATTTATGTACTCAGTTGGCAGACAACAGTCCAGGTCAAAATAAAACTCAAATGGAGGAGTTACTGTCTGAAAAAAAACACTTACCAACATTCCGAGCGAATGAAACTATCGCACTAATCAAATATATCTAATAAACTTTTTATCATTCAGAATCACGCCTAGCCAATATAAACAAAATCGTACTTACTGTTATGAGAAAATAAACACTTCTAAGGTAGTCGAAATAATAAATAATAATTCCAGCACTCAAGAGCACAAAGAACTGCCTCTGGCTGCAGTAAAAAAAAAAAAAAAGAATTGAATTAATTCTATATAACGCAATCAATTTACAATAGACCTATAGGTGAACTATTGTTTTTTTTTTTTTTTTTCTTTTCTTTTTGAAAGTAGTCACTTGACAATGAATTCATGTTTTAAAACATAACCAGCCTCTGTTATAAGTTCAATGAGAATGAGAATATCTTTTGGAACAAAGATCATTTTCAAGTATTACCATTTCCAATGGCAATTTGTGTATTGTAAAAAAAAAAATATTAATTTTCTCATACAGTCAGGTAGGTTTGCATTGGATCTCTCTCCATTAAAACGAATTAAACTCTTTTTACAATGCATAAGCACTTGGTAATGAAAACTATTTTTGTTGAAACAATGGTGTATTCTTTTCGAAGGTGTATATTTTCTTAGCAAGGAAAAATGGGCAATGAGCAAACAATTGAACTCCTTATCAAGATTTTTGATCACTTGGAAACTGAGCTGTCTCTGCTGGAACTAAGCGCAGTGTAGTTACTTGATAAGGGAAATATGATTTTGCTCCAGATAGTTTTGCCATATGTAAATACAATAATTTGTGCTGAAATAATGTGTATTTTTCTTTATCAATTTTAGAACGAAGTAAACCCTATCAGAGTGGCATATTCTTGTAATTATTTGGAAATGTGTGAGTGGTGAAGTTATTTGGTATTTGAACTGTCTATGTCGTACATAGGTGTTTTTCACAACCGATTTTGCTTAAAATGGAACTCCCTACATTAAATTCATTCTGCTATGATATGAGGACTCCGCAATTGACTTCCGGCATTAGAGCAAAGCTGAACTCTCTTCATGATGTGTTGTCAATTTGCAATGGAGCTATTTATATTGGAACAAATCTGATCAAAGTTCTCTAAATGGGCCCAATCTCTGAAATTTTTTTCCAAGTTGTATCGTCTTTTGGGAAAGGAAATTTTTGTCTTGGATTCCATTCGACAAGTTGGTAGTTCTTTTCAAGCAGTTTAATCACTTGATAACTTGTGTTAGAATGAATTTGAGCGCCATTGGATATAATTTACTTCCAGATATTTCTAATCGTTTTAGTGGCTTCTTTAAGCATATGAAAACCTTAGAAAATATGTAAAATTATATATCATGAAAAAATTAATTTAGCTATAAAATACAAAAAAAATCGTGTAAAGTTCTATTTCTAATAGTTTTTGTGGTAAGATGAGGTGAGTATTATGAGCCCAAAAAGGGCTTTAGACTCAAGTGCCAAATAGTTTGGTGAGGGGTTGTTACACAAAGATTTAAGTGCGGTGCTCACTTGGTGAATGTAATACATGTCTGAACAAAGTTGTACCCCCTTTTGAGTGCTACATTTAGTTATCAAGTAAGAATTAAATTCTTACTGGACGAGATCTTATCTTCATTTTCAAGAGGTGTGTTTGCTTACAATGGATTGGCCTCAGCTCAGACAAGCTAAACTCTTTTTGTTTTTTGAGGTAAAAACTCACATGGATATCTACGCTGATTCAAAAGTTTCCCTCATTTTCATATAGAGTAGTCATTAGAGAATGGAACTATCTGCATTGGAGCAAGGTTGAGAACTTCACGCTTGATATTACAACTTAGTAATGGAACTATCTACAATCTACTGTACCAACCGTGTGGCACACAATTGTACATAATTATGTTGTATATATTATGCTTGTATCTGCGCTCTTCCCTCGCACTAAAAAGAACCTGAATGATCATGTCTCCGTTTTGCTTTGTAACGTTGTCTGTCTCTCGAACAGGTCATGTCCTGTTGCCTTGAGGTTTTGTATATAAAGAAGTGTGTTCCTTAATAAAAGTCAGTTGATTGCATCCTGCCTTTGAGTTAACAACTCCTCTCTCGGCCCGTCACATTGGTGACCCCGGAAGTCGACTCGCTCCCACTGCCTTCCACCCCCACCTCCCTCGCCCCTCCATCGTTGGTACTATGACGGAGACAGACTCTACTCCAGCAGTTGGCACCGCCTCATTGAAACTTTCACCGTTCGCCACCGGAGAAGCGTTTGCTTGGTTTCAGCGCTCAGAAGTCCAGTTTCGTATCAGGGGCGTGACTCGCTCAACCACCAAAGCGGATTATGTTCTCGCGGCGATACCCGAGGACACCTTCTCAGAAATATCCGACTGGCTTTGTGAACAAGGAGACACCCCAATAGCGTATGAAGCCCTCAAGACATACCTTCTGCAGCAGTACTCGCCGTCACCAGCCGCCCGTATAGCAAAGCTTTTTCAGCTCTCGCAACAACTGTTGGGGGACCAAAGGGCTTCGCTTGCCCTCAGGGAAATGACCAGTATCGCTCGCCTTCAACCTGCCGCAGACGGCTCTCCTCGTGAAGTGAACCTACTTCGTGCCCTTTGGACACGCCGTTTACCCGAACCTGTACGCGCTGCCATACCCGATGTCGATAGTTTACCCATAAAGGACTTGATGACCAAAGCCGACGCCCTTATGGACAGCCACTTCAAGACCTCCATCAACGCCTCCACCCCTGAACGAGGATGCCTATTCAACGTCAACTGAAGCTGACATGAATGCCGTAGGACATACACGCCTACCCCGTGACGTGCCGAAGCGGCGACAAAGCCGCCCACCACCCACCAATCGCTCGCGCCCCAACGAACGACTTCTACAGCCACTTACTACCTCCCATCCGCCGCAGTTTTGCTACTACCACTGCAGATTTGGGACAACCGCGAAGAAATGTGCCAAGGATTGTCAGTGGCCAAGAACGTGTAAGTAGGCCATCGCTTGTGGCGGTGGCCTCCCATGTTTCTAATCTTTTCTTTTTACAGGATGCAGGAACGGGCGTGCGATTTTTGGTAGACACGGGTGCTTGTCGTTCTCTTTTGCCAAGGAAACTCTTCAAGGCACGACGTAGTCTGTCTACATCTGCCGACGTCCGCTTAGTAGCTGCCAACGGATCTGCGATACCCACCTACGGTTACGAGAACCTCACATTATCGTTCGGAAACGGTAAATTCAATTGGAAGTTTCTCGTTGCTGACGTCACAATGCCAATCCTCGTTGCGGATTTCCTCTCTCATTTCCACCTTCTGGTCGATGTCGCCCACCGACGATTGGTCAACGCAGACTCGTACTTGTCGACACCTCTTCAACCCGCCCCCTCTAACCTCGCTCTCCACATCAGTGCACCCACGGATGCCTACGCCCACCTCCTCACGTCGTACCCGGAAGTTTTCCGTCCAGAACTTCGCCAAACGCCCACGGTTCCTGCCAAGCACGGTATTTATCACCATATCAAGACGACGGGACCCCCAGTCTTCGCAAAATTCAGACGTCTGGCACCGGAACGATTGGCAGCCCCCAAACAGACGTTCGCCGAAATGGAGAAAATGGGCCTTTGCCAAAAGGCCTCTAGCCCATGGTCGTCACCCTTACACATCGTTCTGAAGAAAGATGGATCCCTCCGTCCGTGCGGGGATTACAGGCGCCTGAACATGCAAACAGAACCGGATCACTACCCCCTCCCAAACATTGCCGATGTGACCTCCTACCTGCACAAAGCGAAGGTTTTCTCTACGCTCGACCTCCTGAAGGGGTATTATCAGGTGCCTATGAACCCAGAAGACATCCCCAAGACCGCCATCACCACTCCGTTTGGTACATACACCTTCAATTACTCCTGTTTTGGCCTTCGTAATGCTGGGGCAACGTTTCAACGTCTAATGGATGGCATCTTAGGGGACCTCCCTTTCTGTGTATGTTATGTGGACGACATACTTGTGTTCTCCTCCTCAAAAGAGGAACACCTCCGTCACCTACGCATCGTGCTCGACCGCCTGCAACAAAACGGCCTTGTAGTCCGGTACGACAAGTGTACCTTTGGCGCCAACGAAGTGTCGTTCTTAGGGCACCGTATCACTCCTGAAGGAGTCCATCCCCTCCCTGAGAAGGTAGCAGCCGTTCAGAACTTCCCCGCGCCCTCAACCGTCAAAGCTCTGCAGGAATTCTTGGGCATGATCAACTATTATCACCGTTTTCTGCCAGCCATTGCCGCCACTCTTGTTCCCCTCTACGCCTCCCTCAAGGGCAAGCCAAAGGACCTGAAGTGGGGTCCCCTTCAAGAAGCAGCCTTCTGCAATGCAAAGAAGGCCCTATCAACTGCTGCGGCTCTCACTTTTCCTATCCCACACGCCCCTCTCCTTCTCTCCACCGATGCCAGCGACGTCGCTATTGGTGCAGTACTCGAGCAGATGGTCAAAGGCTCGCCCCGCCCATTGGCCTTCTTCAGCAGAAAACTGTCCAAGGCAGAATCGGGTTATTCTACCTTCGATCGAGAATTGCTGGCGGTGTACTTCGCTGTCCGTCACTTTCGCCATTTCTTAGAAGGTACGCCCTTCGTCATTCGCACAGACCACATGCCTCTGGTGCACGCCTTCACTCGACAGTCTGACGCCTGGTCCGCCCGTCAACGCCGACATCTCTCCGCCGTGGCTGAATACAATTGCACCCTCCAATACGTCCCTGGGAAAATTAATCCCGTTGCCGATGTCCTGTCAAGAAACACGTTGGCTGCCGTTCAACTGGGATTGGATTACAACGCCCTGGCTGAAGCCCAACAACAGGATCCAGAGTATCAAGCTTGTAGGACGTCCCTCCGTTGGGAAGATTTTCCCCTCGAAGACTCCAACACCACCCTCCTCTGTGACGTCAGTACTGGTAGACCGCGACCTTGGATTCCTGCTCCCATGCGCCGATAGGTGTTTGATTTCATTCACGGCCTTTCACATCCCTCGTGCCGTTCTACTGCACAGCTGCTGAAGGCAAAGTTCATTTGGCACGGCATTTCTAAGGATGCTAAGGATTGGGTCCGCGCCTGTACTTCTTGCCAAACTTCCAAAGTACATCGACACACGGATTCAGGAGTGGGCACCTTTCCTCAACCTCAGCGTCATTTCGCACACATTCATGTCGACGTTGTAGGCCCCCTACCCACATCACAAGGACATTGTTACCTGTTTACCGTCATCGACCGCTCCACTCGTTGGCCTAAAGCCATTCCCATGGAAACTGCAATGTCCGCCTCATGTACATGGATTTCAAGATTCGGTATCCCTGAGCATATTACTTCTGACAGGGGAACCACTTTCACCTCTCAATTGTGGACGTCATTAGCGAATCTCCTGGGCATCACCCTACATCAGACAACGGCCTACAACCCCGCTGCCAATGGAATGGTTGAACGTTTTCATCGCACCCTCAAAGCAGCTTTGATGTCCCGCTGCAAGGATTGCAACTGGTTTACTCAACTTCCCTGGGTCCTCCTGGGACTAAGGACCACTCCTAAAGACGCCCTCGACGTCTCGGCAGCCGAAATGGTGTATGGCGACCCGTTGGTCGTCCCTGCCGAATTTTTTCCTTCTACAACCTCCTCCGACGATCTCCAGCGCATACGTCACGTCGTGGGAAAATTTACTCCGTGCCGCCAGACTTACAAGCCCCCAGCGAAGCATCACATACCAACGAACTTGCACTCTGCAATGCACGTCTTCCTGCGCAACGACACTAGCAAGCCACCACTAACGCCCCCTTACACGGGCCCTTTTCTTGTGATCCGACGCAGTCCGAAAGCATTCCTACTGAACATTCGGGGCAAAGAAGACTGGGTCTCCATTGATCGTCTAAACCCTGCTTATCTTCTGCCAGATGACCCGCCCACAGTTCGCCTCTCTAGATCAGGGCGCCCTATTTAACATGTGCAGTATGTCATTTTTAGGGGGGAGCCATGTACCAACCGTGTGGCACACAATTGTACATAATTATGTTGTATATATTATGCTTGTATCTGTGCTCTTCCCTCGCACTAAAAAGAACCTGAATGATCATGTCTCCGTTTTGCTTTGTAACGTTGTCTGTCTCTCGAACAGGTCATGTCCTGTTGCCTTAAGGTTTTGTATATAAAGAAGTGTGTTCCTTAATAAAAGTCAGTTGATTGCATCCTGCCTTTGAGTTAACAACTCCTCTCTCGGCCCGTCACACTACATTGATCTTTTTATCAAGCGTTGTAATCACTTGACAATAGAACTACTTGCGATGGATCAAATGGTGTAGTCAATCTCCAAAGGAAATATCTTTATTTATAAAAATGTTAAAATATTTTCATTTTCTGTACGTACTTCACAATGGAACTATCTACTCGGGAACAAAATCATTGCGGACTTTAATCCTATATCTACAACGTTACTAAACACTCCAAAACGTTGGAATCCTATCCGTTTCTCGTTTTCCATGCTACTTAAAAACTTCACTCCACTCTTGCTGTTATCTTTCTTTTATTTATTTTTATTAATTAGACATATTAGAGAAGGTTGCCATTTCCAGAAAATCGGTATTTCAAAGATATGTTATATCTGACAAAATAGAAAAAGAAAAAAATTATAATTGTGACAATTACTTGGTGTGCTGGCTACTACCGGTAGCTCAGGCATTTTAGATTATACTGACTACCGTACCCTAACTGTACCGGAAAGCCTTAAAAGGATGGTTTTTTATTGTTAGCCTCTATTTGGTCCCTCTTGGGCCTTTTTAAGTAGAGAGGGCTTGGTTGTTGATCAAAGGTGTATTTTTCCAGCATCCATGCATACACATTTGCAGCGATATTCTTGTGAGTGTAGACTAGGGGTGAGAAAGCCACTATATAAAACAATAGATTTGTACCTATTCAATCATTTATTCTGGATCTTATTAACATTTTAATAGAAATAGTTCTCACCAAGATTAGTATGACACATTAGCGTAAGGATATGATCGAAGAAGTGAAGTTGTACTTATAAGTACATTAACACTTGGAGTCTTATCCCAATTATAGGAAATGTTTATCTGTAAGTATCTTACACTTGAAATTGTCAAAGCCCGTTGATTAAAAAATACAGATTTCCAGAAATCCAGTTTTTCCTGGTCGGCTACGAAACAATTATATCTTTTCTCTTCATTAATCTATTGCATGCATATATTTCGATGTAAACGATGGATATGTAATTGCTACTTAACAAACACAACAGCTCACCATGCGGTACTGGAGCTAGTCGACAAATGTAAGTTTGTTTCACTCAATATTTTTCTCATTTTAAGTATTTGAAGAAGAAATTGTTGCACTCTAATCCTCGTTGTTAGATGAACCATAGAGAAAGAAACATTATGGGTAATGGCCTCTTTCTGAACAGAGAACGTGATAGAGAATTATTCTCGTGGAACATGTTGACTGGTTTCGCAATATGTAACCTACCCATATTAATTCTAGCGTATGGGTGTAGATATCTGTTCATTAGGTTTAATGAACAGGAAATTTTTGAACCTGTGAAGAAAACTTTGTCCCATCTAATATTATTAGAACAAATCTGTTTTAGAGGCATTCGTAAGAATAAAGTCAGTATAAAAAGAGCAGACAATATGATAGGATTTCAAGGACATAATATGCATAAAATAGGCATGAAGCAGCCATATAGCTTAACATATGGGTAACTCCACATCCCATGATCTAAATGAACAAAATTTATCATATATATATATATATATATATATATATATATATATATATATATATATATATATATATATATATATATATATATATATATATATATATATATATATATATATATATATATATATATATATATATATATATATATATATATATATATATATATATATATATATATATATATATATATATATATATATATATATATATATATATATATATATATATATATATATATATATATATATATATATATATATATATATATATATATATATATATATATATAGTGATTGATTGATATATTGATCGACTATTTGTCCCTGAGACATGAAAAAACGAAGTTTTCGACTAGCACTTTACTATTTGGGTGAAATAGGTTATTGTGTCTATACAATGTTTGTATAACGGGTAAAAGTCACTAGTAAGGTATACATACATACATATATATATATATATATATATATATATATATATATATATATATATATATATATATATATATATATATATATATATATATATATAATATATATATATATATATATATATATATATATACATATATATATATTTATATATATATATATATATATATATATATATATATATATATATATATATATATATATGTATATATATAATATATATATATATATATATATATATATATATATATATATATATATATATATATATATATATATATATATATATATATATGTATATGTGTGTGTATGTATATATAAATATATATATATATATATATATATATATATATATATATATATATATATATATATATATATATATATATATATATATATATATATATATATATATATATATATATATATATATATATATATATCTATATATGTGCGTGTGTGTGTGGGTGTGTGTGGGTATGTGTGTTTGTGTGTAAAGAGAAAGAAAGAGTACTTAGTTCCTGCTTACATTTTGAAATATTTGGTATCAGTGTGTGGCTTTTTTTTTCTTTTTTTTTTTACTGTTGCAATTGCGTAAATGTTTATCAATTCTGTGCAGGCTTTGCATGCCTATCTATACTCGTACAAAGCAAGTAGTTAAATAAAACTATTTCTAACGGAGGTCTTTTCTTTTCTCTTTCCAGTAACATGAAGAAGGATAATGTAAACATTTCCGCCATCCTAGATTCCCTACAAACTGGGTATGACAAGAGAATCAGACCCAATTATGGAGGTAAGTTGACCGAATCAATTACTTTTTGTCACGTCACAATAACGAACTTCACCTTCTCACTTCCAAATTCATAAATGTAATTGGTTAAAACGAACTTCAAGTAAAAGTATTCCTTTCATGGAAGTATTGTGAAGAAAGACGTGTTTTTCTATATGTATCTCTTCACAACTTAGACGGCAGTGATAAGTTTAGCTTTTTTTTTTTTTTTTTTTGCGAATCGAGAAACGACATGTAAGATTTTTCTACGAAGATGGCTTTGAAATATCTACCTTCTGATTTGCCGTTTACCAAGCATATTTGATATTAACGATACTTAGTAAAATACAGAAGAAAGGTGTGAAAATGCACGATTTGTAACTGCTAATCTCTGCACTTATTCCTTCTTTACGCGTCCAAGCGTCGTTTATTTCGTTGCAGACTATAACCCTGGGTGTCTTGCTTACCCCGTTTTATTGCCAACATTATCCATCGTGAACAAAATTGTGGCTTCTAGAGATAAATGATAACGATAGATTATGCTGGTCTACTGGAGGAAAAACGAGGACACGACAATTTTCTTTAATCAAGTGTTCAACAATTATTGTATTTTTTATGTACAATTTTTTTTTAATTCCCTGCATAAAGATGGCTAATCAATAATGGTACGGAATTATGTTCATGATATGATAGATGACTTCCAGTGTCAGCGTGTCTCTGTCATCGCAATTTTCCTCTTGTTTTTATCTGTAAGCCATTGATAACAGTAAATCATGAGTAGGGTGAAGTTCTTTATTTTTAATACAAAACCATAAATCTCTTTCCATAAATTGCCATTGCTGATATGAAAAGCGTAATTCATAATTCTTTGAATTAACGGATACATGTGATTTCTTTTCTGTCAGACAATGGAGAATTTAACAAATATTTTTTTTTTTTAACAAATATATATAATAAAAAAAATTAAAATGCACATAATTTAATAAAGATGACAACGCATTACTCCTCAGACAGAAAAGAATATTCTCGATGCTAAAATCTACTAATTTCTTCTGTATAATAGATGAGAACGATCACCCTACTCCAAACTGTCGTAGCTCTACGGTTATATTCGAGCCAATGGGAGATCAGTCTTCTAACAACATAGTTCTCTAGAACGTTCCGATTTCTGCGATTCACCGTTATTGTTGTTATCAATGTAATTGATATCATCACTAACATTGCAATTAAGAATAAAAAAAAGTGAGGTGTTATGGTTAAAACACTATGAGAAGTCACCTATTGGCCTGAATTGCCGTAAGCACATTTCTTTTTTCTTCTTTACCGAGATGATGAGGCTAATAGAATGTTTTAATAGCCACCTTCGGCTTCTGTATTTTTCAGTGGCCTTGATCAGCCTCCATCGGGGCACTTTTTCACCTTCTGTCCGTTGTAGAAACATCAATGTCCTTTTAGGAAACATCACAACGTTAATTTCTCATTCCCACATCGTCTTCTATCAATGTCTTTTTACCAACACAATGGATAATTGATCACAGTAATCATCAACCCCATCACTTATGTTTGCCATGTCATTATCAGCAACCTTGCCCTAATCAAGGTATTTTTCACGTCCTCACCATCGTTGTCATTTCCATAACTACCATCATGAATTGATCAACTCATTGCCACCCACGATCCTCTCCATCCTCACCAAGAACCATTCATATCACATCACCTAAAAGGACCTCATTCATTTTATCAGGCCTAAATTCTTAGCATATTAATCTCTATTATTTTTTCAAATATTGTCATTGTCAATTGGAAAATTAAATATACTATTGATGATCAGAAGATGTGTGATTAGCGGCGAGATACAAGAGGTTTTATTATCTTTAAAAATATATATTATGCCATGAAAAGAAAAAAATTATAATCTTATAACTATATGCTTTACAATGATTTCATATAAAAAACGATAGCTTTTCCAAAACTTGCTCTTGAAGATCTTTAGTCTTCATGATTAATTGACCAAGCGGGATTTGTAAATAGAAATTTTTATGGAGATTGGAGAAGGGAGATTTTAGCCCAATGGAGGCATGGTGAGATAAGCGGTACTGTGATCCAACAAAAGTGAAACTGAATACTAATGAATAGGATTAACTTTTCTGATTAGCATCCAGTGAAAGTTGTATATGATCTTTATAGATTAAAAGGATTAGACATCTATATATAATGATATATTGGTATGAAGTACAGGGAATCTGAACTCACAATATCTAAGAGAAACTACAACTAAAGATGTTTTATTAATATCAAATTCCAGAACAATAGTCTTAGGATTAGAAACCCCCTTGATATTTCTTAGAGGATTAAGAAAATGTTTAAATTATCTTCTATATCAAAAGAATGAAGGAAAAGAATATTGCCACAAATCACCCTTAAAAATTACAAAGAATTTAAGGGTAAATCAATACAGAAAAATTGCCCTTAGAAAATGACATTTAATGTACAGCCTTGGAATGATTATTCTTAAGAACGTTTTTTTATTTGCAATACAAATATTAAACATTCATGAAACTTCAAAAGAAGAGATAGAACGTTGTAAAGATTCTAGGAATTCTGTCGATTTTAGAACTACTGAAGTGTTATTACTTCACTTTTAGGAATGGCAAGAATTTTGACGTAAAGTCTATAGAAAAGAAGAGATCTTTTTAAAGGTGACACAATTTCTTTATTGAATAGATAACCACTGTTAGAGGGGTGACAGAATCAAAATTCGTAGAAAAGCCAGGAGCAGACTATTGCCACAGAGGAGGAAAGAAAACCCAAGGCGTAAATATCATTCACAGATGTTCTTATTTTTTGTAGTCTGTGGTGAGGCTTACTCTCTTCCATCCTAAGGGAGAGGAACGGAAAAACAGGATTAAGAGGCCTAAGAGATAAGCAGAGTTAAATGATCAACATTATATTTCTAGGAGACCTAGAGGCAGAAATGAAAGTTGATAGGACGTTACCTTCTTCCAAACTCTCTCTCTTTCTTTCTCCTTTTTGTCTCAATAAAGTTGTAAATAGAAACGTAAAACAGTTGGTAGAATGAGAAAAATTAAAAAAAGAGGAGCGATATCCGTTGACATGACTTGTAGGTGACTGCTAGTGTGCGAAGTGGCTATTAAGTACTAATAGAGAAGGGAGGTTTATGTCATTGCAGCGAAACATCAAAGCTGTTTAAGAGTGTGATGAAAACATTTAATCATTCCGTTGGCTGCAAGGTTGTAGACGGTTGTCTGATGTAGGCTGAAGCCAGGAAATTCACTAATTATGTCTAAAATTGAGAGGTGAAAGTGGTACCGCTGTCAGAAGTAATATGCTCAGGGATACCAAATCTCGCTATACACCCTGAGAGTAAAACGTTTGTGATCGTTACAGTTTGCATGAGGGTGGCTTCAGCCCAACCAGTGGAGCGGTCAGTGATAGTAAATAGGTAACAATGTCCTTGCGATGTGGGTAGGGGATCTGTTACATTATTTTAAATGTGGATAGAAGGATGCTGAGGTTAAGGAAAGGTGTCCACTCTAAAATCCGTGTCTCGATTTACTTTTAAAGTTTGGCATAAAATACAGGTGCACACCCAATCCTTAGCATCCTTAGTGATGCCAAATAAACTTTGTGTTCAGTAACTGTGCAGTAGATCAAGGTAAGAGATGTGAGAGGCCATGGATGAAATCAAGCACCTGCTGGAACATGGGGGCAAGTATCTTTAGCCGTAGCCTACCAGTACTACCGTCACAGAGAAGGGTGGCGTTGGAGTCATAGAGAGAGATGTTTTCCCAATAGAGGGATGTACTCTGGATCTTTTTGTTGGGCTTCTGCCAAAGCATTGTAATCAAATCTCAGGTAAATGGCAGCCAATGTGCTTATTTACTGGGTGTCAGCAACGGGATTGATTTTCCCAGGAACCTGATGAAGGGTGCAGATGAATTCAGCCATGGCAAAAAGATGTCAGCATTGACAGGCTTAGCACGCATAGGATTGTCAAGTGAAGCAGTGCACCAGAGACGTGCAAATGGTGAAGAGTGTACCTTCTAAGAAGTGGAGAAAGTGACAGACAGCCAAATTCACCAACTGCAATTTTGCTGTTGAAGGTTGAGTAGCCAGATTCTGCTTTCGACAGTTTTCTAATGAAGAATGCCAATGGCAAGGCGAGCCATTGACCACCTGCTCGAGTACTGCACCCATAGCAACAACACTGACTTTGGTGGAAAGGGACATGTGACACAGGAAAAGTGAGAGCGGTAGCAGCTGATAAGGCATTCTTTGCGTTGCATAAGGCCGCTTCCTAAAGACGACCCCATTTCAAGATTTTTACCTTGTCTTTGTGGGAGGTGTAGAAGGGGACAAGAATGGTGGCTATGGCTGGCAGGAACTGGTGATAACATGCCCAAAAATACTTGCAGTGCTTCGATGGTCGAGGGCATGGGAAAGTTCTGAGCAGCTGATACCTTCTCAAGGAAGAGGTAAACGACTTCAGTCATGATGCGGTGCCCTAAGAACGATACTTTGTTAACATCAAAGGTACACTTGTTGTACAGTATGCAGCAAAATTGGTGATATATTTTTTATTTTTTGCTTCGGACAAACGTTGTTCTTAAGTTGCCACTTAGTATTAAATCTTATATTTCGCCTTGTAAACATGTGTATGTATGAGACAAAGTTGGTCACTTGTTATGGATAATTTTATTAATGAATAATGTTATATCGTTAAAAAACATTTCACGCTAAAATAATACTTCAGAACAGAAATTAAACATGTTACTCTAGCATGAATCCCTTTGTCAACATGACTCCGCGAGAGTTAGTGAGACTAGTCTTTGAGCTGTCGGTCTGGATAGAAGGATACAAACTGGGAAAGAGGGTGTCTGATGGAGAACAGTTTAAGTAGAGGGCTATAGTCTAATGATAACAATTTATGCGTTTAGGGTATGATTTTAAAGTTATTACTTATTTTTGCTTATATCATTTTGTGTTTAAAACAAACGTTAGTTAGGATCATGATTTCAAAACTTGCAATAAATTATTGAAAGTCATAGTTTAGACTACATTCAATGCTAATTATATAATTCTAGTCTCCCAATGGGTTTTGTCAGTTTGAGGAAAAATAAATAAACAAGTAAATAAATAAATAATCATGTGAGGTGGTGAGTTATCTTCGATATTAGGAATACAATTAATTCCACCTTTCTATTATTTAATTTTTACTTTACGAATGGAAGACTATACAGTAATCAGGTCAGACATATTCTTTCACACGTGTAATGTGCAGATTCTTCAGAAAGACAATATACTCATATCTTAAATATTAATAATAATAATAATAATAATAATAATAATAATAATAATAATAATAATAATAATAATAATGTTGATGATGATGATAGGATCGCTATGTAGACTTTAAGCTATGCTATTGGCTTTATAACTCTTCATATTCTTCTGCGGTTGTGCAGTAGCGGGGCCACTCTCCTAGGATGGTTTTTCCATTTTCTCCTTCATTGCATCATTTAGCCATCTATAAATAGTTGTTTCATTGATGTTAAGATGATTGGTTACATCTATTTTTTTATAGAGAATCTGGTGAAATAAGGCTAACTAGAGTTACAGTTATCCGGTAGCTGTTGGGGAGCTCTAGCCATATTTGACAGATGACTTGCTTGTGAGAGTGCCACAGTTAGACTGTCAATTGATGTCTGGTTAGACCACGCCCACAACTACATCTCCGATACATTCTTTACGTTAGATACATTACTATGGTGGGTAAAAAGTCAGACTCATTAAGTATTTATTTTGTTTTTCATTTTTATCATAATTAAAGATTATTGAGTTCATTTTTCCATAATGATCTAGCTAATATTTTGATAAAAATAGAGTATAAATTCTTTAAAATCATGCTTAATGAACTGTATCTTTCATTGAATGAAGTTTCAAGATGCTTCGTCCCAGGAACCTAGTCTCATTAGAAATATGAGGAATGTGAGAGTTGCCAGTTAATGACTTTCGAACGAAAATCACTGAATTCAAGTATCACCAGTTTTGCTGTATACTTTACCAGACTACAAGGCCATTCTGTTGTAGAGGGTCGAGAACGATGTGTAGGTAACAGATATGTTCCTCTTTAAAGAAAGAGAACACAAGTAAGTCGTCCAAGTAACATATGCAGAAGGCAAGGTCCCCTAAGATGCCACCCATGAGGTATTAAAAAATGGCCTCAGCATTACAAAAGCCAAAACAGGAATAATTGTATGTTTATGTAGTAAAGGGTGTGGCAATGGTGGTCTTGGGGATGCTTTCTGGGTTCATGGGTGCTTGAGCAATGTTGGGAAGGGGTTAGTGATTTGGTTCTGTCTGCATGTTCAGGCGCCTAAAATCCCCACAAGGACTCAGGGAGCAATCCTTCTTCAGGACGATGTGTAAGGGGGACCATGGGCTTGAGGCCTTTTGGCAAAGGACCATCTCTTACATTTAGGCTAACATTTCCTAGTGGCTGCCAAACAATCTGGGGCAAGACACCTGAATCTGGCTAACACAGGGGGTGCCAAGTCATATTGATGTGGTGATAAATATGGTGCTTGGCAGAAACCGTGGACATTTGGCAAAGTTCTGGACAAAAGACTATCCAGTACGGTGTGAGGAGGTGGGCGTAAGCCTCCGTGGGTGCGCTGATGTGGAGTGCATGTTCGGAGGGGTTAGATTGAAAAGGTATCGACAAGTATGAGTCTACGTTGACTAAATGCTGATGAGCCACAATAACAAAGAGGTGGAAATGGTGCAGGAAATCCCCGCTGAGTTTTAGCAATGCTCCGTCAGTAATGACTTTGGTAGAAGGGAACGGCAAGCACCAGCATCTACCAAAAACTGCACACCTATAACTGTATCATGTAAAAAGAAACAAAATAGGGATAGGGAAGCCCACTATCACATGCATTGGCTAACTTACAAGTTTTTTTGCCACTGACGCCCATCCGGGCTGTTCTTTGCAGCAGCCCCGAATCTTTAGTGGTAGTAGCAGAACTGAAGCTGATGGGCATCAGTAAGTGGGTGGGGTATGAGAAAGGGGCAGCATATGCAGGTGTTGGGCAGTTTAAGACCATTCAGGCATGTCACGGGTCGGATATCTGTGTCTTTCTGCATTCATATCCATAAGCGCATCGACTTAGGTCAAGTCCTTCATCAGCAAGGAATTAACAACGGGGTTCTAGTTGGCATCATACCCAGAGTGTCACTCAGGTTCACTTCCTGAGGAGAGCCGTCTGCGGCAGGTTGCAAGCGAGCAATATTGGCCATTTCCCTGAAGGCAATCAAAGCCTTTTGGACCTCCAAATGATGTTGACAGAGCTAAAAAAGCTTGGCTATTTGAGCAGCTGGTGATGGTGAGTACTGCTCTAGGAGGTATGTTTCAAGGACGGCATACGCTATTGGGGTGTCCTCTTGGTTGCAAAGCCAGCCTAGGAAAATGTCCTCAGGGACCACTGAAAGGACATAGTCTATTTGCTGCTTGAGTAAGTACGCCTTGATGCGTAACTGAAAGCTGGGGTAAAAATTCGGTAGGTAGCTGGTCTTCCGGTAGTCCCTAATTATGCTAATTGGCTCTTGGGTACTAACAGAGGGGCGAAGTGAATGTAAGTGATATTTATTCAACATGATAACTAGCTTATATGTAAACAGTTGAGGGCATCCATGTCAAAAAACTAAAACAATGTGAAACATGATATGGTAAACTTAAACATGTTTTTCTATTACTAGTGCGGGAGAGAGCGAGAGGTAAAAAAAAAATCAATAGCATTATAGTATATGAGCATCTATGAAACATGCGTGGTATAGTAGAAAATTCCTAAAGCTCCATCTCAACCACCAGCCCGTTTCCATTTTGTAACATGCGGCTATCCATAGGACAAAGGGCCTAAAGTGGTAAGATCACTGTCATACAAGTGTCTTGGATCAGGGTTTGAAACCCCGCCGGTCAGATACTATAGACTTGGAGTGATTTCGACTGGGGCTCTGATCCCGAGGTCGTTAAGAGAATCCAGACTTTAATGTATTAGAATATATGGCTTATTTGAAATGTGAAAAATACATTTAGATATGCAAAATTTATCACGAATACGTCGTCCAGACGTGTACTTGGGATACATAGATGACACTTTTGTCATGGCCCCTTCTACCCAGGACATTGAGACCCTCCGCAGGACGTTTGAGGAATGCAGCTGCCTGAGGTTTACTGTCGAACATAGCAAAGATGGACGGCTGCCCTTCCTAGATGTTCTCATATCTCCTAACACTACCGGATTTGATACTAGTGTGTATATTAAGCCCACTAACCTCGGGTTATGCTTGAATGGAGACAGTGAATGCCCTACCAGGTACAAGGCCTCCACCATCAAGACCTACGTTCGCAGAACCCTCTCCCACTGCTCCTTTTGGGCTGCCACACACCAAGAACTCGACCGAATCGCCCAGGTCCTAGTGAACAATGGCTACTCTAACAGACAAGTTAGCCGTGAAATCAAGCTAGCCATGGACACCTGGTACCAGGGTGAACAACCAACCGTGAACACCACAACTACCATCAACCTTTACTATAAAGGGTTCATGCATCGGAATTATCAAAACGATGAAAAGGCAATGAGAGATATAATAAAGAGTCACGTCTCCCGTGTGGATGAAAACATAGAGGTCAAGTTGACTACTCATTATCAAACTAACAAAATGAGGTCTCTCATCATGAGGAACAACTCAGCCCCGCCGACTCAGGATATTCTCAGACAGACCAACCTGTTCTATTCCTATTTATGCCCTGTTCCAGGATGCTCTAGACGTTACATAGGAATAACCACCATGTGTCTGTCAAAGAGACTGTCTTGTCATGTCCAACAAGGTGCAATAAAAGCTCTTGCCCTCCACGTCCACAACAAAAACAACATTGAACGTGAGGAAATAATCAAGAACACCGAGATCATAGGCCATGCTCCAGATAGCAGAAGACTTCGCATACTTGAAGCTCTTCTTATTCAGAGAGAAAAGCCGACTCTCAACACTACCCAGGAAATGTTCCTCCTCCCCTCCTGTCGAAGGAACAACACACGGAAAAGTAA
This sequence comes from Palaemon carinicauda, assembly GCF_036898095.1. Lineage (NCBI taxonomy): Eukaryota > Metazoa > Arthropoda > Malacostraca > Decapoda > Palaemonidae > Palaemon > Palaemon carinicauda. The sequence continues at coordinate 110,573,584 of NC_090731.1, read as the reverse complement.
TCCAACCAACCATGACACCTCCAACCAGGACAACCCAACAGATCAAGACATAACCAATCCCAACAGCCTTGATCAGCGACAGGATAGTCTGACTAACCTACATACCCTCTCAGCGAGCGCTCCCACCAATCAGAGCCCAGCTCCCAGAGGAAAAGATGGTGACTCAACACCCAGGAGTGAGTGGGAAGGCAGTCTTATTGTTCTACAGCCGCTCTCGGCGAGTGGCTTAGCCAATGAGGAATAGCCGTTCTATTCGCTCCGCCCACGACGCTTGAGGTAGCCAATGAAAAATTCGCTGCCTCTCTGCCTAAGCCAGAATTGCCATATATATAAGGACGTAGCTCTCATCGTTTCCAACACTCAAGCCTGAGGAAGGGAGACAGCACTCCCGAAACGCGTATCTTGTTCTCTGTATTCTTTTACCCGAATTGTAAATGTTACCTGCTTTGTGAATTTTACATTAAAACCTTGACTCGCCAATTATTCCTGAATTTGACTACCCACCATGAAGGATGAATTTTGCTCAGTTACTGGCTGTATGCAGTAGTCCTGAAAAGAAGATAATTAGGGCCATCGAGAAGACGGAGTATAAGATCAATGCAACTGAGGCAGCCATTATTTTCAACAAAACTTGCATGAAAGAGGGTCAACGACCGAAATATATTATTATTATTATTATTATTATTATTATTATTATTATTATTATTATTATTATCGCTGCTTTTGCTGTTGCTGTTACTGTTGGGGTTCAACAAGTAGAATTCACCTAATATATATATATATATATATATATATATATATATATATATATATATATATATATATATATATATATATATATATATATATATATATATATATATATATATATATATATATATATATATATATGCAGGTATATATATTTATATATATATATATATATATATATTCTTTCTATATATATATATATATATATATATATATATATATATATATATATATATATATATATATATATATATATATATATATATATATATATATATATATATATATATATATATATATTTCTTTCTGTCTTTAATATACATATATATATATATATATATATATATATATATATATATATATATATATATATATATATATATATATATATATA
>NC_090731.1:110567440-110569940 GCF_036898095.1 Palaemon carinicauda | reverse complement strand
AAGATCATTCCACAACTTGGTCACAGCTGGAATAAAACTTCTAGAGTACTGCGTAGTATTGAGCCTCGTGATGGAGAAGGCCTGGCTATTAAAATTAACTGCCTGCCTAGTATTACGAACAGGATAGAATTGTCCAGGGAGATCTGAATGTAAAGGATGGTCAGAGTTGTGAAAAATCTTATGCAACATACATAATGAACTAATTGAACGACGGTGCCAGAGATTAATATCTAGATCAGGAATAAGAAATTTAATAGACCGTAAGTTTCTGTCCAACAAATTAAGATGAGAATCAGCAGCTGAAGACCAGACAGGAGAACAATACTCAAAACAAGGTAGAATGAAAGAATTAAAACACTTCTTCAGAATAGATTGATCACCGAAAATCTTCAAAGACTTTCTCAATAAGCCTATTTTTTGTGAAATTGAAGAAGAAACAGACCTTCTATGTTTCTCAAAAGTAAATTTACTGTCGAGAATCACACCTAAAATTTTGAAAGAGTCATACATATTTAAAGAAACATTATCAATACTGAGATCCGGATGTTGAGTAACCACCGTCCTTGACCTACTTACAATCATACTTTGAGTTTTGTTAGGATTCAACTTCATACCCCATAATTTGCACCATGCACTAATTCTAGCTAAATCTCTATTAAGGGATTCACCAACCCTAGATCTACATTCAGGGGATGGAATTGATGCAAAGAGAGTAGCATCATCTGCATATGCAACAAGCTTGTTTTCTAGGCCAAACCACATGTCATGTGTATATAGTATGAAAAGTAATAGGCCAAGAACACTACCCTGTGGAACACCGGATATCGGATATAATATATAAATATATATATATATATATATATATATATATATATATATATATATATATATATATATATATATATATATATATACATATATATATATATATATATATATATATATATATATAATATATATATATATATATATATATATATATATATATTAGAGAGAGAGAGAGAGAGAGAGAGAGAGAGAGAGAGAGAGAGAGAGAGAGAGAGATCTAGTGTGTTTATAATACATACAATTATCATATGTATATCTTTAAATTATATATATATATACATATATATATATATATATGTGTGTGTGTGTGTGTGTGTGTGTGTGTGTCTGTGTGTGTGTGTATTATAGTCACGAAAGGGAAAATGAAAAGACTTGATTGTAGTTAGTACTTTCGTCCATTAGGGACACCAACAGACTCAACAATGAGAATACATATCGTTCGTTCGTTCGTAGTGTATTACAGCCAACTCTTCTTGTTGGCACGGGCCTTTCCCTTTGTCGGCCCATAGCGAATACATATACAAAGACATCGTATTTATACAGGAGAAGGGGATCCAACAGCTGTCAGTTTCTTAATAATTCCGGAAAGGTCAGATTTTAGATAAAAGGATAATACTGGATTAACGGAAAACAGACCTGGGCTTAAATTAAAATTTTTACCTTTTGTTCAGGAGATTAAAAAGCATTCAACAATATTCATTTGGATATAGGTATTTACATGGATTATTTTTTTTCGCCTCTGACCATCCAATTCTATGACTCGACCCTAACCAGTGGAAGGCCAAGGCATTATTAAGAGAACCCCTGGAGACGGCCACCTGATGCTGTTTTAATCTGACCGAGGAACCTTTGAATGTTTGGCCGACATAGAATAAGTTACACTCTGAACAAGGAATGCTATATATTATATTATTATAATTTCCAGAACTATTCTTAATCAATTCTTTAACGTACAATTATATTTAAACACTACCCCAATGTCTAGTTTTTTCAAAAGGGGTATAACATCTAAAAAACAAACATGAAATGGCAAACAAAGCTTATTATCAATTGTTTCCTTCCTCTCTAGCTGGACACTATACAATGTTTTCTTAGTCTTATTCATACATTCTTTTACGAAATATTTGGGATAGCAAATATTTGTTGCAATTTTTTTAATTTTAGTGAACTCGTTCTCAATGTACTTTGGGCTGCAAATTCTAAATGCCCTAAGGTATATGGAGGAAAAAACTGAATGCTCCATATTTTTAGAGTGACTGGATTAGAAATGTACATGTGAAAAATTATTGGTAGGCTTTCTATATATGGAAAACTTAAATTTATCTGTTTCTCTAACTATTAAAACGTCTGAAAATGGGATACGGTTATTATCTTCATTTTCTATAGTAAGTTTTATTGATGGTACTAATGAGTTAATGATTGAAACAAAACCATCAAGATTAAATTTTTCCTGTAAAATACGCAAAACATCATTAACATATTGATACCAAACAATTTGGGAAAACCACACTGAAGGAATTAATAATGTAATATATAGCATTCCTTGGTCAGAGTGTAACTTATTCTATGTCGGCCAAACATTCAAAGGTTCCTGTCGGTCAGATAAAAACAGCATCAGGTGGCCGTCTCCAGGGGTTCTGATAATAGTCCCTTGGCCTCCCACTGGTTAGGG
>NC_090731.1:110522440-110549940 GCF_036898095.1 Palaemon carinicauda | reverse complement strand
GGAGTCCATCCCCTCCCTGAGAAGGTAGCAGCCGTTCAAAATTTCCCCACGCCCTCGACCGTCAAAGCTCTGCAGGAATTCTTGGGCATTATCAACTATTATCACCGTTTTCTGCCAGCCATTGCCGCCACTCTTGCTCCCCTCTACGCCTCCCTCAAGGGCAAGCCAAAGGACTTGAAGTGGGGTCCCCTTCAAGAAGCAGCCTTCTGCAATGCAAAGAAGGCCCTATCAACTGCTGCGGCTCTCACTTTTCCTATCCCACACGCCCTTCTCCTTCTCTCCACCGATGCCAGCGACGTCGCTATTGGTGCAGTACTCGAGCAGGTGGTCAAAGGCTTACCCCGCCCATTGGCCTTATACAGCAGAAAACTGTCCAAGGCAGAATCGGGTTATTCTACCTTCGATCGAGAATTGCTGGCGGTGCACTTGGCTGTCCGTCACTTTCGCCATTTCTTAGAAGGTACGCCCTTCGTCATTCGTACAGACCACATGCCTCTGGTGCACGCCTTCACTCGACAGTCTGACGCGTGTTCCGCCCGTCAACGCCGACATCTCTCCGTCGTGGCTGAATACAATTGCACCCTCCAATACGTCCCTGGGAAAATTAATCCCGTTGCCGATGTCCTGTCAAGAAACACGTTGGCTGCCGTTCAACTGGGATTGGATTACAACGCCCTGGCTGAAGCCCAACGACAGGATCCAGAGTATCAAGCTTGTAGGACATCCTGCACGTTCCTCCGTTGGGAGGATTTTCCCCTCGAAGACTCCAACACCACCCTCCTCTGTGACGTCAGTACTGGTAGACCGCGACCTTGGATTCCTGCTCCCATGCGCCGACAGGTGTTTGATTTCATCCACAGCCTTTCACATCCCTCGTGCCGTTCTACTGCACAGCTGCTGAAGGCAAAGTTCATTTGGCACGGCATTTCTAAGGATGCTAAGGATTGGGTTCGTGCGTGTACTTCTTGCCAAACTTCCAAAGTACATCGACACACGGATTCAGGAGTGGGCACCTTTCCTCAACCTCAGCGTCGTTTCGCACACATTCACGTCGATGTTGTAGGCCCCCTACCCACATCACAAGGACATCGTTACCTGTTTACCGTCATCGACCGCTCCACTCGTTGGCCTGAAGCCATTCCCATGGAAACTGCAACGTCCGCCTCATGTACATCTGCCTTACTCTCTGGATGGATTTCAAGATTCGGTATCCCTGAGCATATTACTTCTGACAGGGGAACAACTTTCACCTCTCAATGGACGTCATTAGCGAATCTCCTGGGCATCACCCTACATCAGACAACAGCCTACAACCCCGCTGCCAATGGAAAAGTTTTATCAAGAATGTGTAACGTTAATTTTAACATATTGATGTTACTCTTTCTGAAAGTTTATTTTTCCTCCTAGTTTAGTCACAAAAGATAACAATTCTATAATTGGAATAATTTATTTAAAACTTTCATTTAGTTCTATGTAGCCCTGTATCCAATAAAGTATCCGCAACCAGTATAAATATTGGCTTGATTGGAAATAAGCAGATCAATCAAATAAAAACTAGGGTCTGTGACCTTCTCGTATGCCCGTTGCAGTTCAATTTTTCAAAATTATAATACATCATACGTTTTCAAGTCAATGTTAAAATATACTGCAAAATCCCTTAAGTCAGACCTCATTTTTCGTGACATTCTTCTCAGATCTCTTAAACAGAAAGAAAAGTTTGAAGTTTCAACGATCGACGTTATATCCAGCTTTGTTTTGCCAGTTTGTGAGATGATCATAAACGTTACTATTCAAAATATGTGACAAAATCTAAGTTAAAGGGATAACTTCATGATGTTTTTGGTTTGTCCATTTCCTCCCGCCTACATATGTTTGGCTAATCTTAGCTAATACTCCCTTTCTTTGTAATTCACTAAACAGTTTACTCTCTGTACTCACTCACTCACTTACTCACTCACCCACTAGTGTCATATGGTGCCTTTCATCCTCAAAGTAATATAAAAACCATGTAAAAGGAGTCTTGTGATGGATTTCGTATGAGACAGGAAACTAGTCTAGTAAATGCTATCATTGTTTAGGACATATCAGACCGAGATTACATTGATGAAAGTTTGCTTTGTGGAAGAGAAATAAATGTCCACTAAACCTAGTTATGCATTGAGCAGCAGTCAAGTGAACAAACAACAGCCAAAGTTAAAGAAGACAGTTTAACGAAATAGCAATGCAAAACCAGTCCTACAGGTCACAACATTGAAAATAGTAATTGAATATTCATCCATTGCTCAACCAAATTTTCAATGCATATATCCTTTCAGTATTTTACTGCACTAAATAAAATGCTCTAAAATGTATTTCAATGCAGGTTTTTTATTATCCAGATGCCAAAAAATCCTTGGCCAACATATTTCTGAACACCGATTTATATTTCCTAAAAAAATAGCATTAGGGCTATCCTTTAACCCTAACTAGATATCAAAAGAACATTTATATATTTCAACCTTTAAACTGATTTATTTACTAAGGGACAACCTCTCACGTACTGTCCATTTGTTCATAAAATTCCTGATCTCTTCATCATAATCATTTATCAATCTTTGGTGTGTGTTTTTCGTTATTCTACATGTAATTGAATGAAATCAAGTGTTCTATTTTTGACATCAAATAGTTTCAATTCTTTTTACGGGCTTTTTATATTCTCACTTTTGCCTTCCATTTTCCATTTTCTCTGAAGACTCCTTTTTAAAGAATTCACTTCAAAATCTTACCCATTCTCTGGATTTTTCTTCTTTTTAGATATCATTAATTCACCCAACCTTTCTTTTTTATTATAGCCATGATTTCTCTCTCTCTCTCTCTCTCTCTCTCTCTCTCTCTCTCTCTCTCTCTCTCTCTCTCTCTCTCTCTCTCTTCTCCATTCTTTGCATCATTTCCTTCTTCACCATGTCTTTATCCCTCTCCTAGTATCATCTATTCCTCTTCTCCTCCTCTCCGGTCGTACTGCATCCCAATGACGTCACTCGAAAATCCTCTGCATCACACCTCGCGACCCGGCAAGCGACACAGCGCTTTCATGGACGTAAAATAAACTCTCCAATGTGTAGCAGCAGCACTTGGAACTACAACAACTCCGCTCCAGGAATAGACTACTCGATTTTCTTTGAAAAAAAAAAGGTTGTTTCCTCTGTTTCCTTTCCTCTCTTGTTTCTCTGCCAGACTGTGGTGTTAAGAATATGGTTTTGTCAAATCTATTGTTCTTATTATTTTTTTTCATTTATGATCTCTGTGAACTTCTTTACTTTGGTCAAGCAATGTTTTTATCAGAATATAATGACAGATCTTAGTGTTACTACTGGGTAGTAAAAATCTTTTCTCCAGTACTTTTGGGGATGAAATTCTAGTTTAAGTCACATGAGTTGATATAAAAGGTCATATCTCTTTAGGTCTGGCTAAGAAGGGAGTTTTAAGGAGTCTTGTGTGTAGTTGTGTATATACAGGTATTTGTATATAATTTTGACCACTACTTAGGTGTGCCTCCTTACCGCTTTTGTTAGTCGCCATTGTTCTGGGGTGCTTTGTTTCAGATCTCATTGTTTAGATTTCTTTGTTCATTTGAGGCTTTGCATCTTAGATGTCCGCTCTGAAGATGACGCTTGAGGATAGAAACAAATCTGGGCAGAAAACCGAAAGGAATAGAGGAAAAGCTCCAAAGTTAAAAGAATAAAAATGGTAGAAGTAAATCGAGAAAAGAAGGAAAAAAAGAATGAGGATGGCTAAAATGAACAGAAAGACCAATTAGAGAAAATTACCTGAAAGATTTTGAATGAAAATTAATATTTAAAATTTACAATGCACAATTTAAAGGAAACATTTATTTGGCAAAGGCAACAAATATAAAGTCAGTAGTCAAATAAGAAATAAACAAGTATTACAGAAAAGCACTAAAGGGAGAAAAAGAGACGGAAGGTGCCAAATAAGATTGAAACAGATATAAAAGATGGCAATAATATTTATTGTAAGAGAAACCAGGGAGGAAATTGTCGAAAGATTAAAATCATAGCAGCAGTGACAAAAGACCGACAGAGTCTAAAGAATATAGAAGCTAGGAGAAAATAGAGGAGAAATTAGACAAGGCGAGGTAAGAAAAAAAAATCTTCGAAATATGAACTGAAATTTATCAAAGGAAGTTGGGAATATATTGGAGCAGATATCTGTAATGATCTTTCATATCCAGAAACAAGCACCAAAATTGGCACAAATATTCTTTGAAGATTTTGATCTTTTGATAAAACCCGTAAGTTACGTAAAAATTCAAGATGGCAGCCATTTTTTAAGATGTGCGTCATTGAATATACAGATATATGTTAGTATACTCATTCAGGCAAAATTATAATTGTGGCAAGCAAGTATAAGATATGCTTACTGCCTACACGTAGCCTACATCCAATAATATATCAGACTAACATTGCCTATGATTTGGGAACTTGGTGCACTAAATATGATTGCAAGGCATATTGTGGTACTAGGAAGCTAGTAAATAGGTATATAGTTCTAAATTCGGATTCTACATAGTAAAATATTGAAGGTTTGACACCAAGATCATTCAAACAGGAGAAGGTTTTATAAATTTATTGTAATTAAATCGCAATAACTAATTAAGACAATAAGGGACTAAAACAAAGGTTAAGAATCACTAAAAACTGATGAGAGTGAAAGAGAAAAGAAAGAAATAAGAAACATTGTATGAATAGAAGAAACGAAAATAAACATATAGGGATAAAAAATTTCTAGATGATAAAGATTAAGGAAAGACGTAAGAACAACTAGTTCAGTGTAAAGCTCGGGAAAGTTGATATCTAATTATGAAAATTAAATTGCACATGGAAGAAAAGTGTACTGCGCATAAATGAATGGAAGTAGAAACGAAAATACGTGAGAAACGTAACTGGGACGAAACTGTCAGTCGTACCCTGGCCTGGCCCTTTGCTCCCAAGATAGAGTGACGGACTCGGGTGAATGTTAGGGAGGATTCTCATGTTTCGTACTGTGAGATTTTGTGTTTCTCATAGCGGATTTCCCAACCCCTTTTATTTTTCTTCTGCTTTTTTTTTTTTTTTTTACTTTGTCTCCATACTATCATATTTCTAAATTTATAGACTGTAGACTGTTATATTTTGTTTAAATTACAAGCAGGGAAGAATAATTAATTTAAAACATAAGGATAACAGAAATAGAGCCTTTTCATAGAAGTCAAAGGCATCTTTCGTTGAAGAAGACGTTTGGGTTTATTTCGTATAACTGGCAAAGAAGAAATATTCATTGTTAAATCTATCTGGACAGAAATCTAAAAACAGATGGTTGGATTTTATTTCAATCATTTTACAAATACTTTCAGGCATTTAAATAAGGAGTTAAAGTATAATGGACATGTAAAAGATATATAATTCTACATTGTTAAGGAATATCTCAATTTTGAGCTACGCTATTTCAGATATTGCGTATGGTAGAAAAGGGATAATGAATTTAAAAAGAGAGTGATGGATCTATTATAACAACAGAGGGTGAAGAAAGGCAACGTTAGATGGAACATTTTAGTGAGGTCATGAATAAGAGACATGAAGGAAATAATTTGATTGATATACCTGAAGCTAAGGAAGACCTTGATTTGCCCATAAATGAATTCAATGTGTTTGAGGTCGAAGCTATCATTAAAAAACCCAGGAGATGGAAAAACCTTAGATAAGATGTAATAACTGGTGCAATTTATTAGCCAAAAATTAAATGACGCCCAGAATACTTACAAGATTATTTTGTAGAATGGAGCGTGAAGAGGCAAAACCTGACGAATGGGAGCTAGGAGTGTTGGTGGAAATTGTAAATCAAAATGATATCTGACTGACTGCAATAATTACAGAGGCATCACACTTACGTCAGTTGTCATGAAAATATATAGTATGTTTATTCTAAGATATTAGAGAAAAAGATTGTTGAAAAAATGGGAGATGAACAAGCAGGATCTAGAAAAGGTAGAAGTTGCACTGACCAAATTTCCATTATAAGACAGGCTGTGCAGCAATTTGTAGAATATAGAAATCCACTTTTGATGGCATTTGTGTCCTATGAAAAAGCCTTTGGTAGTGTGCCCCATCCAATTTTGTGGAGAGCAGTGCTGTATATATGAAGTTCATCTTAAATAAGTAGATTTCTATTAAGTCTGTTCATGATCATAGCAAGTGCAAAGTTAATGTTAGTGGACTCCTATAAAAAAAATTGCCAGTGAACAGTGGAGTACTCCAAGGGAATGTGTTATCACCTATGGTATTCATCATCCTCATGGATTTTTTAATGCATAGAATAGTTGGGGATGGTGGAGAACGATGGAACTGGATTGCTAATGAGTAATTAGCTGACTTAGAGTATGCTGAGGACAGAAAGCTACAGGAATTGCAAAGCTTGCTTAACAGAATTTATGAAATCATAAAATATCACATGAGGTTGAGTGCAAGATAAATGGAAGAAAGACAGAGGGAAGAGAACAGAATATTCAATGAAAGATGATATATCATTGGAAGGAGAAAGGATTAATGAGGTAGAATCATTGAAATGTTTAGGAACTATTATTTCTAATAGTGTCTTTAGAATGGAAATTTAATGAAAGATTGAAAAAACAAATCAGACAATGGCTAGGTTAAGTAAGATTTGGAAATCAAATCGCCTGAAATTACATAAAAAAACAGGATATATATATATATATATATATATATATATATATATATATATATATATATATATATATATATATATATATATATATATATATATATATATATATATATATATATATGTATATATATATATACATATATATCAGTTTAGTGAGATCGCTGTTACTGTATGGACATGAGTCATAAAACAATATCCAAACCATTTTGTTAGTTTGAAAACAAAACGATCAGAAGAATATTTGGAGTTAAATGGCAGGACAGGGTTAGAAATGAAACTATAAGAGAGATTACTCGAGTGCCACATGTGGATGAGATCGTGGTAAGGGGTAGATGGAAAGGTTTTGGGCATGCTCTTCGCCCTATGAAATGTTAGTTCGCCAAACTTTTAAATGGGCTTCACAGGGGACTAGAAGAGTTGGAAGGCCCAGGTATAGAAATGATGCATTTATAGGCTCAGGATAGAGACGACTAGCGAAACCTAACAGAGGCCCTTTGTGTCAATAAGCGATGATGATGATGAAGATGATGATGATTTTTTACATAACTACTAAACTCTAACGGCATGTACTCTGCAAAACACTAGTTCAATGATTAAATTTATCAGTGATCAATTCTTTACAGTTGAATGAAATTTTGAAATTTCATATGAGAAGACCTTCCTATACATATAATGAGAAATAAATTTTTCATTTTACGAATATACTGAAGGTATGTTTACTTAATGGCAAAAACAAAAGAAAATTGTAAGGTGTCCATCGTGTGATTGATTAGCAAATAAAACAAAACTTTTCAAAGTTTATTCCTTTTTTTCTTCTAAAAGTCAGTGACATCTTGACAAACTCCATCACAAAAGAAACCCATTTTAATCACCTTTTCCAGATATTTTCCTTTCCCATAACAATTAGAAAAGAGTTCTTCAATTGACTTTTTAAATCTTCTTTTTCTTTGCATACTTTAGCACATTTGAAGTGTTTCATTGTTTATAAATGCTGATCTAGCACGAACATAGTACCCATTATTTTTAATTTCCTTCAAGATATTATTAGCATCTGTCAGGCTTAAACTTCGAGCTCCTGTGATTCCAAGAGGTGACCATCCAAACAGCTCGTTGTTCATAATTCTAATCTTATTTCCTTTTACTTCAGCTCATTTTTTTTTTTATTCAAATATCACATACTGGCTGGGGCGGAAATCAAAATGGACCCCCAAGAGCCTGCAACTGCGAGCAAAGGGGAACTAAAGGACTTCATGGGGATAGAAAATCTCGTGAATTGTTTACGTCTTAGGGGTCTCTCTCTCTCTCTCTCTCTCTCTCTCTCTCTCTCTCTCTCTCTCTCTCTCTCTCTCTCTCTCTCTCTCTCTCTCTCTCTCTCCTAAATTTATACATGATTGAATGTATAAATGTATATGCATGTATTATGTATTCTTACATACATGTGCACACAATTATATATATATATATATATATATATATATATATATATATATATATATATATATATATATATATATATATATATATATATATATATAGACATATATATATACGGCTGGCGAATTATATAAACTCCTGAGCTCTAAACTCACCTGTTTATTTTGACATAAATCTGTTACACTTGAATAATACCCGAGCTCTGAGAATATTATATAACTCCCAGACGGTAATATATATGAACACTGAATATCCAAAGGTCTCTCAATACAAAACTGGGTGATGATTTTATAAGAACTATTAAAAAACAACCTCTTACTTTGGTTCTTAGTTAGGAATACAAGCAAACACTATTAGGAGATATTGGTGATGGAAATAATACATACTTTACCAAAAAAATATATTCTATAAAAAATTACAACAATAATACAAAAAGAATTAACACCCAAATTAATTACTCGAAATATTAAATCTGAACAAATCCTTAGACTAAGATGAAAGAAAGACCCTTTGAAATAAATTATACAATAACTTGTTTCACTGGAAATTATTTTATGAAAATATTTAATTCTGACAATTAATGATAATAATTAACATTTTAACACTCTAATGAATAAACACTAAATGAAATTTACATAAATGTAACTGTTTCACTTACGTCTTTTGGCCAAATGAGGTTCGAACAGGTAAGCAAAAAAAATACACTTCACTGTTCAACCTAAATCTCACAGGACCAGATACAAGAATTTATGACATAGTACTTATATTAATACAATACACTTGAAATAACATTTAATGGATTCATCAATGTTTTAAGATACCATACAATATATATGTTAAAAAGAAATTGTTGATATCGTTTGACAGTAAAACAATATGCGTACTTGAGAGGGCACACACTTGAAAGGAGAAAGGGCAAACTTGGCTCTTTCATAGGGAAAGGCTGGATCTCTTTTGCTGCTTATGCATTCCCAGGGTCTATATATATCAACTTAATTCGTCTAGAATTTTCTAAAGAGATCATTCTCGTGGCTTGGGGGCAAGGCTCTAGCAGTGAGGTTGCCAATGTAGGAAATTGAACGGGGGGGGGGACAAACCTTGCTTGCAAGGCAACCTTCTCTCAGCTAACTTCGCCCACCTCCCTCCTCGAAACAATAAATAAAAAGAGTAAATCTATTTTGAGAAGTTTCAAGCCCTTTCTAAGCATGTGGAAACAAAAATTGTGTAAGCTCTCTTGTTCATACCTCGTATGGGTCATACAGCATACCTAAATGAGGGTACATAAGACTTTGTAACAAAATACCTGAAATAAAAATTTGATTTTTAAAAATGACGTAAATTTACATATACAGAATTAAATGAAAATACAGCTAAATAAATGACAAAAGTCTTATGTAATTTACATACATTACTTGAACCTACATGAGTGGAACTCACCTTACGAGCTGGCTATACATCTCTTAAATACACAAATAAAATATTTACTCTTATGCTAGTCCAGCTTCGTAATATAGCTCCCCCCCAAAAAAGATTACTTATTCCGGGCCTGAATCCACCGATTCAGCCCGAGATAAATAATCTGCAACCAACTTATCTTTACCTGATACATGCTTTATATTAATACAATATGATTGCAAACATAATGACCACCTAGTTAAACATTGATTATTATTCTTTATTTTATTAACCAAAGGATTGTGATCTAAGTAAAATGTAATTTCTTCATTCTGTGGTCTGTTCACGTAAACTTCAAACTTGCTTATCGCTGTGACTAGCTCTATCAGTTCCTTTTCAACTGCGAAGTACGCTCATTGATGCTTCTTCAGCTTCGACGACATAAAACAAACTGGGTGAAGAATTCCTTCCTTTTCTTCTTGCAATAAGACACCTCCAATCCCATTATCCGACACATCAACTTGGATAAGGAATTTCTTGTTGAAATTAGGTGTTCACAGTATCAGTTTCGAAGATAATATGGCCTTTATCCTGTCGAAGGATTCCTGGTACTCGTTGGTCCATACAATTTTTTTCTTGGGCTGGTCAAATCCGTCAAGGGAGCGACTACAGCCGAAAAGTTTGGGCAAAAACGTTGGTAGAATCCTACCATCCCTAAAAATCCGAAGTACCGAACTGTTGCCTTTCCAAATTAGCTCATTTCCAGGTTATTCGTCAGGTGTGTCCCTCACAGCTTTTGAGATACCATCTTCAGGATTTAGAGATATTTTTCTCAGGTTGATGAATATATTACAATATCGTCGAGATATACGCCTACTCCTTCAATCAATCCTAGAAGATTATCCATCCCTCGTTGAAAGGTAGCGGGGCGTTCATTAGACCAAATGGCATGATGGTGTATTGATATATCCTAAATGGGTTTATAAAAGCTGATAACAATTTTGGATTGTTGTCTAAAGGAATTTGGTAATAGACTTTTAACTAGTCGATCTTGGAAACAAACCTCGCCTGTCCAATATTGTCAAGTAGTTAGTCTATGAATGGCAATGGATAATTATCATCCACACTGATCGAATTCAATCTTTGGTAGTACGTATAAATCCTGAAAGATCCGTCTGGTTTCTTCACGAATAAGCATAGAGAACTGTAAGGGCTAGAACTTTCTTCGGCTAATCCGTTTTATAACAAATAGTCCACTTCTTCTCTCATGACTTCTCAGTGGTGCGGCGACAGTCGATAAGCGCATTGTTTGAACAGTCTTTCCAAGGTTTTAAGGTGTATCTCATGCTTTGTCAAGTTGTTTCGTTTCAGGACATCCGAGACAATTTCATGGAAACTTTTAATCAATTGGCGTAATTCCTCTTGCTGCTCCTTATTCAAATAGGTTAATTTCTCTTCCAAGTTCCAAATGATAGACAAATTATTTACTTTGCTTACCACCCTTACCTCATATGCATCGTTGTCTTCCATGGATGGTATGGTGTGCACCATACACACCTGTGAAGCTTCAGTCTCATTTTCATTTAAGCAGAGTTTCAATAAGTTAACGTGTACCTTCCATTGACTTTTCCTTCTTCCTTGGGTTTCGATAACGTAGGTCAGGTCACTGATCTTCTTCAAAATCCTGAATGCTCCTTGGAACTTGTTGATGAGTGGGAATCTCCTTATCGGTAAAAAACTAACACTTGTTGTCCTACAGCAAACTATCTGTCATTACTTTTCATATCAAACATTTGCTTCATTTTACCTTGACTCGTTTTCAGTTTTTATTGGGCAAATTTCCTTATCTCGCTGATCCTTTTCCTCAAATTCTTGACATATTCTCCATCCGTTCCCTTTTGATCCCACCATTTCTCTGCGAACATTTTAATCGGTCCTCGTACTTCTAGTCCAAACACCATTTCCTTCGGGCTACCTCCCATGCTTTCTTGACAAGCATTGCGTACCTCAAATAACATCAACGGTAGTCTGATGTCACATTCACATCCTGTTTCGTTGCAGTACTTTGTTAACATACTTTTCATGGTTTGGTGAAACCTCTCTAATGCATCTTGGGTCTCCGGGTGATAAGCAGTAGATGGTTGTTGTTTTACATCCAACGTCCTGAAACAATTTTGAAGTGATATTTGTTCCACAGTCACTCTGAATGATTTCCGGAATACCAAACATAGTGAAAAAGTCTAGTAACTTCTCGGCGATTACTTTGGCACTGATTTTCCAGTCGGGTACAGATTCTGGGTATCTCATCACTAGACACATCAATGTTAACATATATTTGTGACCTTTCTTTGCCCTTAGTAATGGCCACCTGCTAAAGGGTTCTCCTCGCACTTCAATCAGGCGTAAGGGAGCTCACTTCATATACTCGTTAGGCTTTCCAGTCATCTGACAAACGGCACATGCACAGCAAAACTGGCTCATGGATGAAATATTCACTCTTATGCTAGACCAGCTTTGTAAGAATATATATATATATATATATATATATATATATATATATATATATATATATATATATATATATATATATATATATATATATATATATATATATATATATGTATATGTATATATATATATATATATATATATATATATATATATATATATATATATATATATATATATATATATATATATATATACTGTATATATATACATATATACAGTATATATGTATATATACATATATTTATGTATATATACAGTATATATATATATATATATATATATATATATATATATATATATATATATATATATATATATAATATATATATATATATATATATATATATATATATATATATATATATATATATGTATATATATACCGTATATATGTGTATATATACATGTATTATATATATACATATATATATATATATATAACATATTTATATATAGCATATATATATATATATATATATATATATATATATATATATATATATATATATATATATATATATATATGTATATATATATATATATATATATATATATATATATATATATATATATATATATATATATATATATATTATATACATATATATATATATGTATGTAATATGTATGTATGTATGTATGTATGTATGTATGTATATATGTATGTTATCATTATCATTATCCATTATTAGTCCACCGCACAGCAAAGGCCTCAAACATAACCTTCCACTTGTGTCTGTTTATGGTCTTTCTATGCCAGTCCACGCCTGCAAACTTTCTTAGTTCGTTAATCCATTGCATTCTCCTCCTTCCCCTGCTTCTTGTAATCTCCAGGGACCCACTCTGTTATTCTTAATATTAATATATTATCTGCCACTTTCATTCCATATCCCACTCATGTCCATTTCTTCTATTATCCATGTTGCTCCTTTTCTGCCTCCTAGGGCTATTCACATCATTATTCTTTCCAAAGCTTGTAACTAGCTTATGTTCTAAGGCTTTATTAAGGCTCAAAGTTGCTGATGCATACGTTAAAACTTGTAGGACCCTCTTATTAAATACTTTTCTTTTGAGAGAAAATTATATTCTATTTTCTATTCGCAATTTATTTTCCAAAAGCTCTCCATCCTTTGCTTAACCTTCTTTTAATTTCAGTGTTGTGTAGTGAGGAAACACTCACTGTGTCCTAAATACGCATATTCTTTAACAAGTTTTAAAAGTTCACCCGTAACTCTTATTTGTTGTTTCTGCCTTTTCAAAAAAGAGAAATGTCGTTACTATGTGGGCTAATGTGACACATGGGTGGTACATGGCTCCTCCCCTAAAAATGGCATACTGTACATGTTAAATAGGGCGTCCTGATCTAAAGAGGTGAACTGTAGGCAGGTCATCTGGCAGGAGATAAGCAAGGTTTAGACGATCAATGGAGACCCAGTCTTCTTTGCCACGAATGTTTAATAGGAATGCTTTCGGATTGCGTCGGATCACAAGGAAAGGGCCTGTGTAAGGGGGCGTTAGCGGTGGTTTACTGGGGTCGTTGCATAGGAAGATGTGCGTTGAAGAGTGCAAGTCTGTCGGTATGTGATGCTTCGCTGGGGGCTTGTAAGTCTGGCGGCATGGAGTAAATTTTCCCACGTGACATATGCGCTGGAGATCGTCGGAGTAGGTTGCAGAAAGAAAAAACTCAGCAGGGACGACCAACGGGTCGCCATACACCATTTCAGCTGTCGAGACGTCCAGGGCATCTTTAGGAGTGGTCCTTAGTCCCAGGAGGACCCAGGGAAGCTGAGTAAACCAGTTTGAGTCCTTGCAGTGGGACATCAAATGTGCTTTGAGGGTGCAATGAAAGAATTCAACCATTCCATTGGCAGCGGGGTTGTAGGTAGTTGTCTGATGTAGGGGAATGCCCAGGAGATTTGCTAATGATGTCCACAATTGAGAGGTGAAAGTGGTACCACTGTCAGAAGTAATATGCTCAAGGATACTGAATCTTGCTATTCATCCTGAGAGTAAGGTAGATGTACATGAGGCGTAAATTGCAGTTTTCATGGGAATGGCTTCAGGCCAACGAATGGAGCGGTCAATGACAGTAAACAGGTAACGATGTCCTTGTGATGTGGGTAGGTCCTGCAATGTCAACGTGAATGTGGGCAAAACGACGCTGAGGTTAAGGAAAGGTGCCCACTCCCGAATCCGTCTATCAATGTACTTTGGAAGTTTGGCAAGAAGTACAGGTGTGGACCCAATCCTTAGCATCCTTAGTAATGCCATACCAAATTAACTTTGTCTTCAGCAGCTGTGTAGTAGAACGGGGCGAGGGATGTGAAAAGCCGTGAATGAAATCTAACTCCTTTCGGCGCATGGGAGCAGGAATCCAAGGTCGCGGTCCACAGACGTCACAGAGGAGGGTAGTGTTGGAGTCGTCGATTGGAGTCGTCGAGGGGGACGTCTTCCCAACAGAGGGATGTGCAAGATGTCCTACATGCTTGATACGCTGGATCCTGTCGTTGGGCTTCAGCCAAGGCATTGTAATCCAATCCCAGTTGAACGGCAGCCAATGTGTTTCTTGACAGGACATCGGCA
The DNA here is from genome assembly GCF_036898095.1 of Palaemon carinicauda. Classification (NCBI taxonomy): domain Eukaryota; kingdom Metazoa; phylum Arthropoda; class Malacostraca; order Decapoda; family Palaemonidae; genus Palaemon; species Palaemon carinicauda. The sequence goes on along the minus strand of NC_090731.1, from coordinate 110,535,297 downwards.
ACAGGATTAATTTTCCCCGGGGCGTGTTGAAGGGTGCAATTGTTGGCGTTGACAGGCAGACCAGGCATCAGACTGTCGAGTGAAGGCATGCACCAGAGGCATATGGTCTATGCGAATGACGAAGTGCAAACCTTCTAAGAAAGGGCTAAAGTGACGGACAGCCAAGTGCACCACCAGCAATTCGTGATAGAAGGTAGAATAACCCAATTCTTCCCTGGACAGTTTTCTGCCGAAGAAGGCCAATAGGCGGGCCAGCCATTGACCACCTGTTCGAGTAATGCACCAATAGCAACGTCGCTGGTATTGGTGGAGAGAAGGAGAGGGGCATGCGGGACGGGAAAAGTGAGAGATGCAGCTGTTGATAGGGCATTCTTTGTGTTGCAGAAGCTGCTCCTTGAAGGGGACCCTACTTCAGGTCTTTTGGCTTGCCCTTGAGGGAGGCGTAGAGGGGAGCAAGAGTGGCAGCAATGGCTGGGAGAAAACGGTGATAATAGTTGATCATGCCCCAGAATTCCTCCAGTGCTTTGGCGGTAGAGGGCGTGGGGAAGTTCTAAATGGCAACTACCTTCTCAGAGCGGGTATGGACTCCTTCAGGAGTGATGCAGTGCCCTAATAATGACACTTCGTTGGCACCAAAGGTACACTTGTCGTACCGGACTACAAGACTGTTTTGTTGCAGGCGGTCGAGCACGATGCGCAGGTGACGGAGGTGTTCCTCTTTTGAGGAAGAGAACACAAGTATGTCGTCCACGTAACATACACAGAAGGGGAGGTCCTGTAAAATGCCATCCATGAGATGTTCAAAAGTGGCCCCAGCATTACGAAGGCCAAAACCGCAGTAATTGAAGGTGTATGTACCGAAGGGAGTGGTGATGGTGGTCTTGGGGATGTCTTCTGGGTTCATAGGCACCTGATAATACCCCTTCAGGAGGTCAAGCATGGAGAAAACCTTCGATTTGTGAAGGTAGGAGGTCACATTGACGATATTTGGAAGGGGGTAGTGATCCGGTTCGGTTTGCATGTTCAGGCGCCTGTAATCCCCACACGGACGGAGGAAGCCGTCTTTCTTCAGGACGATGCGTAAGGGTGATGACCATGGGCTGAAGGCCTTTAGACAAAGGCCCATTTCTTCCATTTCGGCGAGCGTCTGCCAGACGTCGGAATTTGGCGCTGACTGGGGGTCCCGTCGTCTTGATATGGTGATAAATAACATGTTTGGCAGGAGCCGTGGGCGTTTAGCGAAGTTTTGGACGGAAAACTTCCAGGTATGACATGAGGAGGTGGGCGTAGGCATCTGTGGGTGCGCTGATGTGGACAGCGAGGTTGTAGGGGCCGGGTTGAAGAGGTGTTGACAAGTACGAGTTTGCGTTGACCAATCGTCAGTGGGCGACATTGGCCAGAAGGTGGAAATGAGAGAGGAAATCCGCACCAAGGTTTGGCAATGTGACGTCAGCAACGAGAAACTTCCAATTAAACTTGCCCTTTTCAAACGATAATATGAGGTTCCCATAACCGTAGGTGGGTATCGCAGATCCGTTGGCAGCTACCAGGTGGACGTCAGCAGACTTAGACAGACTACGTCGTGTCCTGAAGATTTCCACTGGCAAAAAAGAACGACAAGCACCCAAAAATCGCACGCCCATTCCTGCATCATGTAAAAAGAAAAGATTAAAAACACGGGAAGCCAATGCCACTAACAATTCTTGGCACATTTCTTCGCAGCAGCCCCGAATATGGAGTGGAAATATTGGAAAACTGCAGCCGAGGGGCAGCAGTAAATGGCTGTAGAAGTCGTTGGTTGGGGCACAAGCAAGTGGTTGGTGATGGGTGGCTTTGTCGCCACTCCGGTACGTCACGGGGTAGGCATGTGTGTCCTACAGCATTCAGGTCAACTTCGGTTGACATTGAATAGATGTCCTCTTCGTCAGGAGTGGAGGCGTTGATGGAGGTCTTGAAGGTCGTGAAGTGGCTGTCCATAAGGGCGTCGGCTTTGGTCATCAAGTCCTTTATGGGTAAACTATTTACATCGGGTAAGGCATCACGTACAGGTTCGGGTAAACGGCGTACCCAAAGGGCACGAAGTAGGTTCATCTCACGAGGAGAGCCGTCGACGGCAGGTTGCAGGTGAGCGATACTGGTCATTTCCCTGAGGGCGAGTGAAGCCCTTTGGTCCCCCAACATTTGTTGAGAGAGCTGAAAAAACTTTGCTATACGGGCGGCTGGCGACGACGAGTACTGCTGCAGAAGGTATGTCTTGAGGGCGTCATACGCTATTGGGTTGTCTCCTTGTTCACAAAGCCAACGGAGATTTCCGGGAAGGTGTCCTCGGGTATCGCCGCGAAAACATAATCTGCTTTGGTGGTTGAGCGAGTCACGCCCTTGATGCGGAACTGGACTTCTGCGTGCTGAAACGAAGCAAACGCCTCTCCGCTGGCGAACGACGAAAGTTTGAATGGGGCGGCACCAACTTCCGTGGAGTCCGCCAAAGTAACAGTGAGGGGGTCAGGAAAGCGGGAGGAATGAGTCGACTTCCAGGGACACCAATGTGACGGGCCAAGAGTAGGTTGTGACTCAAAGGCGAGATGAAAGCAACTAAGTAACTTTATTACGACACATTAAGTATATATACACACTAGGTTCCAGTAAGAAGGTCACAAAATACAGACATGCTATTTCTTGTCAAACCAGCAACCGGTTCTGTTAACAGTTAACAATGAAATATATACACACTACTATCGTTTCCAGAGGCCACGTAATAGTGTTTTTCCCAAATATCTAACAAACTGGCTTATGAATTTCCATGAAACTACAGCAATGAATGGGTGGTAGGACAATTGCGTACTGGACGTTTGCGTCCCGGTCAGTTGTGTCCCGGACAATTGCGTCCCCGGACAATTGCGTCCCCGGACTTTTTCGTCCCGGAAATTTGCGTACCTGTACTTGTTTTTAGTGACCAGGTAATATTTGTTAAGAGATACGGAAGTAACTGTGTCTCTTTGTATGTCAGTATGCATGGATGTATGTATGTAAGTAAGTATGTATGTATGTATGCATGTTATTGCTCGATTACAGAACTACTAATTACTGTAAATAAGATATATGGCATAAAACCACTGAGGTACAGAACTTAGAATTACTGTAGTTATCTATTATTTTACTTTCGTATTTAAGTAGACCTTTAGAAAGCAATTCCTGGTTTCTCTAGAAGCAGAAGAGACTTTTTATTCACGACAGATCAACCTCAGTTGTTGGAGTGGGCATAGGATTCAACCAACTTTCTCAATTTCATCGTGGAATGTTCATGACCGAATAGCTGATGACTTGCCGAGGTCTAATAATAGTTTAGAAGGGTGGCATAACACAATTCAGAATTCTATAACATGTCATCACCCCTCCATTTGGAAATTAATTGACGCCCTAATGAAAGAAGAAGCTGTGGCGGAGAAAAAGGAAAGTAGACTATCTTTCTTACGAGACGTTGCTCATAACATGCATACCTTTTAGGTATGAACTTAAAAGTAGCCATCGTAAATCATTATTGAAAAAATATAACCTAAACTTTTTAGACTTGTATATAGAAAATTTATAGTGTATACATATATATAAAAATTTTCCATTTTATAAAGTTTTTACAAGATAATAAAACGTGCAAATGAAATATTGATGTCTATATACAGTATATGTTCTTTCGTATCCAGTATGGCTATAGGTATAATTATTGCCAAAGTATGAATTAAGAATCTAAATTATTTGATGCTATTAAAACATATGCATATTCAGGGTGGATAAAGGTATAAATAAAATTACTGTGTAAAAGTGTAGAGTAAAGGTAAAGATGAAAAGCTTTATAGAATCAGTAAAACACACATACAGGTACGCAAATATCCGGGACGCATATGTCCGGGGACGCAATTGTCCAGGGACGCAATTGTCCAGGACACAACTGTCCGGGACGCAAACGTCCAGTACGCAAATGTCCTAGAACCCAATTAATGTTTCAAACATTGGCCTAATTTTTGGTGGTACAATGAATTGACAGATGTGCTTAATTAACCCGTTTACTCTTAGAAAAAAGAGGAACTTCTTCCCTTTTTTCAGAGCGTTTCGAAGAAGTGTTACTTAATCACATAACTGTGACGCAGAGGTTCCCCCAGCCCTCCTTCGGTGTTTACACCTATGGCTATCCTAGTACTCCACCCCCCCCCCCCTCCTTCTTGCCTTCTTTCCTTCATTCCTATTGTTATTAGGCTACCGAGTAAATCCTTGTTAGGAAAGACTGTGTACTGCACATATAAAATAAGCCGGAAGAGCAATAAAATGTTTTATGGTGGTAGATAATGATTAGATGGTTAACACAAATTATCAAACATAATAGAAGAGGTTTAAAACAGGGGTGTGAAATCGCACTGCGATATTCTACTCGGACTCCTACAAATTTTAGATTTGCGACTAAAAAATAAAATAAAATAAAAAAAAAAATAAAAACATTAGTAGAAATAGAAAACAATTTTTTCCCTTGAGAGTGATGATGAGTAAAATGTATAAGTGTCCATTTATTGTTTTTTTTTTTTTTCATCCCTCATAAATCTATGGTTTCCAGCAATTGGTGATAACATTATTTTGGAAAAGTAAAGCTAATGAATACTTTGATACGAGTATATCAGCTTGGCATGTAGACAATGTCAATGGATTTCTCAAAGTAAGGTTGATTGGTTCATTAATTGAAGTCTGGTATAATTCTAGTTACAAAGTCGCAATGATATTTGTCACATACCTTTTAAGTAACAAAAATAGGTACTGGTACTTTTAACGTAAATAAATATATAAAACTATAGGTTGAAATATAATAAATCTTATGTATGTATGAACACACTCACACACACACACACACACACACACATATATATATATATATATATATATATATATATATATATATATATATATATATATATATATATATATATATATATATATGATTTCAAAATTTATCAAATGGCTGATGTCAATGCCCTTATATGAAACATCTTTTAGAAGTCTACCTTCTAAGGAATTCAAGCTACTCTCTCTGGTGAAATTGATATGATAAATTATATCAAACAATGCTCTCTGTCATTTTCTTCCTGGCAATTGATGTATCGAGTAACCTGTGTTGTATGGAAGAATGAGTCCTACGACTTAACCTAAAGAAAACTATATTTCTATTGCTTTACCAACACTCGCTTGAAGTGCGAAGTGTAGGGTTAGCATGGCTTCTTTCGTCTCCTGTCATAAGTCTCATTCTTGATCTTGTATTTAGGTAAAGTCTAAAGTCACGAATCACATTACCAGATATGCTGAACTTTTACTGACAAAGAATTTCGTATTGCTTGGGGTAGGTCATATGACAATTATCTATGGAGTTAAACAGGCGTTTAACAATTCGGGGGATGGGAGGTACAGGGGAAGAAACGTTATAACAACGTCACTGAGGGTCGTCATCACTTTTGCGAATGTGTGGGTGGCTAAGACTGGCTTTAGCCTCATTTTCTTAAGTAAAAAAGTTAATGAAACGTAATTGGCAATGCACAGTATTTCCCAAAATTAGGCCATTGTATGAAGCGCTCCCTGCTTTGATATCATGGAAATCCATCAGTTATTTTAGGAGTTATTTAAAAAAAAACACTATTACACGGCCTCTGGAAACGATAGTAGGTTCCAGTAAGAAGGTCACAAAATACAGACATGCTATTTCCTGTCAAACCGGCAACCGGTTCTGTTAATAGTTAACAATGAAATATATATACACTAGGTTCCAGTAAGAAGGTCACAAAATACAGACATGCTATTTCTTGCCAAACCGGCAACCGGTTCTGTTAACAGTTAACAATGAAATATGCAGACAGGTTCAAACAAGTTGTTGTCAGTTCGAGGGGAGAGCGAAGATTCAAAGGATAATATATACAAAAAAAGAGAAAAGTTACTATGTACGCTCGTGTAACTCATGGGTGGTACAATATATAATAATGATAATAATAATAATAATAATAATAATAATGGATGACCACAGGTAGGACTTGTTTAATTTAAAAAGACAAAATAAAGGTAATATAGCAAGCAACTACAGACCAATTACCTACCAACCATTAATATGGAAGTTACTAACGGTATCATCAACGAAAGGCAGTACATCTACATGGAAGAAACAAACACCATTTTCAGCCAGCAAAAAGGATGCAGAAGGGTATGCAGAGGAACAAAAGGCTGGCTATTGATAGACGAAAATGTAATGAAGAATAGCAAAAAAAGGATACCACACATATGAATGATAGAATACTTAAAGATATATGGTACAGAGGATAATACTATACAACTTCCTCATAAATACAATACAAAACATGAAAACTATACTTACGTGTTCAGAAAACTGGTTACAGAGGTCAACATCAGGAGAGGAATAATCAAAGGGGACTCACTATCCCCACTTCTCTTCATAGTAGCTATGATTCTCATGACAAGAGTGCTGAAAAAGACTGAAGTTGGGTATTAAATGAAGAAAGGAGGCAGAAGAATAAATCACCTGATGTTCATGGCTGACATCAAGCTGTTCAGCAAAGAGGCTAAGAAAATAAACATGCTGGAAACGTTGGCAATGGCAACAGAGAGGGGAACTTAAGAAGGAAACTGAAGGAATGATAATAGCAGCACAAGACCAGACCTTAAGATCAAGATATATTGAACAAGGGATGTACAGAAGAACATGTTAAAGCGCAGGAAATGTATAGAAAAAGAAGAAACCATCAACCTCATCGCCAGTGAATGCTCAGCACTTGCTCAGAATTGATATAACAGACGATAAGATACAGTGGCTAAAGCTCTCTATTGGAGTCTCTGTAATAAATGTAAAATACTATGCAACAACAAATGGTATGAACAGCTAGCATAAGCTGTGGTAAAAAATCATCAGGTTAAACTACTCTGGGACTACAGTATAAGCATGGACAGGGTGATACAAGAACACTGACCAGATGCCATTCCGGTCGACAAGATTACGAAAAAAGTATCACTCACAGATGTCACAGTACTATGGGACTCAAGAGTGGAAGATAAGGGGAGAGAAAAAAATAGAAAAAAACCAGGACTTAAGAACTGAACTGAGAAGGCTATGGAATATTCAGGTAGAAGTGGTACCAATAACCCTAGAAGCACTAGGGATCATACCTAAGTGACAGAAATGGTATCTTGAGAAGATAGAAGTCAATATACCCGCAGGAATTGCGCAGAAGAGCATGCTACTTGAAACAGCATATAGTGGGGAAAGTGACGGATTCTAAAGGAAGCTGGATGAAACACGGAACCCCACACTATATAGGCTACCGGCCGTCTCTGTAAAATCTGATTAACATAAACAAATAAGAAGATAGATAATCTTAACCAAACTATTCATGTTAGAGTTGAGTTATTCTGAGAATTTTCTTATATTTTCCATATAAAGGAGTTCTAATTCATTTTTTTTTCATCTTATTGCCTACCTGCATTGATTCTTGTCATATATTTTCGTTGCTGCATCGATAGTTTTCTCAGCAATTTTTTCTGAATCCACATGTGGGTCAGTAAGTCCAATGTTGATGCATTGTCTCAGAATTTGTTTCCTGAAGCTCATGTGAACTGATCCCAAGAGCTCTGAGAAACGGGTAGCAGCTAACCTTGGCCTATACAGAGACATGATAATAACTTTAGAAGTGAATATACCCTTTTTTAATTTCAAAATGTTCAGTCCTGGTCATTTGCCGTCTTTTTCCTATTTTGGGCGTATAATTACTTACAATATATAAGAACTCGACCTATTTTATTAGAATAGTCCTAGTATACAATATTAGTTGAGACGGATACCTTTACCCTTAGGACCGTCTGTATTTTAATTGGTTTGGACAGTTTGACGATAGCAACAATTCCTTTCTGTGGTACCGATAGCGTATAAGTAGTGATGACAACAGTAATAGGGATAATGATTCTTCTAATTGTAGTATTAATTGAAGTAGAATCTAGACGATAAGAAAGAAGAAAAAAATATTACAAAGAAGAGAAATTTCCGTCTATTCGAAGTAATGGCCCGGTCAGGTTCTGGTCACATCGAATCTACATTGTGTAAGGAGTTTTCTTTTCTCCAGTTCTCATGGATGTTTACATTATACTAATTTGTTACTTATTGCTTTTGTGTGTTTTATTAGCTCAAATTACTGCAGTCTTAGAACGCATCATATTTACAAACACGTCCTTTTTTATTCTTCATTTGCACCTTACACTGGCGAGAAAATAACTATCCGGGGATATACGCAGCCAATCGAAGTTGCATTGCTTGGCTTTACTTATACCCGTTATCAGTATTTCGCATACAATCTATGGATTATGCATGGCGTATTATATAGATCCACATTCGTGGTATCTTTTCATTTCTTGTTCACTTTGCGTATGAACGTAAAATGACGGAGCACTATCAAAACATGTCTTCTCCCACGGCAGAAGAGAGAGAGAGAGAGAGAGAGAGAGAGAGAGAGAGAGAGAGAGAGAGAGAGAGAGAGAGAGAGAGAGAGAGAGACATTGATTTTCTAATTACTCTGGTTACCGTCAAACACATCAGCCAAAATGGTTGGTTTTTTGGAGAGTGACTGACAGAGCCACCTCGTCTAAGTAAAGGAGGAACTGTTGTATCTTCACCAATGAATGCATATCTAAAGATAGCCCACCACTCATGTTCCTGGTTTGTACCACAAGTGACAAAGGGTTTCGTTGTCGTCAAGCTGTTTTCCTTTTCAGTCGAAGCATATACTTTTTTAGAAATACCTCTTAGCTGAATATAGCTATTCAAAGTCAAATCTGATCTGTTACCCTCTCAAATATATGCCTTCTGCTTCTACAATCATCATTGAACCAAGGTTTGTCTTTCACACGGTACCTTAGCACACGTAAAGGGATACCCCTATCACTTATGCAGACCAGATTTTCATTCAAGAGAACAACAGGCTCAACACTTTTATACAATTGTGACCAATTTAAATAAAAAAACAAAAAAATCACTCAAAATACCATACCCATCTACTAGAGATTTTTTTAATAAATCTTACATGAGTATGACACATCATGGACAGGCTACTCAGTCTTAATTACTAACGAAACCTTGTCGTGATCGGTCAATCTTAGGTTATAATGTCATGAGAGTCAGCGTATACTTGGTCCAAGCAGTTAACAGACCTGTGAGTAGCTTCATTTATGAATTGCTCACAGCCTGATTCAGAAGCAAAGTTCAAAGCTCTTAACCCATTGCAGTTAGTTGGAGAAATAGATTTTAACCACTCCCTTTGGTGAGCGTTGAAATCACCAACAAGCACAAAAAAGTCTTTCTACTTTTGTAATTTAGTTATAATTGTGATAATATAATCAAAGAGAGAATCATCCAAGTCTGAATTCCAATAGATCGAACATAAATAGTTGCTATGCCTTCCACAAACTTTTATGACCTTAATCTTATAACATCTGCATTCACAGCAACGCTTATGAAATGGCATACTGTTTCATAGTTATTGGTTTATTTAAAACTGATATAAGGAGTTTATATGAATGCTTCGTTTGAGAAAATAAAGTTTCAGAACCAAATAAAATATATTACAGTTTGGAGGTAACTGTAAGATATCGAATACTGCCATGCAATCCACAAATATTCAATACATTGTAGACTGCACTAGTCTCGGATTTTCCTCAATATATCCAGACAGAATATGAATTAAGTGATATAAAAAGGTTTCATCATACTTGAAAACCAAATTAACATTAATGATAGCAAAAACATTGTTACTCATACCAATCATAAACTAAAGAGAAATTGTCAGATAAAATTGGACAACATGATCCCGCCGGCACACCATGCAAGGCTAAGTACTCTCCAGGATAACCACTTGGACTGAAGGGGGCACAGCAACGATGGTTTTGAAAGTGAAGAAATACCCGAGAGGAATATAAAGAAACAAATAAGGAAAAGGCAACTACTTGGAAAAGCACCAGGTATTCATAGCCCTTCTATTAAAGCAAGTGGAAGGTAAAACAAATAAAATAGTGTGCTTGAGTATCCATAAGCAGGAGAACTCAAACCCAAGAAAATGGAAGACCATAGTACAGAAGCTATGCCAATACCCAAGACTGGAGAGCAATGGCTTGTTTTTGGCGTAATATCAATATGTTTAGTAACAACAACAACAACAACAACAACAACAATAATAATAATAATAATAATAATAATAATAATAATAATAATAATACGGAGCTGTTTGTCATACCAGAAGAGTCTCTTCTACCCCTACCAAGAGGAAAGTAGCCACTGAATAATTACAGTGCAGTAGTTAACCCCGTTAGTGAAGAAGAATTGTTCGGTTATCTCAATAATGACAAGTTTATGATGAAAGAGAAGAATATATAAAGAACAGGCCAGACTATTTGGTGTATGTGTAATCAAAAAAAAATTCGTTATAGGCAGAGAGAGATCAAGTCGAAGGACCTAATAAATCTCTAATGGTAGTATCTCAATGGGTGAATGGTGACTTGACCAACCTACTACCTATATATGTATATGTAGCATACATACACACACACACACACACACACACATATATATATATATATATATATATATATATATATATATATATATATATATATATATATATACTATCACGTAATTGTTTGTGGTTGACTGTGTCTATTGGGTGGCTCGATATTCTTGTCATTGTTCCCTGAAAGGACAGCGGTAAAAATTTTAATATCCTAAATTTACGCCGCACGACCTATCCCCTTAAAATGCGGATAAAGCATATAATGCTCATCAGTTGAAATATGGAAAAGAATTTCTGTTCTATACTCTCTTTCCTTAATATAAAGAAACATGATAGGTAATTCTCCTGAAAAATAACTATACCATACTTACGGAAGAGTTTTTAAGATGTTTTCCTCATATATAAGTATTTCCATAATTATGGGTGAACTGTCTGACAAAAATTTGATACTTATTACAGATTGTATAACGGACCCTGCTGTAGATTCCCTTACACTCAAACCCCAAATCAAAAGCAATGATAAACTCACTAGTATGACCACATCAGCCAGTTGATATTCCTCACTACTTAAGTGGCTTTGCAGCCTGTCCTGTCATCACCCATGCAGAATGATTAAACATATCATCCTGAGATCATAAAAAAGCATTCCAGACAATGACTCAAACAACCAAATGTAGCTTGATTGTGTCATGTTTAAGCTTAGTGCTACTGCTTGTCTGTTGAGGGGGTTTACGAGTCTCGTTTCATAGTTTAAAGGAGTAATCTATTTAACAAAATAAATCTTGAGATAATCTGTTTTTCTTTTTTTGCTATCTTTTTATAGTTTTCTTTTTCCATTTCTCCATTTCTTTTTCTCATGAGGCTTCCTTGCCTCGTAAATGCACAGTTTTAACTGACAGGCAGACTGAGGAAACCAGTTCTAACCGGTTTGTTCAGGCCAGTTTGAGCGTATATGGGGGTGCCTGCAGTCCTGCAGTCAATACAACTGTGCATCACCAACCGTTGCACTGTCAACATTGAAGCCCTCCGTCAGTGATGCAATGGCCATGTCCCGAGAGGATAAGCTGTTTTGTTCTGAACTTATTATTATTCACAGGGGAGACACATCCCTTTGGAAAATAAAAAGTAATGATCATTCTGACAGTATGAAAGTAGCAGCCGTATGATGAAAATGCTAAAAATCAAACTAATCTCTTATTCACAGTGAAATATACAATTTTTCCATGAATCAGTACATAAGCAGGTAACAAACAGGTCTAAAGTACTGTACATAACGATAAGCAAAAAAAAATAATTGCTAGTTTTTTCTTTCGAGGCGTTTCAACATTATCATGTACCTATTTTGTGCCCTTGCCACTAAATGTGCAAAAAAATTACTAAATTAACGTAATTTTGAGATACATATTGACAAATTTGGAATAGACTCATCCTTACCATTTTGATAGTGTTTAAGCCACGGGTCCTTAACCTGGATTCCATGGACCCCTTAGGTGCCCATGGATGGGGGTCAGGGGGTCCGTGAAGGTCGAATTAAAAATTGACATTTATATTAACCACTGATTTTTCCTAGTGCAGCCAGCTCCCGGTTTTTGTCCCTTATATGCATATTGACACCCTCAAAGAGAAATTCCTATTTTCTGAACATATTTTGGAAATTATAAGGCTATCGTCATTTTAGAACTAGTGAATAGTTCCTTTGCTAAGCAAAACTTCTACTGTAAGGAAACTCTTGATACTCTTTGAACAGATGGGATACATGCAATGCTTGGCTCCACATCTGGTTTTGCTGCTTTGGTGCAAGAAAGAAGTTCCTCAGGTCATCATCACTCATTGCTTTTTACATTGCCATGCGTTGGATTCAAAGAATTTGCCACCAATTCAGATAAAAATCTTCTCTATAGGCGTGAAAGTCGTCAACTTCATGGGAACTGGGGCCGTGAACCATGGAGTTTTTAAGAAAGTTTGTCTTCAAATAGTATCACAATATGAAGTTCATCTCTAACACACAGAAGGTTGCTTGCTGAAGTTTTACTATTTTTGAAATGAAGAGAAAGCCCACTTTCACAACAGATTGATAGTGATAAGCTCATCCAGGGCTTGGCGTATCGCGCATACCTTTTTAGCCTTACGAATGAGGTGACTTTTGTGATTCAAGGAACTGAAGTTACCATTATGGATGCTTCAGAAAGACTCCAATACTTTCTGACTAAGTTGCCACTGTAGAAGAGGAGGTTTGAGGCAGGCAACTATGCACATCTTCTAATGTTAGAGGAA
>NC_090731.1:110514940-110517440 GCF_036898095.1 Palaemon carinicauda | reverse complement strand
AGAGATTTTTAATAACCTAGAACAAGAAAAGCTGAATTAGTTAGTTTAGCCTCAGGAAAACAAGAATCAGGATGATTAAGTATCTCATTACTCTGGTTACTGACAAACACAATACCCAAAAGAGTTGCCTTTTTCTCTTGTACAGTAAGTGACAGAGCCATCTGGTTTAAATAAAGGAGTGCACATTTCAGGGTAGGCTATCACTTGTGTTCCTGGGTTGTGCCGGAAAGGTTTTTTTTTATGGGGGTGTAGGGTGTTAAATCACATTCTTTTTCAGTTGAAGCATAAACTTTCTGAGCACCCACTCTTACCTAAGTATAGTTATTCCAAGTCAAACCTGATCTGTTATCCTTCCAAAGATGATAGGCCACCTGCTTCTTCAAAGAAGCATGTCTTCAGTCATTATTTAACCAGGGTTTGACTTTCACTCAGTACTTTAGCAAACAGGAAGTGATACGCCTATCAATTTTGTTGTCCAGTTTCTCATTCAAAAGAACCACAGATTCAGCATATTTATACAATTGTAAGCAATTTAAATGCAAAAGATAACTCAAAATCCTACTCCCATCTGCTTGAGATTTATGTATATTTTACATGGGTATGACACATCAGGGAAGGCTGTTCAGCCTTAACTTCTAATGAAACCAAGGCATGATCAGATGTCCCAACTGGAGAACAAATTTTACTAAATATATTGCCAGGGGGAAAGCGTATACTAGATCCAAACAGTTACCAGATCCGCTTACGGCCTGATTCAAAGGCAAAGTGCAAAGCTCTGAAGCCATGGGGATCAGTACGAGAAACAGAAGTTCACTACTCCGTATGGTGAGGATTGAAATCACTTACAAGAACCAGAGGCCTTTCTTTCCTTTTTTGTATTTTAGCCATAATGGTAAGAAGAAGATAAAAGATACAATCATCCAGGTTAGAATTTCATTAGACCAAACATAAATAGAATTCCACAAACTTTAATTACCTGAATCTCATGACATCTACTTTCAAAGCAGGATATATGAGAAACAGAGTACTAGGTCCTAATATACACCACCATTCACTTTGCCTTAGGAATGACATCCTGTTTCACAATTATTGATTTCTTGAAACTTGGAATAAAAAGCTCAAATGAATGCCTCATTTGAGAAACCAAAGTTTCTGAGAACAAAAGAAAATCATACTGTCCGAAGTCAATTGTAAGGTCCTGAATAGTGACATATAGTCCTCAAATATTGCAATACAGTAGGCGGCACTGGCAAAGTCTAGGACGTACTGGTCCCAGATTTCTCTCAATGTCTCCAGACAGGATGAAAATTAAAAGCAACAAAAAAAGATTGATCATACTTAAAAACAAAATTAACAATAACAATATGTACAGAAATATATATTACAAAGTGAACGATACTACCCATAGACTAAAGATAATATGTCAGATAAAATTGGTCAGTATGGTGGAGCAGACACACCATCCAAGGCTAAGTATCGTCCAGGGTAGCCACTTCAGATGAAGGTAAGAGAATAAGGATGGTTTTAAAAATTAATATTTTTGAGGAAGATAATAAAACAAATAATGAAAAGGCAACCTTTTGATAAACCACCAGTCATCCATAGCATATACTAAGCCTGACCAACAGACCTTTTAAGAAAAGCAAGAGGAAGAAAAAAAACAGAGTAGTGTGCCTGAGTATACCTTTAAGTAAGAGAACTCTAACCCAAGACATTGGAAGTCCTTGGTACAGAGGCTAAAGCAAAACCAGAGAATAGAGAACAATGGTTGTATTTTCATCTTTACTTCTCCTAGGAGAGCTGCATACCATAGCGAAAGAGTCTCTTCTTCCCTTACCAAGTGGAAAGTAGCCACTAGATAATTACAGTGCAGTAGTTAACCCTTTGAGTGAAGAAGAATTGTTTGGGTATCTCAGTGCTGTCACGTCTATGAAGAAAAAGTAGGCCATGTAAAGAATATGCCAGACTATTCAGTGTATGTGTTTACAAAGGAAAAATGAGTCGTAACTAGAGAGAGAGAGAGAGAGAGAGAGAGAGAGAGAGAGAGAGATTCAGCGTAGTATTATCTGGCCTGTCAAAGAACCCAATAAATCTCAAGCAGTAGTATCTCAACAGGTAGCTGGTGCCTTGGCTAACAGCGATGCCCATTCGCTTCCCCGACCGCAATCCATTAACAGCAGATTTTCTTAACAATGAAAATATTGTTATAGCTAAGTGTTTGGCATCTAAGAACATTGAAAATATTTCTGGCTGCTATTACGATAAGTGTCAAGTCTCCAGGTAAACTGATCTCTCCCATTCGTCCCTGACGGGCCCCGCCCAACCCTTCCAATGCCAATTGGTCATGTTGAAACCCCGTTTCCCTCTTATTTATGAGAGTCTAGCAAGATTAGAGGGTGGATTTTTTTACTTCCTATTTCTTATTAATGTACACAAAAGAGAGGAACTGCCTTCTTTGACTGTCGAACCGTAATCCTATTCTGTTAGGAGTAAGCTTGTC
>NC_090731.1:110507440-110509940 GCF_036898095.1 Palaemon carinicauda | reverse complement strand
GTTATTTTCAAGTTTTTATTGTTTATATATGAAAGATTTATTGTAATGTTATTATTTTTCTTAAACTTCTTGTAGTTTTTTCCTTATTTCCTTTCTTCACTGGGCTATTTTCCCTGTTGGAGCCCTTGGGCTTATAGCAAACTGCTTTTCCAGCTAGGGTTGTAGCTTAGCAAGTAATAATTTATATATATATATATATATATATATATATATATATATATATACATATATATTTATATATGTATATATATATATATATATATATATATATATATTAGCGTATCAAAACACGCTACATGTATATGAATATATATATATATATATATATATATATATATATATATATATATATATATATATATATATATATATATATATGTATATATATATATATATATACATATATATATATGTTTGTATATATATATATATATATATATATATATATATATATATATATATATATATATATATGTATGTATGTATGTATGTATTAGCGTATCAAAACATTTGGGATTATTTTAACAGTTGGTGATTTAAGTCTTTCTTTTTTGGGGGGGTTACGATCAATTGAGAGAAATGTAGCTGGACTGATGGTTGAAAGAGAAAGTTACCAATACATAAATGAAAGCGATGTTGCTCCACTCGAATGATAATTGACTTGAGCAAACCTTAGAATATGGTTTCGATTACTGATTTTTGTACACTTCAGTATAAATGCAAATGGGAAAAAACACGTTAATACAAGAATATTAGATGGCGCTTTTTAGGTTGGTCCAAGAGAATCTTTGAATTTAGAGTTCGCTAGTGCTTTTCATCCTCTTCTGTAGATGAAACTGTTTATTAGAGAGGAAAACAATTCTCAAAACTGGCTGGAGAGTGGCATGAACTAAAACACTTCACTCAAGACTTCGACTCGTTCCAACGTTCAGAGAAATATTTTCGGAGAATTGTTTCTGAAACCAAGCAGTTGGAAGTAACAATGTGAAAAAGGGAAGAGAAACCCGTATAATCTGTCTGGGGAAGATAGCAAAACTGGAATGGAAAATTTAACAAGGAACGCATGTAAAGACCACGAGGTCACCTCCTGGATTCATACTCTGTAAAATCTACTAGGTGAACAGGTTAAACTACAATCTAACATGATTTATAAACACAATTTTTTAACCAGTGGATGATCGAAATCATACAAAATATAAACTACTTCAATTGAGATAAAATCTTTTTCACATGAATTATGAGTTTGCCATCCATTCTGACCAGCCGAATCGATTTCAAAGGCACATGGAGGACAATAACCACAACCACCGGCCCCTTACCTCTAAATGACAACCTCTGGTCATTTACATTTTGATCCACATTGTCCACTCTAGCCTTCCCGTAAATACAGTATTCTCAGTCTCCACAAGTTTATTATCAAAGTTGATATCTTTTTCTGTTTACCATCCATATCATTGAAATTTAAGTATCAAAACATCATTGCCATGCACGCTCATAAGACATAAAGTATCTCTGGGTTTTGTAATGATCATTCATTCTTTTGGCTTTCCCTTCAAATCCTTTGCCCTTTCCTAAGGACATTTCTTAGTTAAGAAATTTCATTTAGAATTGGTAGATCAGTAAAATAATTATCAAATTGAAGGTTGCATAATCGGCTTATAAATTGAAAGTGAGATATAAGGGACAAACCAACAAAGGCATCCAATCCCGTGTGTGTCTGTTGATCTGTAAATGGAGAAGTGTGGACGGAAATATGCCAGATATCCTTCTGAAGTTGCTGCTTCCCAAAATCTTTAACCTTACCTACTTGTATTCCGGCATATAATATGCTTACTTCCATGATGTCTATGATAAGGTACTATTGTCTCACCAACTGATAAATTTATATTAGTTACTTTTTATACATAAGCTAAGTTCTTCACAAAACATTCGCTTAAATCATCTAGGTACATTCTCACTTTTCCAAATTTGTCCTTTTATTGGCATAATTACATATGATGCTATTTGTGAATTTCAAAAAAATTTCCCCCTTTTCACATTACTTGAAACAAGTATGCAAATTCCTAGGTGTCAGATATCCTATCAACAGTTATTGATATATGCATATTTACTTCGTTTCCATTTATATTTAAATTATGACTTCTCTAAGGAGCATATCCATTGAACATGTCTACTAAACAGCCTCGCATATGAGGAATCAAAGCATGGCTCAATACAATCATTAACTCACCCACGGTGTCATTTGATTATCATTTTTGCTCAGATCGAAATAGTTTCGGGAATTTTACACTAAACGCTACTATATATTATGTTTTTTAATTTATTTTGTTTTGTTATTGTCTTTCCTTTTCACTTTTTATATTCCTAGCATTTTCCGGCTCTTGAACAATAATCCTTCACATTCCAAAACTAGCTGCGCTGAAATAAGACGATTAAGATTTCCGCTGTTGACATCACCTAAATATCAATAATATGTCTGGCCCATCCAAAGCGGCAACAG
>NC_090731.1:110484940-110499940 GCF_036898095.1 Palaemon carinicauda | reverse complement strand
CTTAGGCATAATCAACTATTATCACCATTTCTTGCAACCATCTCCGCCACTCTTGCCCCACTCTACGCCTCCCTCAATGGCAAGCCAAAAGACCTGAAGTGGGTCCCTTTCAAAAAGTGCCCTTCTGAAATGCAAAGAATGCCCTATCAACTGCTACTGCTCTCACTTTTCCTGTGCCACATGCCCCTCTCCTTCTCTCCAACGATGCCAGCGACATCTCTATTTGTACAATACTCGAGCAGGTGGTTGAGCTCCGCCCATTGGCCTTCTTTAGTAGAAAAATGTCCAAGGCGGAATCCGGCTGCTCTACCCTCATCTGTGAATTACTGGCGGTGCATTTGGCTGTCCACCACTCTCACCACTTATTAGAAGGTATACCTTCCTACCCTTCGTCATTTGCACGGACCACATGCCTCTGGTGCACGGCTTCACTTGACAGTCTGATGGCTAGTCCACTCGTTAACCCCATCATCTCTCTGTTGGGGTTCAATACAGTTACACTCTTCAATACGTCCCTGGGAAAATGAATCCCATTGCCAATGCATGGTCAAGAAACACATTGGCTGCCGTTCATCTGGGATTGGATTACAATGCCTTGGCAGAAACCCAATGAAAAGATCCAGAGTACCAAGCAAGTGGGACATCCTGCACAACTATCCGTGGGGAAGACGTCGCCCTAGGTGACTCCAAAACCACCCTCCACTGTGACGCACAATACCGGTAGACCACGACCATGGATACCTGCTCCCATGCGCCAACAGGTGTCTGATTTCATTAATGGCCCTTCACACGCCTCGTGCCGATCTACTGCACAGGCACTGAAGGCGAAGTTCTTTTGGCTAAGCATTACTAATAATGCTAAGGATTGCATCTGCAACTATACTTCATGCAAAAGTTCAAAAGTACATCGACACATGGATTCAGGAGAGAATCGAGATTACCATGATTGTTAAAGCAACGGGTGTTATTACTGAAATGGGCACAAAAAAAGGTCCCAATTTAACATGCATACTTTACATACCATCACTGAAACGAGTATGAAAAGAAATTGTCCATATTTACCATGTTCATGGATACAGCACATGCCTTTATTAAAATAAGTAAGAAAAGATTGTCTAACGTGCTATAACTGGCATGAGCATAAAAAGACAATCAAATCTTACATTTATTGATACAGCACATGTCATTAACAAAATTAGAACAAACATCGAGTCTAAATTTTCCATGTTTATTGACACAGCACTGGCTTTTATTCAAATTAACATAAGATTAACCTCTTAAATTTCCGTGTTTGTTTCCATAACATGTAGCGTCATTAAAATGAGAAAAAAGGATCTAAATCTTTTATAATCCATGCGAATCACATGCTATCACTGAAACAAACGTGAAAAGAGTATCCAGGTTTTCCTTGGTCATTGATACAGCAAGTGCCATTACTAAATTAATCATAGAATGGCATTCAAATTCTCAATTTTTACTAAAACAACTCGTGTAGGCTAACAAGTAAACTAAACATGAAAAAATGTCAAATATTACATGCCCATTGACACAGCACATTACATCACTAAAACAATCACATTAAAATCATCTAATTTTAGATAGGTTTTTGAAACAATACCATACATCATTGAAAAGGGCACAAACAGAACATCCCAATTTTCCTCGGCCATTTGCACAACATACTATATGCTTCATTGGAATTAGCATGAAAAGATCGTCCAGAATTCCCATGGCCACTGACATAACAGGTGCCCTCATTGAAGAGATAAAAGAAAGAAAGTCTAAATTTTCCATGATCATTGATACAACACATACCAATACAGATGTAAACACAGGAAAGCCGTCCAAATTTTCCTCGTTCATTGACACAATATGAGCCATAAATGTAGCAGGCAAAAATGTATAAAGATTTCTACTTTCATTGACAAAACACAGGTCATCACTAAAATGAGCATGTAAGGAACGCCCAATTTAGTAATGTTCGATAACAGTTAAAACAACATACACCATCCCTGAAACAAGCATGAGAGGGACATACACATTTATCATGGCCATTGACGCAACATATGTCGTCGGTGAACTCGAATTAAAATCTACTAACCGTCAATGGTGATTATCACAGCATATGCCACCAGTGAAAATAGCATGGAAAAGCATTTGAATTTTTCTGTCATTAACGCAATAACTACAGAAAATTTGCACGGTGTTTATATAATTGTCTCAGTGATGTTACATCACAGGCAATTATATAACTACCGTCCAAATTTTCCATAGTTTCTGACACAACACATGCAATCAATGTAAACTAGGTTATAACTACCATCACACTGCCAAACATGTGCTATGACTCAATTATATAAAGATCGTTCAAATTATCCATGTCATTGCTACAACATATGCAATAATTAAAACTACCCAATAAAGATTATCCAAATTTTCCTATTGTTATTAACAAGACATATAGCCACTAAGAAAAAATGATTCATTAACACTACAGGTCGTCATTAAAACTAATACAAAATCAGAGACTAATTTTTCCACGGTGACTGACACAAATGCTGGTATTCATATTTCCCATAGTCACAGAGACAAACACGGGCCACCACTAAAATGAGCATGAAAAGTGTCTATTTTGTCAATGGTTATTGGCAAAACACTTTTACCATCGCTAAAAGAAAGGTGAAAATAGTGTTCTAATTCTCCTTGATTACTGGATAAACATATGCCATTATGGAAGTAAGCACAAGAAATATTTCATAATTTTTCATTGTCCTTGACATATGTCATAACACATGTCATCATTGAAATTAGTATAGAAAACCCACTTCAATCTTTTATGGGTAAGACACAACATATACCGGCTCTGAAATGATCAGGGAAAAGAAGTCAAATTTTCCACTTGAATTGAAACAACACGGGAAATCCCTGAAACGAGCACGAAAAGTATATCCAATTTTCACTGAGAAGACCACAAAAAGAGCATCCAAATTTTCCATAGCTGGTGACACATGTGCCACCACTGTAAAGATCTCTAAACGAAAGTTATAAACTTCCTATTCTTTAAAAAACTTGGGCCATTAAGGGAAAGGCAGAACCAGAGTTTCAAAATTTTCAATGGTCAATGACATGACATGTCATCAATTAAACGACAACATAAATAGCATCCATGTATTTCATGGCCATAGACAAAATATATGCCATAACTGAAAACAGTCTTCTACACAAAATATGTCATTACTAAACCGAACACAAACAGAGTAATCAAATTCTCCTTGATCTTGAAAACAACACATATGCCATCCCTGAAACGAGTATAGAAAGAGTGCTCAAATCCTCCATGCTCATTGACACAATATATTCTATCAGTTCATCAGGTATGGAAAAATGTCAAAATTCCTATGGTTATTGAAACAGCACATGTAAAAGGAGCACAAAATAGTTTCTACATTTTCCATGTTTATTATTATGATACATTCTATAAGTAAAATGAGCACATAAGTGACTGAATGTCAACCTTAAAACGGGCACGGAGAGAGATTCCTGATTTTCCATGTTTATCAAAACATCACGGAACCAAACACAAATATGGCATCCTAAATTACCGTGCTCATTAATCCAATTGTTACCATCAATTAATTGAGTCAAAACTAGACATCTAATTTTTCAGGGTTACAGACAAAATGGATGGTAAATATACTTCCATTTCTAGCCAAATACATGATTCATATATTCTTCCTACTCGCTATCTTGTGTTTTATCCATTCCTGACCATAATTATTTTCTAATCAACCCCCTTATAAAAACAATTTTGGGGATCCCAGTGGAAAACTGGGGGTTTGGCTGGGGAAACATAAAAAAAAAGAAAAATAAACGAGTAATTGGCAGCAATAGTAATTGTCAGAAATGCATAGTAAACAAGATAACCAGTTGGAAAAATATATTTCTCAAGTAAGTGGTATGAAATTAAAGTATAATAATTATCTAAAACTTATATCACGTCCCTCAGATGGTTATTACTCTGCTTTGATTCGCTTCGCTCGCAAATGAACATTATCTCGGTTATTCTCTGGCTCTGTTTTTGCAAGCAATACATGGATGAGCTGAGCCCGATAATCATGTCGTCATTATTTCGGGGAGATTTTTTATTTTCAGATAAGCTACAACAGTTATATGATTAATGAACGGCGTTTTCAATATAATCAATTACAGAAAGATAAATTTATAATAAATTGGGAAATAGACTTCCTCTCTGGTAGACGTCTTCTAATTGTAGACATGCTGGAACGCTAGTGGAAGTTGGAAAATGGATCTTATAAAACAAAAGTCAGGAACTTGTGCAAAAATATTTGGAAGCATTTAATTAGTTAAGAAATGCTAGGTAAGGATTATGTCATAAAAAAAAAAAAAACAGCTGTCAATATCGAATGGAAATAACCATGCACAGTAACCCACCATCAGTCTCCCAAAATTAAACAATGGGCTTACTCGTGGACAATGAAATGGTGTTCATATTTTAATCGATCAATACGTAAATTATTATACCCAACCCCATTATTCATACAGAGAAAAGTACCAATCTAACCAGCGCACGTCCATTTCTTATGGTGAATTCCACTTTCACTAGAAAGTAATGTATCATATATTAACGAAATAAATGACATCCATAAAATGAGCGCAGAAAGAATGTTTAAATTTGCCATGGCCAAAGACTAAAAAGAAGGGAACCATATTTTTCCAAATTATTGGAAAAACTCACGCTTTCATTAAAAAAATGCATGTAAATAATCTATAGACGTCTCTTAGCCTATGACACTAAACATCCCATCACAGATGCAAAAAAAAATTGTTACTGACACATCAAATGTCATTCCTGAAAAGGCACGAAAAAATTTTGCTACTTTTTCAGTGACTTCCACAGCACATTCCATCAATGAAACCAATATGGAAAGGGCATGAAAATATTCCATGGTCATTGTTACATGCCATAACTGAAAGAAGCACATAAACAAAGTCCAATTTTCCATAGTTATTTTCAAAACTCACACCTTTACTAAAATGAGATAAAATTAGTTCAAGTTTTCCATGGACATTGATACAAGTGTCATTACGAAAATGAACATGAAAAGTACATCCAACTTTTCCATTGTCATTATTCGCCATCATTGATATGAGAATGAAAAGAACATCAAATACTTTCATGTTGATTAACACATGCCAATACTGAAATGAATAAACACAATCAAACTTTTCAATCCATTGGTGCAATAGATGGCATCACTAAAAAGAACTTAAAAAGAGAACAAAATTGTCAATATTCACCAATGAAATAGCATCTTAATTTTCTAAGATCATTGGCGCAGACCCTACCATCAATAAAATTAGCTGGAAAAGAGATTCAATCATTTTGATTGGTTATTGACAAAACACATCGCTTACAGTGGAAATCCAATCTTCTTTGGCATAAATGTTAAGAAAGCTCTTGGTGTGCAACGGATCAAGAGTAAAGGGCCCGTGTAAGAGGGTGGTAGCGCTGGTTAGCTAGTGTCATTGAGCAGGAAAACATACGTTGCTGAGTGCAGATCTGTCATTATGTGCTGTTTCACTAGGGCTTGTAAGTCTGGTGGCATGGAGTATATTTTCCCACCTCATGACGTAGGCAGTGGAGATTGATTCTAGGAGGAGATTGTAGACGGAAAACTTCGGCAGGAACGACCAATGGGTCGCCATATGCCATTTCAGTTGCTGAGAGATTCAGGGCATCTTTAGCAGTGGTTCTTAGTCCCAGGAGGACCAATGGAAGCTGAGTAAACCAGTTGGAGTCATTGCAGCAGGACATAAAAGCTACTTTGAGGATAAGATGAAAACGTTCAACCATTCCGTTGGCAGAAGGATTGTAGGCTGTTGTGTGATGTAGGGTGATACCCAGGAGATTTGCTAATGATGTCCAAAATTGAGGGGTGGAAGTGGTACCCTTGTCAGAAATAATATGCTCAAGGATACCGAATCTCACTATCCACCTGTGAGTAAGGCAGATATACATGACACCTATGTTACAGTTTCCATGGGAATGACTTTAGGCCAACGAGTAAAATGATCAACGATGGTAAAAAGGTAACCATGTCCTTATGATGTGGGTAGGGAACCTACTACGTCGACGTGAATGTAGGCAAAAAAACACCGAAGTTGAGGAAAGGTGCCCACTCCTGAATCTATGTGTTGATGTACTTTTGAAGTTTCACGTGAATTAAAGGTATGGACCCAATCCCTAGCATCCTTAGTAATGACGTGCCAAATGAACTTCATCTTCAGTAGCTGTGTAGTAGTAGATCAGCGTGAGGGATGTGAAAGGCCATAAATAAACTCAACTCCTGTCGGTACATGGGAGCAGGTATCCATAGTCGTGGTCTAGCAGTACTGTCTTCAGAGAGGAGGATGGCATTGGAGTCGTCGTGGGGGATGTCTTCCCAAGAAAAGGATGTGCAGGATGTCCTACATTCTTGGTACTCTGGATCTTTTAGTTGGGCTTCTGACAAGGCATTGTAAATCCAATCCCAGGTGAATGGCAGTCAATGTGCTTCTTGACAGGGTACCAGCAATGGGATTCATTCAAAGGGATGTGTTAAAGGGTGCAATTATATTCAGGCAAGGCAAAGAGGTGTTTGCGTTGACAGGAGAACTAAGCATCAGACTGTCGAGTGAAGGTATGCGACAGTACCATGTGGTCAGTACAAATGACGAAGGGCATACCTTCTAAAAAGTTGAGAGAGTGATGGAGGGCCAAATGCTCCACCAGTAATTCACAATCGAAGCTAGAGTAGTCTGATTCCACCTTGGACACTTTTCTACTGAAGGAGGCCAATGGGTGAGGCAAGCCGTTGACCACGTGCTTGAGTACTGCTCAAATAGTGATGTCACTAACAAGGTTGGAGAGGAGATGGGCATGTGTC
Organism: Palaemon carinicauda; assembly: GCF_036898095.1. Taxonomy (NCBI): domain Eukaryota; kingdom Metazoa; phylum Arthropoda; class Malacostraca; order Decapoda; family Palaemonidae; genus Palaemon; species Palaemon carinicauda. The sequence continues at coordinate 110,492,993 of NC_090731.1, read as the reverse complement.
ACAGGAAAAGTGAGAGCAGCAGCGGTTGATATTGCATTCTTTGGGTTACAGAAGGGCGCTTCTTGAAGGGGACCCCACTTCAGGTCTTTTGGCTTGCCATTGAGGGAAGTGTAGAGGGGGTCAGAAGTGATGGCAATGATTGGCAGGAGCTGGTGATAATAATTGATCATGCCCAAGAATTCTTACAGTGTTTTGACGGTCGAGGACTTGGGAAGTTTTAATGGCTGATACCTTTTTTTTTTTTTTTTGTCAAAGGCCCATTTTTTTCATTACAGCGAATGCTTGTTTAGTGGCTACCAAACGAGGCCTGAATCTGATAAACATTTGGGGCACCATCATCTTGAGATGATGATAAATACCGTGTTTAGCTGGAACCATGGGCGTTTGTCGAAGTTCTGGATGGAAGACTTTCAGGTACGACATGAGGAGGTGAGTGTAGGCATCCGTAGAGGCACTGATGTTGAGAGCGAAGATGTAGGGAGCAGGTTGAAGAGCTGTTGTTGAGTGTGAGTTGGCATTGATTAACCGCTGGTGAGAAACATCAACCAAGAGGTGGAAATGGAGAAGTAATCCGCACCAAGGATTGTCAATGTGACGTCGACAACGGAAACTTCCAGTGATATTTGGTGCTCCCTAACGAAAATGTGGGTGTCTTGTACCCATGGCAGGGAATTGCAGATCCATTAGCAGCTACCAGGTGAATGTGAGCAGGCTTAGAATAACCAAGTCGTGCCCTTGAGAGTGGCCTTGACAGAAGGGAATTACAAGCACCAGTATCTACCAAAAACCACACTTCCATACCTGTATCATATAAAAAAAAAGGTTAGTGATATGGGATGCTATCACCACAAGCTATGGCCTATTTACAAGGTTTTTAGCCGCTGACAGTCATTCGCACATATCTTTGCAGCAGTACCGAATCTGGAGTGGTAGTAACATAACTGCAGCCGATGGCTATCAGTAAGTGCTGGAGAGGTCATTGGTTGGGGCATGAACAAGGGCCAGCCTATGTGGATGGTGGGCAGCTTCGTCGCCAAACCAGCACATCACAGGGTCAGCATTTGTGTCCTACCGCATCCACGTCAGCTTCGGTGAATGTTGAATAGTTGTCCTCTTCGTCAGGAGTGGAGGCATTGGTGGAGGTCTTGAAGGTGGTGAAGTGACTGTCTATAAGAGCGTCGATTTTGCTCATCAGGTCCTTCATGGCCAAGGTATCAACATGAGGGATAGCGGCGTCTACAGGTTCGGATGTGTCGAACCCAAAGGGCACAAAGTAGGATCACCTCCCGAGGAGAGCCTTCTGCAGCCGGTTGCAGGCGAGCAATACTGATCATTTCCCTAAGGGTGAGTTAAGCCTTTCGGTCCCCCAATGGCTGTTGAGAGAGCTGAAAAAGCTTGGCTTCATGGCTGGTTGGCAATGGTGGGTACTGCTCCATGAGTTATTTTTAAGGGCATCATACTCTATTGGGGGTCCCTTTGGTCACAAACAAATCAGAGAATTTTCGGAACACGTCACCGGGGATCATCGCAAGGACATAGTCTGCTTTGTTGCTTATATATAAGGATATACTGGCAAAAACGTCACGAAAACTAAAACAATATAAAACATGAGCTAGCAAGCTTAAACAGGTTGGCCTTTTATCAGTGCAGGGAAGAGCAAGCGATAAGACAAAAAAAAGCAATACCGCTACAGTGTACGAATGTGTATGAAAAACATGTGGTGCAAACGTGCACTAAAAGAGCGATCCAATTTAGTTAATTCTTTAACATAACATCTACCATCACTACCAGGAAAAGAAAAAGAGCGTTCAAGTATGCTATGTTCATTGACACAATAAAAGCCACAAACGATAGATAAAAAGAGCATTACTATTTTCCACATGCCATGCATTCCCTGAAACAAGCAATAAATGAATACCCAGATATTCCAAGATCTTAGAAACAACAAGGAGTAAAATCAGAGCGTCCAAATTTTCATTGGTTATTATCAACTCAATTGCCATTACTGAAATGAGCACAATCAGGGCATTCAATGATCTATTCTCATTATCACAACACATCGCATCACTTGAACAAGCACATTAAGAATGTCCAAATTGTCTATATTCACTAAAATGACTCATTCATTCACTAAAACGAGCACGATTAGAGCGTTCTTGTTATCTACTGAAAAATCATTCGCAACTGACATGTCATCACTTGAATGAAAATAAGAAGATTGTACCATTCTTCATATGTAGTGACACATTACTTGCTATAACTCAGACAAACCAAGAAAGGACCTTCAAATATTCATTAGTCACTGATGCAAGGGTTACAATTACATTTCCCATTACTGAGATGAGCAGAAAAAGTGTTAAATTGTCCAAATTCGTTGACCAAATATGTCATTAATGAAGTGAAGCCCCAAAACCCCCAACCCCCAACTGCCCAAAAAAAGTCGTTCAAACTCTCTAATTTTCCATGATCATTGAAGAAACATAATCATTAAAATAGCTCATACAGAACTATCAAACTTTGAATAGTTAATGTCTCGGGATATGCCATTACTGAAACAGACGTGAAAAGGGCGTCTCCTTAATCCTTGACGTACAACTTCTAATCACCGAAATTACCTCAAAAGAAATGTCAATTTTTTTTAATTATTATTGGAAAACATACGCCATCATAAAAACGAATATGAAAAGAGCATTAAAAGGATTCCTGGATCATTCACATAATAATAACCACTTTAAACCCCATTAAAAGGAGCATCTAACTGTTTTGTGGTCATTGACACAACGAATGCAATTACTGAAACTAGCAATAAAAGTATCTAAATTCTTCTTGCTCATTAACGCAGCTAATGCAGCTGACAAAAACTGCATGAAAAGAGTGTCCACATAACAATGGTCGTTTACACCACATATATTTCAAAAATAAACATGAAAAGTGCATAAAAAGCTCCCTCTGTTATTAACACAATGCAAGCTATCATTGAAATGACGATAAGAGAAATGTATATATTATACATGAAACAAGCAAAAACAGTCTTCAAACTCTTTCATGGCCATTGACATATATACTTTCACTGAACAAGCAGGAAAAGAGCATCCACATTTCTGATTGTCACAATGACAATACACACTATCACGAACACATGTTCATCTTACATGGTCATTGATATAACTTATTTTGTAAATGAAAAAAAAAAGCATAAAAAGTGTCTAAATCTTCTCTAGCTAATGATACAAAAGTGCCTCTAGAAAAAAAATGAAATCATCGAAAAGGGCATGAAGTGAGTGTCCACATATTCAACAGTTGCTTACACAACATATTCCATTTCAAAAATTAACAAGAATAAAGGGCATTGAAAGGTCCTGTTACTGACACAACGTAAACCATCACTGAAAAGAGCAAAAAAAAATGTATATTTTATCCGTGGCTATTGACATAACATCCAATATCACTGAAACAGGCACTAAAGGAACGTCAAAACTTTCTTTTGTCAATGAGTGACAAAAACCTGCAATCACTGAAACGATAATGAAAACGCCATCCAAAAATGTTTAAAGTTATTAACACAACACATGCTGTCAATAAAACGATCACAAAAAAAAAAAAAATCTTCAACATTTTGCGTGGCCATTGACATATCACATGCTTTCACTAAACAGACAGAAAAAGAGAATCTATATTCCCCATGGCCACTAAGGCAATAAATGCTATTCCTGACACAGGAACAAAAACAGAGTGTAAATTTTCCTTCGTCATTGACCTTACAGTACCTCCGTCACTGAAAGGGGCACACAGAGAGGGTCCTAATTCTTCTCTAGTCTTTAAGAAAAGTACATTTTATGAATCAAACAAAAAAGAGAGGGCTCTTCTTGAAATGAATGCAAAGAGTCCAAAATCTCCAGGATTATTTATAAGACACATGCTATTAGTAAAATGATTGGAAAACACACAGCACATCCCGTCACTCAAATGGCCCCTTAAAAGGCCCTCCAATTTCTCAATGGTCATAACACACACCATCAGTTAAACATGCAGAGAATTAGTGTATAAATTGTCCATGATCATTTGCAAAACACATTCCATCATTTGAACGAGCATGAGAAGAGATTCCAAATAATCGTTGGTCATTGACAAAATACTTGCCATCACTGAAATTAGCATTTTCAATGACACAATTCATATCATCACTTAAACAAGAATTTACTTGCATTGTCCATGAAACCACATATGCCTTCATTAATCGAGTATGCAGTCTTGAAATTGTACTTAGTCATGGACATAACATTTTTCATCACTATAATGACCTCAAAAAGAGTCTACAAACTTTCCATGGTCATTGACATGATATGTACCATTATGTAAACAAACAAGAAAAACACTAACCACTTTTTAAATGAATTTAAGAATATAAAACAAATTGCACTACCATTGATACAAAACATTCCATTACTGAAATGATCAAGAAAATAGAGCATATAAATATTCTGTCATTGATAAAATGCAAGTCATCTACAGAACAAGTATAAAAAGTAGAATTCATACAACACACTTAGTTATTGAAATGATTTGGAAAAAACAAAAATTTCCATTATCATTCATGCAATGAAAATATCCACATACCATAAGTGAAATGAGCACAAAAACCTCATCCAAATATCCTATAGTCAATGACATAACACATAATTAATGAAAATGGAACAGAAGAAGTATCTAACTCTCTTTAGTCCTTGATATAATACACACCACCACTGAAACCAGCACAAAAAGAATCATTGATATAATGGCATTTAAAGTTTCTATTCACATTGACACACCACTTGACATCTCTAGAACGAGCATGAAAGTCATGTTCAAAGTTTTGATTATCGTTATGACAACACATGCCATTGATGTCACCAGGAAAAAACTGGCCTTTAGTATTTCCATTGTCATTGACATAGTACCATAAGTGCTACTACCTATACCTCATGTACCGCACCCAACCAGTTGTGCCTCAACTCTGTTGACAAAAAGGGTTAGAAATGAGGATTCATACTAAGACTGGTTATACCAACATCAAATAGGAAATCCGGGCCGTTACATAGGTGATATCAAAATTTTATCTATGTAGAAGAGGTCTACAGAAAATTTCGCTAGAAGGATATTTCGCTAGAAGGATAGATCACCACCCCTTCATAATTCCTACACTGCCTCTTCACAGCTATGTAACATGCTGGCGAGTTCTAAAGAATACCTGATGTCCTGTCACGAGTTACAGATCTCGGGTGCTGGCTATCTATAATTTTTCAAGTTCTATTGCCAAATTCTTAGTGCCTATCGTGGATAAACTTGCTATAATCGAACTAATTGTTTTCACTGAACTCCCGCCATTCGGTTCCTGAAATACTCATCCAGAATCCTGAACTGGTTAAATGGTTATGCGTGGAGTGTGGAATGGATGAGGTTTGCAGTTCATGGGATATTGATTGTGGGTAATAAAAAGAAGGCAGACATATGGACAATGAATATTGATATAGAAGACGGAAGAATAACAATATTTGATTAGCATGGCCATTTGGGAATGAATGCAAGAGAAGATAGAATATGGTTGGATAAGAAAAGGTATGAATAGGATGCCCTCTGGAAGTCCAGGTGAAATGTGTAAAATAATGTTGTTTAAACTCTCCATTATAGAATTAGTTTATAGATATGGAATACTAATGAATCTTTTAAAATACTGAACATCCTAAAATGATGTTTCCACATAGTGAATATGACATTCAAATATTTGAAAGCTTGAGAAAAAAAATGGAAAAATATAGAGATATTGATAAGATTCCAAGTGTAAGGATGGTTAATTTAGCGTATTTTGAGATGCTTTGCTCATGTGGAAAATTGGATGGTGATACGTTGATAGAATTTGTGTTTATTGCAGAAGTGTTCAGAAAGGTATTATAAAAACACATTATAGGTGCTGAAGAACTAGGAAACTGTCATTAGACAGAAACTTGTTATGTCGTAAATTAAAGCAAAGGAGCCCATCATGAAATAGTTGTAAAAGACAATGCGGTAATGAAAAGATTATTGCTTTTCCAGTGGTAACTTCATGTTTAAAGAAATATGTATAGATCTATTTTATGTATATATATATATATATATATATATATATATATATATATATATATATATATATATATATATATATATATATATATATATATGTATACATATATATATATATATATATATATACATATATATATATATATACACACACACACATATATATATATATATATATATATATATATATACAGTATATATATATATATATATATATATATATATATATATATATATATATATATATATATATATACATATATATATATATATGCAGTATATATATATATATATATATATATATATATATATATATATATACATATATATATATATATATATATATATATATATATATATATATATATATATATATATATGTGTGTGTGTGTGTGTGTATATAAGTGTGCGTGAGTGTGTCACTTTTCCGTCGATAGTGCCTGCTTCTGTTTTTGCACTATGGATGCCAGCACAGGAGCCCATTTCTAGTGGTGGGGTGCTCATAGCTTCGCACTCCACTTTTTCATGGCAACCACCTTCAACAGAAAAATATCCTTTGTCTGGGCAGCCTTAATAGTATACTTATTTCTGGTATGACAAAAATAAAAGAATAAATGAAAATTATTTTTACAAAAAGAAGGTTGAAATGTTCCAAATTCTATTGAAGACTGAACCAGGGAACTTCGTAAGATTTGATGAGTTTAATATTACTTTAAATAAAAGATTAAAAATGTGCAGACTCGCACTGCAAGGACCATATATACTAATCTAGCAGGGTTTGGATTCTATCTTCAAAGATAGAATCTAGACTACCTTAATATCTCTGGATCTCCTGAAGAAATTTCAGTACAATTTGTAGTGTAAGATCAATTTTTTTAATTACATATATATATATATATATATATATATATATATATATATATATGTGTGTGTGTGTGTGTGTGTGCGTGTGTGTGTATACATATATATACATATATATATACATACATATGTGTCTATATATACACACACACATATATATATATATATATATATATATATATATATATATATATATATATATATACATATATATATAAATATATATATATATATATATATATATATATATATATATATATGTCTGTATATATATATATATATATATATATATATATATATATATATATATATATATATATATATATATATATATATATATATATGTATATATATATATATATATGTGTGCGTGTGTGTGCTATAATACACAATAAAGGAAGGGGTAAAATCTGGACCTGACATTTGTTTCGGCATAATTCCACCAGTCGTTCTCTCAAGCAATCTTTGCCACAATACCAACATCCCAACACCGACCAGGGACCATTGACATAAAATCAGTCAATCAACCCTGCAATATAAAATAACAAAACCCCAGATCAAGCTATCGCAAGGCTGATTGGTATGGTTTTATATCTCATATCGAAAACAAAATAGTTAACATCGTACCTGACCCAGAGCGATAAGAAGACTTCCAGTTGCTGGATATAGGAGCTGCAAAGAGAAACATTTGGATAAAACAAACAAATCTATAAAGATTACATACAGGCCTACAATGATGACCCTTTCTCCAAAAACCCCATACAAGTCCTCCCCATGCCATGAAAGACGTGAATGCTGGCAAAAAAAAAAAAAAACATCACAAACATTGACATGACCCACAACAATAAAAAGGCCTGGAGCACCATCAAAAAGCTTAACTCAGAAGACTGGCACCTAGCAAGAATAGTAGTAGTCACCACTAATGAAGGAGCCCATCAACTTCTAATCAGTGGAACGGCCAACAACAAAAATAGAGAGAGGATATACCTTCAGAAAAGGAAACAAGACGTGCAATGTATCGTGTCATAGGGTAATGTTTTATTTGAAATGTTTACCATCAACGAATTACAATCTGCTATAAAACACATAAAGT
>NC_090731.1:110462440-110472440 GCF_036898095.1 Palaemon carinicauda | reverse complement strand
GGCACTTCCATGAAGATCCCCATCACTGAATGAACGTTACTAGCCGTCACCAGTGAATGGAGGCCACCACTTCCCCTACGTCACAACACTCTCCGATAAAGTGTTGCTATTATCATCTTTTGGTTATTGTCTTATGTTACTATTTAAAAGAAAGTCCATATTTGTGAAGCTTCCGTGAAGAATATTGGGAAATCTACCTCATCGATTGAGGTTTTCATATAGATTCTTTCCATGTCATCTGTGGTGTCCCCATGAATTCTCTTTCAGGTTCGTATCCACAACAAAGAAATAGTCATTTATGAGAGATACATTAGCATATAAGCTACTATATATAATTATTTTTCATCATTCACTTATTCTTAACGTAAACTAATTATCATTCTAATACCAGCCTGACTATAGCCGGTTGTCAGATAATGTTCAGCAGTAAAGGTCATTTAAAATTAATGGTAAGCATTCAGGAAAAATAATAACTACACGTACATGATATATATATATTTTTGCGTTATCTAGTAATGTTGCTTCCTTTAATAGATACCGTTTGAATAATCCGCTTTAAACAGGATACATAATAACTACTGACTGAAATTATACATAAAATCCATCATCTTTTGTATCTTTTCAGTTAATCATATAAACCTTTCAAGCTAGTTGTCACTAGTAACTGTAACACTCAATTTTAGTATTTCATATGAAGTTTTCCCGTACATTTTTTCTTGCCAATAAGCCTGAGAAAAACTAACGTTCCACTGAGCCTTTTGTGTCAATTATATATGAGAGCGGGTGAATGTTTGGCTGGTTGTTGCTGAAGCAGGCCCGATGGTGTCTATCTTTGCAGGGTCGCACGTGGACGTCGGTATAACGATGCATATTCTCAGTATTAGCTCGCTCTCTGAAGTTCAAATGGTACATACATGTCCTCTTCTTCGTTCTCGCGCTCCTAAGTACCACTAGTAAGGCTGTAGATTTAAGGTGCCAGTCAGACCGCAAGGAGTTAGTGAGGCATTGCACTGAGAGGCTGAAAAGTATTTAGTCAAGTGGGGTCTTACTTTCAACAGCTTTCGAAGTGCTTCGGCATTTTTGAAATCCTTTCATGAATAACCACTCTTTTTCTTAACACATAAGGAGAAGAGGTGCCCATCTGTCTAGGTTTGGGTTACCAAACATGCACTAATTTTCTTTTGTGAAGGAATATATACAGTTTATCCCCAATTTACTTGGTAACTCAATTCTAGGGATGACACATCTCACATCTCCATTTCTTTCATGAATGTTCTTTTGGCAGAATCTGGAAAATATCTTTAGTCCTGAATGGCTTTGGGAAGTTCCTCTGATACCTGCCAAACGATATCCTAGTTGTGTCCAATCTAGATACCAGTTACACACACACACACATATATATATACATATATATATATATATATATATATATATATATATATATATATATATATATATATTTGTGTTTGTGTGTGTAAATATGTATGCTTATCAGCCTCCAAGGGAATCATTACTTGTAGTCCCTAAGAAGGTTACGTCAAAGTCACGACCTTTCTTAGACGGGGATGACTTCCCTTGAGACAGTCGGCCACAGTCTGCTCCTTGGGTGACAGGTGAGAACAAGAAGTCCGTTTCATTGTCTGTCCATGCAGGTGCCTTGGCCGCTCTGCTGGACAGGTGGGGTGCGTTGACTTTGGTTCTATGAACTAGATTCAATGACGTAATCGATAATTCAATTGCATGTGCGAAAATTACTCAATTCAGTCACTGAATCTAGATTCATCATTATTTGGTCACGTGATGCAGAAACATCGTTGCAAGGGGCCTCAGCTTTTACCAGCATCTAGTGATTACTGTAAAGCAGTAGCGTGCGTGTTCACGTGTCCCTTTTGTCTCGGCAACGTACAAACTGTGGTCAAGATATATTTTGCTACCAAAGCTGAAGAAAGCCTTCAGTTCTCGCAGGTCTCGTAGTGGTTTATAGCAACCGATGTTTCTGTCATCTACTATGAACCTGAAAGTACAGAGATGCCTCACTTTAACTGTAGTTAGCACACGTATGTTTATATATACATATATATATATATATATATATATATATATATATATATATATATATATATATATATATATATATATATATATATATATATATATATATATATATAGATTTGTGTCTATGTATGTATACATATATATTCATAATATTTTAGAAATATTTTAGAAAAGGGAAATATTTTATACCTATAGATAGAAATGGAAATCTTTATTACTATCATGTATATCGAATAATTATATTTAAGAATATTAATTATGACGTTTTCCTTTATTATTTCATCCTCCAATAAACAAATATTGCTATTGAACTTAGTTGAACCATAACATGTTGCAAGCACGCAGACCCACAAACTTAAACCTCACCAACAAAACCTAGATGAAACCTCTCCGAAAATCCTTTTGTTCTTGAGACACTGTTTCCTTCTCCTCATCCTTCGTCTCAGTCTCAATCTCTCATCCATATAGGCTTCATTTTCTTATTTCTAGCCCATTTCCCATCTTCTCCTGTCAAGCCTTCCACTTAGACCCTATAAAGACTCACCCAGCCTTTGAATTTGTATCCGCCGTCCTATCCACCTTGGTCCTGAAATCCTTACCTTTAATCCTGTGTCTCTTCTCCTATCAATGGAACTCTAACATACGATGATACCTACGGTACCTCGAAAAAGATGTTTTCGTCTAATCATCCCCTTCCTTGAACACAGCTTACCGCACTTATTTCTGTTTTCATTTGTGGTTTTTTTTTCTTGCCAAGGAAACATGAATACTAGCATTAATTTACAGGTAAGACTGGAGAGAAGTTTCTCTTGTAAAGTGTGTACATACAGCATATTTGTAGCGTCCTGGTGACTCTGATTTTACTTCGCTGCTAATCACATCTTTATAGTTTGTTACGTCAAAGGCTTCATTTTTTCACTATCTATCTCACTCAAAGCCTTTCATCAATCTCTATTATGCTTGTTTGCCTGATCTATTCACTTGCTTTCTTTAGTCTCTGGACCCTGTGTGATTTAATTGTTAAACATTCCATTAAACTCCATTTAATCCTAACGATCACTTTGGTAAGCTAACATAATCAGTATACTTGCTCATCAAATGCTATTTTTTAGATGTTGATGTTTTCGTCATGTTTTATGTTTCGTTGGTCTTTCCGACTTTTACACCAGTGTGTAGTGATACAATAATATTATATACATGGATATCATCTAAGGGTTCAGAATATAACTTTATTGTCGTCACCTTTTTTCTGTTCCTATATTGATTCTGCGTGTGAGCAATACGGCGCTGCACAACAGTAATAAAGTGAGACTCTCTGTCGATTCAAACATTTGTGGTGATCCAATGTGGGCACTTTGATAGCCTGTTTGGGTTGGTATGCTTCCCCGACCCCTTGCTCCTGTTTTTATAATCTAGACCGCTACAATAAGACACCCTTCTAACTGTACAAGAAGTCTTCCAAAATCCCTTAACTTTATTTGCTTTCAGTTCTAAAACGAAACTAATTTATGTCAGATATCATGTGCCACTTCATCCATATAGAATAGAAAATAAATAGAAATAAAGTAATTGGGGGAATTCCACCCAAGAAGAATGAGATACATCCATGTAATCATGTTGCAAAGATACATTGAATAGAATCTTTATTTCTTACCTATCATAATGTAGGTGTTTTGTGTTTCATGAAATAAAGCAAGATTAAGAATTTCATAAGTCGTCATTAAATTAAAATGTAGAAAGTATTGTAGGAAAATTTTATAGAAATGTTTATAGAACGCAAATCGTTGAAATCACAAAAGTACAGAAATATAATCTTATTCAAATATGTTTTTTAAATATATAACAGAGAAGAAATTTTGTAATCGTATTCTTTTCTATTTTTAAAAGTTAATAATATAGAGAAGAAAAGTATAGACAATCAGGGAATATTACAAAGGTTAGAATACATGTATTATGATTTTTTATCATTTCTATTAGTGTTATTTTCATTATGATTATCCCCATAGCTCAACCCAACTTCAAGTTTTTTTTTTTTTTTTTTTTTTTAATAAGCAAGCGAATAATGCAAACATGCTGTCTGCACGGGGAAGCAACCAACTGAGCAGGACGGACAAGTTGTCACACCTTGAACACCACCTTTAACAAATTAAGTTTTAGTTTCTACTTGTCTTGTACAGCATCATCTTAGTTACTCTATAGCGTTGTTTGGGTTGTTTCTTTCCAGGTGAACCAGTGATTGTGGGAGTAACGATGCACATTCTGAGTATCAGCTCAGTGTCAGAAGTACTCATGGTACTAAGCCTTCCCCAACATTATATACCATATTATACTGTGGCGACCATGCAGTGTCAGTCTTGTATCTATCCCTCACTTGCACACTGGCTCAGCGTTCCTGAGGACGCACTGTACTGTATATGTCATACACCCCACCACCACAACCACATATTATTATTAAGCTGATTCTTCTGAATGAGGTCTCTCTCTCTCTCTCTCTCTCTCTCTCTCTCTCTCTCTCTCTCTCTCTCTCTCTCTCTCTCTCTCTCTCTCTCTCTCTCTCTCGGATTAAATATGTTGGCAAATGTATCAATCACACGTTCATTCTGTTGTATTATATATATATATATATATATATATATATATATATATATATATATATATATATATATATATATATATATATATATATAGACATACACACACACACACATATATATATATATATATATATATATATATATATATATATATATATACATATATATATATATATATATATATATATATATACATATATATATATATATATATATATATATATATATATATGTATATATATATATATATATATTATATATATATATATATATATATATATGTATGTATGTATGTATGTATATATTCCTGTGTGTGAGAGAGTGTGTGTGTGTTTTGTGTGGGTTATTACTTTAAAATCATAGTCTAGCCCTTGATTCTTTACTGCCATCTGCATTTTCACAATGTTTTGGTGATAACGATTCTTTAAGAGGCAGAGCCCCAATTCATCAAATCCCTTAAATTGCATGGTAATTAAGGAACATATTGATAGTTACTCTTTTACTTCCCTTAGTCAGTTTAACGTTGCTACTTGCCTTGCTTCACTCCTCAACTTTTTCCCTAATCTGGACCCTATTTGAATTTCCTCTTTTTTTCTGTGATCCATTCAAAGAATCAACGTTGTCATGTAATACTCTCTTTTTTCATTTTTGATGATCTTCCATTCGAATGCCTTTCTTGGGAACCTTGCCCCTCCCTAATCGGCCACTTCCGGAGGAAGTCATCTAAAAGGAAAAAATGTACAGATGAAGGAATAAAAGAAAGATGAGCGTCCTCTCCCCTCTAGGGAATCATGACCCTGAGCCAAGTTTGCAGTTATATCCCAGCATCATTTTTTGTGCTTTGACCAAGTCCAAGTCAACTGCAACCCCATCCCCTCCTGGCCACCCACCACCATCTCCACTACCACCATTATGAAATTACGAAATCCTAGAACCTTAAAACCACCATCAAAATAACCACCACTACACCACCATTACACAGCGTCACTGAAGTAACCTATTCAAGACTTTCTAACACTGAAAACAGTTTCCACTTTCAAAATATCTTCTTGTCAGGAAGGACCCGGCCGTCACTTAAGCCACAGCACCTGGCACCAACCACGCCTCTTGGGCCCCGTCCATTCCTGTCGTGCCGCCCCAGGATCCCATGAGGACAAGGGCTCCTTAAATCCTCATGCTTGTATCCCAGAGCGGCACGAACGAGAGATTTTTGGGGTGGTAGCGGAATAGACCCTCACATGATGAGGATGATTGATGGAGAAGCGAAGAATTATTCGACTCCTGGTCTGCTACATCATGTCAATGTCATTCCATAGCTCTCACACAGACACTTCCAAAAACAGTCAACATTGTGGGCATGTATGTTATACATAGACTTTGGCTCATGCCACATTATACGTGCAATTTTGATAGTCCCCTGAATTAAAGGTAAACTTACACCAGCATTTATCATGTATAATTACGTCATTTTCAGGCGACACTACTGTCCAATATAATATTTGTTTTATAAAATCTAACCTAACTTCCCAGACTTTAGCGAATCATTCAAAACACTAATTCCCACAGAGACATTTGCCCTTTCAAGTCAAAAAGAGAGAAAAGAAAAGCAGCCAACCCATATCCTAAAATACCTGGGTAGGGCAGTAGCATGCCGTAAAGGTACCACCCAAAAACATCTATAAATACAACACAAACAAATGAAATAAACACATTATGCAAATCCCAACTGCTTCAACGGTCTATCTCTGATTCTTTCCAATCTTTCTTAGGGCAGTTATTGTCAAATGAAAAAAAGAAAAAAGAAAAAGCCTTCTGTACACTGTCTTTCCGATGACGTGACTTGAAGAACACCACAGCCTTCACACTCTCTCCACTTCTGGTAATCAAAGTAGAACAAATCATCACTTAGTTCCTTGTTTTGAAACTAAACTGTACATTTAAGTAATTCTTGCGTATTCTTGCTTTTTTTTGTACTTGCTCCTCAAAAAGCACACCCAGTATGTCATGCTGTCAGGTAAGAAGACATTGTGTATTTGGAAGCCATGGTGCCATTTATGAATTTGAGTCTATTATCAGTGAATGTAAACGTTATTATTATTATTATTATTATCATTATTATTATTATTATTATTATTATTATTATTATTATTATTATTATTATTATTTCCATTTGATTATCTTTTTGTTATTACACTTCTTCACATGTGCTTATATGTTAATCTCTTCATTTCTAATTTTACTGCTACTGTCTCTACTACAACTGCAATTTTTATCTTTCATTTCCATATTCATACTACTCCTCTCAATACTTCTATTATGTTGCTATTATTCTTATCAATATTGTCACTCTCTTGTGTTATTCGTTTTTTAGTTTTCCGTTAACCTCTATTGAGGGAGCAAAAGGCATTGACAACTGTAATATATTTCTGGGTTTCTTGATATTTTTCATAAAGAAACGGGGCCAAATGATAGTAAATTTTAATAACGAAAAAAAACCAAGCAAGCTAACTGGCCCAGCTAGTCAAAATCATTGCATGAGGTTTCTACGCTTCCTTCTAGTAGTGGCTTTATCCTTTTATAACAATTTTGGTTTGTTTATCACACTAAAAAGGAAAAAAATCAGTGTCTCTCACGGAGAGAAAAGGATTAATTAATAATGCTTGATTTTGCTCATATCTTTCGTTTTTTATTCATTTCATTTATTCTTTTAATTTCGAATGAAAATTTGAAGTAATCCTTATTTACTTGCACGTACTTACACATGGACCCATACATTTGGTTCTCCATATTCTTGCCATTTCTAGCTTGGGCGCCATACCTACCCTCGGCGCTAATGCACCATTCGTCCAATGAAACAAGTTCAAATGCTTGTGGTAAAGTATGTCTATATCGCCTTTCTCACTTTTATATCTAGTAATCAGCCAAACCTTGGATTCCTTGGAAATAATTTATGGGTCTATGTGCAAACAACTTTGATGAAGTTATGACAACAAAAACTTTAGTTTAAAGTTTAACTTTTTTTTTTTTTTGCACCACCGTCATTTTAAGTTGCCATTAATGCCTAGCGCACATTCTGTGCTGACCTTTTTCATAGCAATCTCTTAGGTACACTTTCGCTAGTTTAGCAAGAATAAACTGTAGCAAATTCTTGTCACCTCATCTAGCTTTACCAGTAGACACACATATTGCGACTTTCATAAATATATAAAGCATAGACATTCTTCAGGAACTTTGATTAAATAATAATGAAGATGACAACTATCCGAATAATATTAAAAATAGTGAACAGAGTAATAATAATAATGATAATAACAATAAATATAATGGTGATATTTTTCTAATTTACATAATTATAATGACAATGAGTCTTGAACTAACTTGATTTCTTAAAAATATGGTTTAGCCTTTTTAACCTGTGCGTTTCAGTTCTGCGATTAAATAAATGCATGAAATATTTTCAACCGCTAAAATGCAAAACTTTCTTTAATAATAAATAAATTTTAGGCTCAAATGATAAAAGTAAACTCTCTGCCGACCTCTAAAAAACAAATATATAAAAAAAAATATGCAATAAAAATCTAGGAAGGATTCATGTTTAATCATTATAATTATATTCATATTACATCTTGCCTCTGCTGAAAATGTCTATGTGCGGTGGACTGCGGACGGTCTCACTTGGTCCTTTCCTTTTCCTGTCTCTTTCCTTCTGCTTTTTGGGCCTCACTCTAAATTACCACGGGTGGCCTTCAACTTCTCCACTGCTGCCGCCGCCGCTGTTGCTACAACTGCTGCTGCTGCTGCTGCTGCTGCTGCTGCTGCTGCTGCTGCTGCTCCTTCTGTCACTATCAACTTCTATTAAACAACTAGATGAGGCTGCTGTTCAAAGCTCCACAGAAAATCTGCGCCCGAAATTGAAAAACCTCTCTCTCTCTCTCTCTCTCTCTCTCTCTCTCTCTCTCTCTCTCTCTCTCTCTCTCTCTCTCTCTCTCTCTCTCTCTCTCTCTCTCTCTCTTATTTTTTAGTTTTTTCGAAACCCTCTCCTACCCCCTTCAATCTTTTATTTCACTCACAATAATACTTTTCGGCGCTAAAAACATGACCATAATATTGAAAACCCCTAAGATGATACTTCCCACCCTCCGTGGTCTTGGGGCACCTTCGGGCATCAACGGTTTTAGAAACTACCTTCTGGCCCCATCCCCCCAATACCCTCTTTAATAGACGCTATTTCTTTCTTTATGTTGTGTTTTCTTTTGATACTTTTTATTATGGTTAATTATACTACAATTCTTATGATTACATTATTCATGATTTGGCCAACATGCCTCTACAGGACTCAGGCCGGCAAGCTCTAAATGTTTTATACTCCTTTAACTAAGTGCACCTGTGTTGATCATAAATAATCTCTTTACAAAAATACATGTTGCATAGCTAAACAATTCTTAATATGCTTAAATAACGCCCGTTGCCTTTTGCACATCAGTAACTTAAAATTGATCTCGTTCCCTGG
This sequence comes from Palaemon carinicauda, assembly GCF_036898095.1. Taxonomy (NCBI): domain Eukaryota; kingdom Metazoa; phylum Arthropoda; class Malacostraca; order Decapoda; family Palaemonidae; genus Palaemon; species Palaemon carinicauda. The sequence goes on along the minus strand of NC_090731.1, from coordinate 110,463,281 downwards.
AACCCTTAATTACTAGCCTAGTCAAATCTCAATGGATATTGCGTTGCATGTTCTTACAAGTTGCACGGAATGACAGACACTCCATGCCAGCGAACGATTTAGTCCCCACTCTTTTGCTCGAAAAGTAATAAACTTGATCAAAACGACCCGAGTTTGAATGACTAAATGAGAAGAGAAGACGGCAAGGCCCTCCTGAAGCATCAAGAGTTTAGTTTTAAGGGGACAGTGTCCTCTGCAGGGAGATTTCCTTGCACTCCTCGTACCTCTACTTCAAAGATTTTTTCATCAAGGACTGCAAGGAGTCTCCTGAAGGCAAGACAGAGATTCCTTTCCCCAAAGGCCCTAAACTTGATGCGGGGAATCCTTGGCTGTTTACTTCTGTTATAGTCATTGATTTTTCTCACTCATTTTCTGTTGTCTTTCTCATTATCTATTATTATTATTATCATTATTATTATTATTATTATTATTATTATTATTATTATTATTATCATCTTAAGCATCCTCCGTGAGTCAGTATTTTATGAATGCTTTAGTGTATTCACGTTTAACATTTTTCATGGACTTTCATCCATCCCTTTAGCCACTAAGATATTAAATTATTTCCTCAAATGAAGCAATTTTTTAATAAGCTCAATTACTTCATCACAAGATCAGTCACTAGCATTTCTTAATAATGATTTATGATTATAGAATTACAAACAGTTGCATAAAATAAAAAATGAAATAGTATCAAACTAAACAAATGAACTACTCAATCACGAAGTCCGTTAGCTAATATGTCAGATTAAAAAAAAAAAAACACAGAGAAAGAAAAGAATAATGTGTATTGGTAGGTACT
>NC_090731.1:110444940-110457440 GCF_036898095.1 Palaemon carinicauda | reverse complement strand
CTCTCTCTCTCTCTCTCTCTCTCTCTCTCTCTCTCTCTCTCTCTGCATGCTTTAACATATTAGTAGTTGTATTGACTAGCAAGACCTAAGGGTACGATTTATCGACTTTATAGATATTTTTACGATGTGGTATTTAGACATTGTCTTCCTATAATCTATTTGAGATTTTTCACTAATCTTGATATACCTCATTTTCAAGAAAATAAATATATAAAAGTCTTCTTGGTAGTCTGTCTCCCAAATCAAGATTTTATTAATCTAACACCTCCTATATCACACAAGCAGTTGGCCAACAAGACCGCTTGTGTCTGCACCTGCCTCAACCAGATAGGCCTAGTCTGCATTGTAGAATATTACTTGTTATTGTGAGAGACAGCCAAATAGGTTGTTTGCTGCTTTTGAAAGCCTTTAAGATTGCACCATATACCCCCCCCCCCCCACCCCCCAACTAACAGCAGCTGGTGGAAACGCTGGTTAACCACCTGACTGTACGAGGTGGAAGCAAAATAGGTTTCCTCCAGCCTCAGTATATCACACCTTGATCCTATATCCTCCCCCTTTATTCCACACTCCTTAGAACACTAATCGAAACCCAAATCTATTTCACCCACCTTGTAGACCACAGTCAACCCCTTGTCCCGAAATTGAAGCTTTCTACTTGCATGCGCTCTGATGATCTCTAGTGGACCTGTCCAGAAAATGGATCACCACCACGGAAATCTACTAGCCCTCTTGTATTGATATTAATTTAATCCACAGCTTTATTGTCCGGTTGTGCACGCCCTCAATCCTCTGACTTTCCGTCCTTATATCTAAAAACATAAAGCTCCCTATAAGCCATGTTAACTTCCATATCGCATCTTAGATGCGACCAACAACATGTCCCCTTAAACCACTTTTTCCTGGTATCTAATGAATTTGTTGCTATTGGTGTGTTTGTTGTTTTGTCCGTGTAGGCTGTCAATGTTTGCCAATCCGTTGTAGCTGTCAACGCTAAATCCCTGCTGTTTTGTGCCGATTGTAGTATTAAGGATTTTTTTATAAACCTCCACATTGGTATGGATAGCTTTTTCTTTATTGCTAGCTTACTCACCTACATGAGTAAAGATATCAAGGCTTTGTTTATCGCTAGATTTTTTAGAGTGCCAAATACTGAACTGGAGGTTATGCACGTAGAAGTAAGGTAGATTTAAGCATTTATCCTTTAGATATCAAGAGATCAAGCTCATTATTAAGGTGCATCTGTTGTAATTTTTTTTCATTATAAAGTCTCCAAATTTGCTTTTATGACGTCAAATCATCAGTAATGATATTACTATTCATTTTTATCTCTTTATCTCCAGAAATTTAATCATGTATTCTATGAATGTTTTATAAAAGTGGCTAGACAGAGAAGAAAAGTACTATTTTCAGAATCTCCCTTAAAGCTTTTGGTTCCGTGACTTTTGATCAACGCTTGCATGGCATGCCATTTATACATAAAAAGCATGGGGAAGCACACCTGGGCTCACACAAAAGGTACGCTTACAGAACATGGCACGTCAGGGAGCTTACTTTAGTAAAAAAAAAGAAATTTCAATTGTGATTTATCAGCGCACGCAAGCCTTGCTTCCTCCTCATCCTCCGAAAGATGCAAAATAAAATCATTAGAGAGAAAAGAAGAAACGTAAGCAACGGTGACTTCGGGACTTTACTCTAGAGAGTCCCCAGGTTTTTACTTGAAAAATATATATTTATTTATTAAACAGTCGGTAATCAGCAAAGAACCCCATTCTTTGACTGTTCTCTAACATGAAAGCGATAATTCTGGATACAGCAGTGTAAACGGTGTATTGTTCAATATAAGAATTAGATAGGTACGGATGACTGTCAAAATTCTTTATTTGCGTAACTTCTAGAGGATTCGATAATTAAGGCAGCTTCTCAACTAAATACCACCACACGATTTATATTTTCGCTCACTTTGTTTCAACTCATTAAAGAAATAAAAGGAACTGCATATAATACAGTCTTTTATGTAACATACAAGAAATAAATGTAATAATAGAAATTTAAACATAGAGAAGATATAAGATATATAGAAACCTATTTGAGAACAGGAGTGACCCTGTTTGTGCCAGTGCTGAGGCGAACACTTTAAGCCTGTTTGTGCTACTATCGAGGCAGCGCTCAATACGGGAGGCCTTTATTCACTCATTAACCCTCAAATAACGATCAAATAAAGATAAGATGTTGATAAAGTCACTAAAAGCTTGATAATGACCTACCAACATTTCAAGGTTCATTCTCAGGTCAAGGAGAAACTGATTTGGTGTTTGAAATCATAATAATTTCAACTGTTTTAGATCATGTTGTTCAAAGTTAATAGAGCATGATTATTTGGAAATATTCAAAAACATTACTGCTCATATATGTATATATATATATATATATATATATATATATATATATATATATATATATATATATATATATATATATATATTATATATATATATTATATATATATATATATATATATATATATATATATATATATATATATATATATATAGATAGATAGATAGATAGATAGATAGATAGATAGATAGATATAGATATAGATATAGATATAGATATAGATATAGATATAGATATAGATATAGATATAGATATAGATATAGATATAGATATAGATATAGATATAGATATAGATATATATGTGTGTGTATATGAAAAAAAAATTCACTGTATTGGCCATGGAGCTCTACGAAAGCATTATAATTAATCACCAAATAAGTTCTCTTCTTTGGGCAATGGATTGCACCTGAAAGGTCTTTTAGGAGTCGTTAGTCTAACAAATCACAAGTATGAATACCTCCCACCAATCTCCCCTTCTTTTCAATTAAGGTGTACCTTTCTTTTCAACAGATTTATAATGAAATTCAATCATTCAGTGTTTTTTTTTTTTTTTTAAATTTGAGTATTGAGTGTTAGCCAACTACAGTTAGGATAAAATTTACAATTAATTTGCATAAAAATAACAAATTTATTATTATTGTCATTATTTTTTCTTTCAGCTGTGACGACTATTAGTACTATTGATACTGCAACATCTGTTGCTGCTGCTATCTAAATAGTCATGCAGGAGCAGTGAGTGTAGCTGAAGTACTGCTAGTGGAAATAGTGATTATTGTTATTATTAATTTGCACTATATAATAGATCTTATGATTATGTTACCAAACGTATATGATATTATTATTATTATTATTATTATTATTATTATTATTATTATTATTATTATTATTTAGTTTGTCATCATATTAAGCACCGTTCTTATGCATTTCCCATTAAAACATTTAACGTTTCTATTCCTGTTTTTTTTTTTTTTTTTTTTTTTTTTTTTTTTTTTTGCCCACGGCTTCGTCAAATTGTTTTTTACTCATATTTGTTAACATATATTTTTACTAACAAATTACGTCTGATCAGCTATATCAGATTAATATCATATAGAATTTAAAGGAAAGTATAAGTTCATTGAGACAGATAATTTCATGTCCGATCAGTAGCACGCAAAGCAATTTTCTTTTCCTTTTTTTTTTTTTTCGCTAAGAATTTGTCTCTGCGTTTTACTGTGATCAGCACTCAGCACTACTCTGCTCTTGGAATCCTCCCCGCCCTCAGTCCCTTTGTATCCTCATGATCATTATTTCATTTTCGTTGGCGATTCCAGCCGCGGTGAAGTGACTTTTGCATGATACAACACTTCTTTTTCCCCTTCTATAATTTAATGAAAATCTGTTTTACTCAATCCGCCTAAGTTTGCTCATTGTCGTGATAACAAAATGGCCTCCTGTAGTATTCATTTGTTATCTACTTTCTGTTTTCTCTAGTTTAAGCTTTACTCGATGCTTGCGAAGTGGAAACAGGTACATTTATCTTGGTGTTTGTCTCTTCTTTGCTAAAACTGACTATAACCTGGAAAACATTAAGCTTTTCAAAGTATGGTGGTTTTTGTGCTGTCCGAGAAGCGAAGGAAAACCTATTACACTATTCATTAGAATATATAGTTTACTGTACTTGCAGAATTCTCATCAATATATGAATCCTGTCATGTACATTTTTCTTGTTTTTTTCTCTTTTGTTGTTTGTTGGTTGATAAACTATCATAGATATTTTTTTTTTTCATTCATTTTTCATATAATTACATCTATGTATCAACGTGGAGATTCGATTACAATTTATTTCGTCCTTGACCAGCCAGCCACATCTCGTTTTTGTTATGGGGAGGGGGGATGAGGAGTCCAAAGTATCCCTACTGATTTGGACTGCATCCCATTGCCTTAACCATACCCTGTTTACCCTACGTGACTTCATTCCAGCTTTGATAGAGGGGTCTTATGTAGTCAAGAGGCATATCCTTCTATATCTTCGAAGATATCTATTTTAAATTAAATCAAGTATTTTTTTTTTTCGTATTTCATTCCTGGGAAGAAAAAAAAGTTTTCACGTTTGAGGTAATAAATACAAATTGCTATTGTGTTATGAACATGTTTTCTTTGCAGCAAAAGCCTTAGGGCAGGCATTCCCTAGTTGTTATCTTTGCCTCTTGTACTTTCCATTGTTACCATAAACGAACTGAAACCTCTTGGTTACTAAATGTGAAGTCTTTAACCACTGCTCGATCCCATTTGTCTACAACACGCAGTTTTATATAATCTAGCTTAAGTTTGAATTTGCAATGTCCCGCCGAAGCTAATAGCACTTTCTCTTTCTCAACACCACTACCACATCATGTCTTTGCCTCACTAGCTTGCCATCTTTTGACGCATTAAAGATCTTTTTTATACACCTACAGTGACTCATGGTGAATGACCTTGATTCGTGCTATTTTACCATTAGATTAGCAGTGGTGTTATGAACGGTAGGTAGACCAATACATAACATATGAGGGACATGTTAATGAACGGCACCTGCACTCTTACTTCTTTTAGGTTTGAACTTTGCAATAGAGAAAAGTTTCGCCACAGTAAATACTTCAAGGAAAATGTTCATTTAACAAACGGACCAGAGGTTCACAGATTCCTTATTCATTGCTGATAACTAACATACCACCTCATAGATTTTTAGTTTCATTTTGCCTGAAATTTAATCTTATCCCGCTGATTCCATCCAGTCCCCATCCCCTACTCTTTCTGTATTCAAAACTAAATTATGTCCGGTGCGGTTTTCAAAGCACCGTACAGTTTTGCTTTACTGATTAGAAATGGAAGAAGCACCGATTTTTTATAATAAAATGCAAACATCAAACAAATTCAGGGATGCTCATCAGACACCATTTTATGACCTCAAATTTGTCATGATCGAAGCTGCAGTTGAAAATAGATTGTTAATCTTCACATGGAGTCAATAGTGGTGAGCCAAGAACGTACAATACTAAGACGACTTAAAGGCAGTTTCCCCTATGGAAAGAAAGCCGTTGGTGTTGTTGTCATAGAGTCCCACTATAGCAAAAAGGGATTAGATAAGATAATAACAAAAAAAAAAAACTGTAATGAGGCTTCACCCATGGATTTCCACAAAGGATTCTTACCACATTTTGTTTTCTAGGAAAAGCTGAGCGCGAAGATTTCTTGATCTCTCACTAGAGTTAAGGAATTACTGCAGATTGATCATTCTCACTTGTTTGATTGTTTGTTTGTTTTCTTTTAAAAAAGTAGCAATGATGGTGCCTCAAAACAAAACTTCCTGCTTCATGATGTCTTTTTTTCTCTCTTTCATCCTTCAGGATTTCACAATGGATTTCTATTTTCGGCAGCATTGGAAAGACCCACGATTAGATTTCAGTGCACATAAAGGTATAAGTGAGATCCAAGTGAGCACAGACTACACCGGAAAAATATGGGTGCCCGACACATTCTTTCCTAATGAAAAGCGAGCTTACTACCATACAGCCACCACCGCAAATGAGCTCTTGCGCATCGAAGCAAATGGCAAGGTGTTGAGAAGTATAAGGTAATTAAACATCAGACACACTGCTGATGCACTCCCTTCAGCCTTGCACAAAGGTGGGCTTTGCATCACTCTTTCTTCATTAATCCTTCACCCCTAAGGATGGAGAAAGAGAAAAAAAGAAAAAGATAGATAGTAGGAGTGAGAGACAGAGACCAACCATACAGTGATGTGCTCGACTTCACCGGCAACACTCATCAAACTCCAACTTCTCCTCCTCCTCATATTAGGTCTGTGAGGAAGAGAATTCGAAAGTGGAGTTAACGATGAGACCAGACGAACAGAGAGAAAAGCGCCAAAACATTATCTCTCTGGCGCAAATTCTGAGCATTGAAATTAGGGGATGTCCGGTTTTGTCAAATCCTACCCGTCGGACTATGGCAACTCATAATCTTTCCCCCAATCTTACCCTTTCTTTGTTTATATACACAAAATGACCATTCAGCGCCTTAAGGAGAGTTATTCCCTCTCCAAATTTGAATGCTTTCCTCTTGCCCAAGACTACTGTATACTGTAGTCTATTTTCAAAAATTACCGACCAGGGTTCCACCTTTTAGAGTAAATTTGTAACCCATATAGTACATATAACCTTTATACCCAAGACTTCGGTAAATGACACTTAAAGATAATCCGATGAACTTCATGGCCTTCTCATTCCATTCTTGTCGATGTGTTTGGAATTCCAGCTCTTCCTGAACTTTTATTTTCTTCCACATGCCTGTCAGAAATTTTTCCTGACTGTAGCCCTATAAAGTAATCAACCACTTCCACTCCTTGAGTCGTGTGTCCGTCCGTCCACTTCCGGTCTCTTGACAGTAACCCAACCAGCCTTCCACATTTATTCTTCTCTGCAATAGCATCAAATAAGTCGCCTTCTTTACTGTACCCTCTCATTACTCGAAATTTTTGTACGTCTTCATCCTTTTATTTGTCATGGTAACTGTTGGGCTTCTAGGCCTGCTTAGAATCAGAGGCCGTGGACAAAACACCCAAAATAGCTTCAGGAGGTCGTCTTCCACAGCCTGTCTTTATCACCAATACTTTTTGTTGTTGTTCTTTCCTACGCCTTGAAATTTGTTTGTTGCCACTGAGGCCATGTGATCACGCAGCGGATGCCAGAGCGCTGACACAATTATGCATATAAATCCTATAAATAACACGAGATGTTTTCAAGCAGTGCACTTGCACACCTCCTCTCTAGTAAAGAAAAAAAAAATAGTTTTCTTATCTTTAGTGTTCTCTTACACTTTGCCCCTTCGTCGTATCATTTCCGCATTTTTTTTTTACTTTTGTTTCTCCAATTTTCAATTTTTTTTTTACTACCGGGGTTTTGAATATATTTGCACTGGAATCAATTTGTTGCTACGTCTTTACCATTGCTTTTATGCCTCTTCGAATACCTGTAATTTGCTTGACATGATCGGCAGAGTTTGAAATGCAAAGATTAATTAATATATATATATATATATATATATATATATATATATATATATATATATATATATATATATATATATATATATATATATATATATATATATATATATATATATATATATATATATATATATATATATATATATATATATATATATATATATGAAAAGCAAAGGTTTTCTTCGTCTTATTAACTTTCTACTAATTCTTTGGAAAACCAACCAACCCTTCCTCTGTGTCTGTCTCTTTCGGATGAATGTTTGCTTGGCTTTCGATCTTGTTGTCAGCTCTGCACTTTCCTCCTCTTTGTGCACTTCCCTCCATAGCCCTCCTATATTTAAAAGAGGTAAAATAAATTATTAATAGGCAGCAGTTGTAAAACCCTTTATTTGATTCATTTGGAGGCATAAAATCCTGACTGTACATATACCCTTTTGGAATGCAAGCTGGATTTTTATTCTATTCCGATCTGTACCAAACCAGCATTCTTTGTGTAAGAGAAAGCTCCGAGATAGACTATCAAAAGCTGTTTTAGTTTTCTTCTTTTGGGGTAGATTTTCCATCCACTTATCTTCCAATATGTCTTGTCCTCTTCCGAAACCAAATAGTTTTTATGATTCCCTTTCTTTTAATTCCTAATTATATACCTACATATCGTCAAGTGACCCAGTCGTTAACATTGGCAATTGGTTTTTAAATATATAGATATTGTTTACACACATATCAGGGGTGTTTCCTGATAACTGAAAACTGAATATAAAGTAGAGTTTTAGACTTTGATATCAACACTACCGAATCCTTTGTAGAAGTGTAGTGCTGCAGTGTATCTATTTAATTGCAGGATTTGTTTTTACATTTTTAGGGGGATAACTGTACTCCCCTAACCAACAAATCTCCCGTATTTGCCTCAATATCTGAAAAAAAAAAATTACACCCCTTAATCAATGTACCGATGTCTTGATTCACTGTCCTATTATATAGCTGATATGAATATCTTTTTTACAACTCTTTTTCTCTCTGAAATAAAACCCCTGTGCTTTTTGTTGAACTAAATTTCTCGAACTAAAGTCATTCGACAAAGATGTAGTTTTTCTAGATCAATATGATTAAATAAGTGTCAAAGTTATGACAAGTTTCAATGTAGTTGAATATATAAACCATAAAATCAATCTCACATCAAATAAGATATGAAAAATAGGAAGGCTGTTTAGACTGGAACAATTGAGTTAAATTCATAGATATGATGAAGCAAGTATATAAAAGAACAGATTGATAGAAAACAGAATGCCCTCAAGTTTCATTTGATAAAAAGTTTGTGCTAAGTATTATCATAAGGCTTTCGTTTAAATGTTCTCATGAAATATCAAAGTGTGAAGCAGTTGAGGGACCATTCAGTCAACTAACTTTAAGATACCTACTAACCATGACGTATATTCATCTTTTCCCTCCCCCACAAGTAATATTTCAATATATATGTGTATATATATATAAATATATATATATATATATATATATATATATATATATATATATATATATATATATATATATATATATATATATATATATATATATATATATATATATATATATATATATATATATATATATATATATATATATATATATATATATATATATATATATATATATATATATATATATATATATATATATATATATATATATATATACACATATGTATATATATATATATATATATATATATATATATATATATATATATATATATATATATATATATATATATATATGCATGCATATACTATATATATATATATATATATACATATATATATATATATATATATATATATATATATATATATATATATATATGTGTGTGTGTGTGTGTGTATGTGTGTAGACAAATTACATATATAAAGTTACATATATACATATATATGTGTGTATATATACGTATATATGTATATATGTGTGTATACATATATACATTATATATATATATATATATATATATATATATATATATATATATATATATATATATCAATATATATATATATATATATATATATATATATATATTATATACATATATATATATATATATATATATATATATATATATATATATATATCTATATCATATATATATATCTATATATATATATATATATATATATATATATATATATATATGTGTGTGTGTGTGTGTATGTGTGTGTGTATTTATGATTTAGATACATACATTATACATAATTCTTCTTCCTAATATCTGGAAATATCCTCCACAAAATACATATGGCTATTTCCGAAAATCCTCAACAACGTTTTTATTTTGTAGCACTCAGTTTTCTCTTAAAGAATGCGGTAAACAACCATAAGAAATGTTAAAAATACAGCTAAAGTTACTCTATTTTTGGAAATAAAAAGAAATCAATCGAAAAACGACATAGTCATTGTGACGTTTGCTAAAGGCAAAATCTCTGAATGCTACAAATTCAAGCCCTGCCACCTGGATTTTGTTCTTTCTACAACCGCTTTTCGATGCACATACCATCCCTTCCTGTTTTTTCTGTGTACAGGAGAATTTTAAAGCTTTCACACAATACTCCGTACAAGAAAAAAAGGAAGACCATATACTTTGAAACAACCTGTTTTCATTTTTTATTCATATCACACATGATTCTTTATGGTATTTTATTATTATAATTATTCTATTTATTATTTCTTTTATTTGACTTTTTACCCTGAATCTTAAGAAATTTTACAAGAGTATGTTAATCATGGATGCCGTCTCAATGAATGAAAACGGAGTCCAGTGGAAGCTATGAATCATGTTTATTTCATGGTAATCTGCCACATGTTAAATTATATTTTAGATTTTCAGACGGAGGTGGTCCCAGCATCTGTCTTTCATCTTAAATTGTCACAGTTATAGTTTTACTCTGTCTACTCAATCCCTATGTTTTTATTATTCTGTCTGACTGGAATGGCACTAATTTATATCACTGAAGATGGAATGTTCAATTCACGTTTTTCCTTTGCTAACAGTGTCCCTGTGATGGTTTTCTTGTTGTTCAACCTTTCCTACTTTTTAGTCTCCGTCTGTTCCTCATTCTCCTGCTCCTTCTTTTCTGAATTTTATACATTTCATATTTGATTCTCTCCCTTTTCTTCTTTTATATCTATGGCTCTATTATTGCTATATTCCATTTAATTTTACCTATTTATCTTTTCACATTTAAGTCTTTCTAGTACTTTTCCTCCGTCTCCTGTATTTTGTATCGATTTACACTTTGTCGACATATTCAAAGTTAATCTTGTATCAACCAACACGCCCTGACACAATTACGTTAACCAACAGTACCATAGAAATTTGGTCTACAGTATGTTATCTTATTGAAATATAGTAATGAGCTTACTTATGCAATCCCTTTTATAATATTTTTTTTCATTCAAGACAAGAAACACCCCCACAATCTCCCTTTAGAAATTATTAATTAACGCATTGATTTAAACAGAAGAGTAAGTTAAAAATTACACATTGTATACCATCTTTAGATAACCTGAGTACTGCTTTCGTAGTCTCCCTATATCTAGTCTTTTTTTTTTTTTTTTTTTTTTTTTTTTTTTTTTTTTTTTTTTTTTTTGCACAATACAAAATATTCCTTTCGCCCAGAACTTCTAACAATGCAGATGATCATGATGATAATGATAATGATCACACCCACAAAATTTCCTTTCGATTGATGATCACATGTAATTTTGAAAGCCTCTTCGCTCTTCTTCTTTCATTCTTTTTTCACTTCTCACTCTTTCCTCAAATCCTTAAAATAACTTCCTATTTTTCTTTGACTCATCCTTCTTCTTCTTTGTCTTCTGTCTATAAAAGGAATGACTGACGATGTGGATGGATATCACGTGTGATAGCTATGCATATTTATTGACTTCTATGGACTCATGTCTACTTTTTGACCAACAGTTACCATCATACTCGATTTTTCCAAAAGAGAGAGAAAATAGATTTTAAAACAGAAAAAAAAATTATAAGTCAGACAAATCAAGTGTTCTCTGACCTCTTTAAAATGATTTATCTTTCTTCAATTCTCTAGCTGACACTTGCTTTTGTTTCTCCGATTTCTTCAGGATTTTACTCTCGACTTTTATTTCCGCCAACACTGGACCGATCCTAGGCTGTCCTTCCCCGACCGCGGGGGTTTGGACGAGCTAACTGTGGGATCGGAGTATCTACAGAAAATCTGGGTTCCAGACACGTTTTTTGCCAATGAGAAGAAGTCCTATTTTCACATGGCCACCACCTCTAATGAGATGCTCAGAATCACCAACCAAGGGAAAGTGTTGCGGAGTATCAGGTAAGAGTGACATACTAGGTAGAGCCAAGGTAGGGTGAGTGGGTACAGAAGGACAATGCTAGTCACAGAAGCCTCCCATCTTACAGCATATTTCGGCAGAGTTAATGTCAACATCCATCCAACACCTCTTTCCCTTTCTCCCAAATTCACCCCTAACCCTAAATATCCATTTCACAATCCAAAAATTTGTTGCCTCGTCAATGCAGTTAATAAAATGTCACTATTTTCATCCATAAAATTGATACCATAGAATTGCCGCTTTTTTTTTTTTTTTTTTTATTGACGCAGTGTTCATTATGAAATAGTATTTCTCCTAAGTATATACCACATTGCTAGGTAGGGGAAGGAAAAGAGAGGAGGCATCCAATTGTTCGTCCACCTCGTAATCCGTTGCAATAAATTGACTCTATTGATTTTGAATAATAAGTGTCTCGTCCTGAGTCTGATTATCATTAGGAAAGTTTAGAAGAAGAGTTTCACGTTTGAGGATGTTGAAGGGAATGTGTCTGCTTTCAGTGCGATCCTGCTTACATAACACGAGGATTATCGATGTTGGATGATAAAGATGAAAGTAGTATTAACCTAATTTCCTGACATTTTATACTTTTAGCAACAGAAGTGGTTATTAAATACCTACTGCCATAGAGAATGATTTGAACGTTCTTCATAAAGAATAGTGTAAATGATATTTCTTTTAAGAAGTTGCTGAT